>NC_041217.1:97734958-97827630 GCF_002837175.3 Physeter macrocephalus
TGGGATCCTCCCAGACCGGGGCGCAAACCCGGCCCCCCTGCATTGGCAGGCGGACGCGCAACCACTGCGCCACCAGGGAAGCCCCATTTGTTTATTTTTGTTTTTATTTCCATTACTCTAGGAGGTGGGTCAAAAAGGATCTTGCTGTGATTTATATCATAGAGTATTCTGCCTATGTTTTCCTCTAAGAGATTTATAGTGTCTGGCCGTACATTTAGGTCTTTAATCCATTTTGAGTTTATTTTTGTGTATGGTGTTAGGAAATGTTTTAATTTCAATCTTTTACATGTAGCTGTCCAGTTATCCCAGCACCACTTATTGAAGAGGCTGGTTTTTCTCCATTGTATATTCTTGCCTCCTTTGTCAAAGATGAGGTGACCATAGGTGCATGGGTTTATCTCTGAGCTTTCTATCCTGTTCCATTGATGTGGCACACATATATATATATATATATGTGTATATATATATATATATATATATATACATACACAATGGAATATTATTCTCCTATAAAAAGGAATGAAATTGAGTTATTTGTAGTGAGTTGGATGGACCTAGAGCCTGTCATACAGAGTGAAGTAAGTCAGAAAGAGAAAAACAAATACCGTATGCTAACGCACATATATATGGAATCTAAAATAACGGTACTGATGAACCTAGTGGCAGGACAGGAGTAAAGACACAGATGTAGAGAATGGACTTGAGGACATGGGTGGGGAAGGAGAAGCTGGGACTAAATGAGAGAGTAGCACTGATGTATATACACTACCAAATGTAAAATGGATGGCTAGTGGGAAGCTGCTGCATAGCACAGGGAGATCATCTTGATGCTTTGTGATGAGCTAGAGGGATGGGATAGGGAGGGTAGGAGGGATGCTCAAGAGGGAGGGGATATGGGGATATATATATATATATATGTATATATATATATATATACACACATATAACTGATTCACTTTGTTGTACAGCAGAAACAAACACAACATTGTAAAGCAATTGTACTCCAATAAAGTTGTGAAAAAAAATAAATAACTTAGCTGCATCAATTAATTTCTTCAAAATGACTTTTAATTCATCTTCTAAGAGGGCTCAATTTTCTAATGCACTCTTTATTTTAATTAAAGTTTAGTTGACTTACAATTTTGTTTTAGTTTCAGATGTATGACATAGTAATTTGATATTGTTATAGAGTATACTCTGTACAAAGTTACTGAAAATATTGACTGTATTCCCTTAATCCCCATCCCCCTGGAAACCACTACTTTGCTCTCTGTGTCCATGAATTTGGTTCTGTTTTATGCTTGTTCATTTGTTTTATTTTTTAGATTCCACATATAAGTGAAAGTATACATTATTTGTCCTTCTTTGTCTGACTTATTTCACTAAGCATAATACCCTTCAGGTCCGTACATGTTGTCACAGATGGCAAAATTTCATTCTTTTTATGGCTGAGTAATATTCCAGTGTGTGTGTGTGTGTGTGTGTGTGTGTGTGTGTGTTTGTATCACATCTTCTTTATCCATTCATCTGTTGATGGACACTTAGGATCTAATGCATTATTTATATTCAATTCCAAGTTCCCACCATCTGTGTTATCTTCTCCAAGAGCAGTAGCCCAATCCCTCATCTTTAGCTAGTGTTCACCCAAGGCTTGATCTTTCTTTATCTTTTAGAATTCATTTCATACACACTTTAGAGTTTTCTAACATTTTATTTTGTTTAATGTTTGTTCCCTTTCCCTTTTCCAATCTCTGGCTTCTTGTGAAAGTAGTTTTGTACTTCCCTCAAGACTGAAATTTTTATCCAATGCACTGCTTTTAGTGCTATCTGAAGTCGTTCTTAATTCTTCTGATGTATTTTGAAGGCTGTTTTGGTTGCAGCTACGTGAAATTGGCTGTGTTTTGATGTGTCTTCTGAAGACTGAAACTTTCTTGGAACTTCAGCTCCCAGCTTAACTTATTCTAAACATTTAGATTTGTCTTCTTTTGGCTCTTTTCTAAAAGGAACTTTCTACCTGTCTATTAAAGATTTATAAGTTTGCGTATTTCTAATGATTTGTTCCTGAATCTGGCTTCTCTTAAAGTTGATTCTAGTCCTCCAAATTCCTTTTGAAGCCCTCTGATTCTTTTTGAATCAGATTAATTTTCTTATAAATTTGTTCTTTCCTCCAGAATGTTTGCCCAGAACCAAACATTGTAATTAGGAATGTTTTTCCATCCATCTTTATTATTTCTTATTATTATTCTTTTATGGTTATAAATGTTTTTATTTTTGTGAGGATAAGGCATTTGCTTCCATGTGGCCTGGTTTATTCTTATAACTGCTGCTTTTTTTTTTTTTGAAGATAGTTTCATAAAGCACAGCAGTACTGGAAAGTGGAAGTAGACTCTATCCTAACTACTCAATCTTAGATAAGTCATGTGACTCGTGTTATCTGATGATCTCTTATTATCTGATGACATCTTTCATGTCAGCCTTCTAATAAAAGTGTATCTGAAGATAATTGAAGATGGTGTGTAACATATTTTGAAAGAAAAATTAAATGTTAAATAAATTTTGCCTGGTTGTTTATACAGTTTAGTAGATTTATTAAACATTTTAATTCAGACAGTGTTCTAGTTTAGACTCTAGGCCAGGTGTGGTGTAGTATGTCTCATACTTGGATAGGAAAAAATCAGCCTTGAGGTTGTACTCAGCAATTTTATATAGGTTGCTGCTCATCAGATGTGCCCACATTTGGCAGCAGAATCTTAATTATTCTTTTCAGAGTGATTCACCTAGTTCAGAAATTTAAGTATGATAATGCCCAAGGAGTTTATTGATCAAAAATTTTGAACACTGCACATGACTAAACTAATAGCATAGAAGTTCCTGAAGAGTTGAACTAAATATAAATCAATCGTTAATTAATCCAGTAAGTGGATATTGAGCACCTACTATCGATCAAACACTGGGTTATGCATGAACTTTTATACACAGAAGAATGTTTAGTCAAGTGAGGGAGAGAAACCCGTTAACAAAGGACTATAATACAAGAGAAATAACCTGACAGACAGATACCCCTGTGCTAGAAAGCACTTCTGAAGCATTAACCCAGAATGGGATTAATGAGTTTTAGGGAGATATGCCTGTAGGTGATGTCAAGATACAAAGAATGCACTGTGGGGTCTGGGTATTGACAGCCAACTGGTTCTCAGTAATAAATTGGTAAACTATTTCTGAGGGAAATATATGGGACCGGTTCTTCTTAACTTTCAGTGTGCCAGTTTGTTAGTTTATAATGAGGAAAGTAACTCTTCCATGTATCAGAACACTAGAAAGGAACTCTGTTAAAAGCCAAATAATAATCAGAATATTACTATGTGAGCATCAGATTGATTGAATTTCAGTAAGATGAATAGAAAGTTGCCATTCTGCAAAGCAATTTCACAATGGAGATGACCTTTTTAGAAAATGCAGGTGTTCCGTGCTCATTGGCTACAACTCCACCCTTACAATTTGGATAACATCATCATTAATAAATAATAATAATTATTATAATGCATTACATGTATTATACTGTGTTCCATTTTAAAGATGGGGAAACTGAGGTTTAGAAAATTACTAGCCCTGTAAAAAAAAAAAAAAAAAAGAAAAGAAAATTACTAGCTCTGTGATATTAGGGAGGTTATTTCCACTATCTGGTGCTCAGTTTCCTCATCTATAAAATGAGGATGATATTAATATATACTAATCTTAATAATACTAACATATAATAATAATATTGTTAGCAAATGTGACACCCTATATATGGCACATAGCAAGCACTATGTAAGCCATAATAACACTTAGTATTATTATAACTAAGAGAAAGCAGAAAGAAAATTAAAACAGAGAATTAGTTTTTAATGTGAGAATTTCTGATTTTAAGACTCTAGCTAATAATAGCTTAGTCTCTAAAGTTGATCCTTGAATATTTGTTAAAAGTGGCCTAATTTCCACTTCATTTCTCCATTCCTTCATTTGGTTTTCTTCAGTCATCATATAACTGTACTTCCTGACTGGTTCAGACATGCAAAATTTAACAGCTCAGTTTCTTTCAGGTGTTCAGTCCTGGTTTACCTGAATCAAGCACAAACACACACACACATAGACATCAGTTCTTATTTACGGTGCTTTACAATTACAGAAAGCTTTCCTATTTATTTGTCCAGCTCCCAATTATTATTTTTTTCTTGCTGCTGGCACCATTAGCCACTGTGAAATTTATAAAGGTAGGTATGGTCTGGTTTGATATTTGCAGAATTTTTGGGACTAGGGTTGAATATCTAATTTTGATTTAAGGTCAGAAACTTTCTGTAAAATGGTGTAAATATATGGATATCTGAAAAAGACTACATAAGGGAGGGAGGTCCAAATGTCCTTGCATATTTAAATTATAATTACTCTTTCTTGAACTTCCATCATGGTATATTAGCATTCAAGAATTTCACCTTTGACCTTGACCTTATATGTAGTATCTACACTTAGGTGATTTATATATATGTCATAGTTTATAGGTGAAAGGAATAATAAGTGAGGTGATATACTACACTACCTTAAAAATAAGGAGGATCCTAATTAGACCTCATCATAGCGAATAGTTTTCATTACTTTGTTTGAATGAGAATATTAAATAAAGTGCAACAGAAATGACATATATAGGAATTAGGCAAGTGATAATTTGTGTTCCAAAATTATAACTTGTTAGAGACATTTTATATATATATATATTTTTTTTTTTGTGGTACGCGGGCCTCTCACTGTTTGGCCTCTTCCATTGCGGAGCACAGGCTCCAGACGCGCAGGCTCAGCGGCCATGGCTCATGGGCCCAGCTGCTCCGCGGCATGTGGGATCTTCCTGGACTGGGGTACGAACCCGTGTCCCCTGCATCGGCAGGTGGATTCTCAACCACTGCGCCACCAGGGAAGCCCAGAGACATTATATTCTTAAAAATTTAATTAAGATGTCCTTCTCTATATATCTTTTCTATTACTATAGATATGACTATTTCCTTTGTCAAATATTACTCTTTGAGCATCATTGCTTTGTCAAATGATAAAACAGTGATATGCTTAACTTAGGGAAGATGTTAAAGTTCTATTCTGTGTTTTACATAAATTATGTTGTTTTATTTTATTACATAGACAATTTATGAAAGAAGAGAGCAATGTATTTTTCCCTTTCACTTGCAAATTGGTAAGGAATCATGGGAGATATATTCTAAAAAAGGACATATATTTTAAAAGTCATTATTGATTTGATTTTAATATATCATTTATAGAGGAACAGTTGGTAGAGTTATAGTTATAAGCAATGAAATACAAAAATCACCTAGCCTGGTGGTTTTTAGTAGGCACTTTTCATGATTAAATTAAGTTGGAAAAAATTGGAGACTTAATTCTATAGATGACATTTTTGGTAGTTTTATTTTCCCTATGATCTCATGTATTTCTTATCTCTCATGGTTGCACAGCACCCCTCATATTATTGCTCTTCTCATTTTTCCTTTTATTCAGTCACTCTAGTGTTCTGAGGCTGATTTTTTTTAGAGATTTAAAGCCAGATTCTGGTGTAAAAATCCATTTGTGTTAAAGAATTCATATGAAATAAAAGGACTATTGAATCAAAGCACAGAGTAGTTCATTAAGAAGCACTGTAGAAGTGAAAAGTGTCCTAATAAAGAGTTTTAAACTTCATTTTCATAACTAAAATTTTAGTTAACCTTAATTTACTTCCTTAATTAATACCTATTTTGCAAGTTAAGTAACAGAGAAACTGGAAATTTAACCTGCATTTTACCATTTGTAAGAGAGGTACAAAAATATTCTATATCAGTTGTAATCGTGCATGACTTTAATCAGATATTTGGAGACCTATTTCAATTGCCTGCAGTGTTAGCTATTCAAACTCAAAATATTCTGTAAGATTCCCTTATAACTTGAGAATCAGATGACTCATTTTCCTTAGATAGCTTAGCTTGTGCAATTTTAGCTGTGGAGAATGAGCTGTCCATTACTCTTTATCACCATTCTCTGCTGAGTGCATGTGCTCTTTCTTCCTTTCCATTGCTTGTGTTTGTTTATCTAATTTGGATTATTAGCATGCCATAATAGTCTATAATTTTTTCCCCTCAGTCATTTAATTCTCAGGCAGGAAATTTCTTAGTGCTCCTGAGGACAACAGCAACATGTGATTTTTTTGTTTTTGTTAAAGGAAAGTCACAAAATTAAAAGATTGGAAGAGACTCATGTCTTTCGGAAAAGCTTTATTCAAACATTGCTACAGAATATTTGCCCATATTTTTTCCTGTAAATATGCATAAAAGGAGATAGAACTGATCATGGCAATCTTTATATTCATTAAGTTTGTTTCTTTAATTTTTAATATAACTATTATAATGCTTTGAGAATTATAAAAGATAATTCTTTTCTTGTTTGTGGAATGCTTAGAGTGTAGTGCAGGTCCTGGTACCATACGTGTAAGGTTCAAATCTGAACGCTGTCAGTTTCTACCCAGGAAATCTTAGGCAGCAAGTTATGTAACCTCTTTGCTTCACTTTCCTCATCTGAAAAAACAAATTTAGTAATGACTCTTTTACAGAGCTGTTGTAGGGTTTAAAAGAATTAGAACAATGCCTGATACAGAATAAGAATTCAGTAAAAGTTAACTATTAAAGAATTTTTGATAGTGTTAGAGAATTTTAGGAAATATATATAGACAGAGCAGAGCAAAGTGGAATGAATCACTTGAAATCTTACCCCTCAAAAATAAAGTCACAAACATTTTGGTGTGTTGTTTCAATCTTAGTTAATACTTCTATATTTTTATTAATTATGGGATTATATAGCATACCTGTTAGTTTGTAACCTCATTTTGTTCACTTTAAATGGGAAATTTACGTATTATTTTATCACATATCATACTACATATTATTTAAATGCTTTTAGTACCACAGTAATATGATAATTTATATATTCAGTGCGTTAAAGCTGAATATGCAGTTTTTATACAGGTTTTGTTTTGTTTTATTTTTTGCTACTGTCAACAATGCCTCAGATGGTATTGATACAAAGGACTTGATTTCACATATTTACATATTTAAGATTATTTCCTTAAAATATACTGTATAAGAAATTTATCTCACATCTAATCTTCAGTTGTTAGTTATAACTTAAAGCAAACTGAAACTGATTACATTTCAAATATTTGGAAATGTTTGACTCATAATCTCATAATACACAGAAAAAAGTCCTTAATCTTTCCTCATTGTTTTCCTCTGAAAACTCTTTGATTTTTTATTTGAGCTTCTCCAAAACAAACATAGCACTCAAGATGCTGAGTAATGGTGATGGTACAGAGGGAGATAACACTTTCTGTTAATTATACAACACCGTTTTATAACTATGACATGAATAACACTGATTCATATCTAATTAGGATTAATTGTATAATTAGTAATTTCATGTACTTGTAGATTTTTAAAAATTATTTATTTATTTATTTTGTTGTTGTTGTTGCGGTACGTGGGCCTCTCACTGTTGTGGCCTCTCCCGTTGCGGAGCACAGGCTCTGGACGCGCAGGCTCAGCGGCCATGGCTCACGGGCCTAGCCACTCCTTGGCGTGTGGGATCTTCCCGGACCGGGGACACGAGCTAATGTCCCCTGCATCGGCAGGCGGACTCTCAACCACTGCACCACCAGGGAAGCCCATACTTGTAGATTTTTTAAAAAGACAATTTAAATGTGTATTATACACATATACTGTAAGTGTTCATATAATAATGGTGATTGATATTTATATGTTGTATACACACAAAATAAAACTTTTTAAATTAGATCTGCTGCCCTAATAACGTAAAATATAATTACATGTCACAGCCCAACCTCCTATCTCCTCTACAATGACACTTTACATATCCTCTTAAAGGATGAGCTGTTTTGGATTTATTTTATTTTATCTATTCAATATGACATTTTAGGAGAGCAGTCACAATTTTTAAAACGCAGGCTCAGCGGCCATGGCTCACGGGCCCAGCCGCTCCGCGGCATGTGGGATCCTCCCAGACCGGGGCGTGAACCCGGTTCCCCTGCATCGGCAGGCGGACGCGCAACCACTGCGCCACCAGGGAAGCCCTGGATTTATTTTATTTTATCTATTCAATATGACATTTTAGGAGAGCAGTCACAATTTTTAAAAGTTCTTAAACAGAAATGATATTTTCTTATTGTTAAATAGAGAATATGAAAAAGACTATGTATAACTGAGTCACTTTGCTGTACAGCAGAAATTAAACACAACATTTTAAATCAACTGTTATTTCAATAAGATATTAAAAGAATGCAGAAAAACAGTACCTTAAAAAAAACAAGATATGGTGTATATATACAATGGAATATTACTCAGCCATAAAAATAATTAAATAATGCCATTTGCAGCAACATGGATGGACCTAGAGACTATCGTACTAAGTAAGTCAGAAACAGAAAAATATATACCATATGATATCACTTGTATGTGGAATCTAAAATATGACATAAATGAACTTCCATGAAACAGAAACAGACTCACAGACATAGAACACAGACTTGTGGTTGCCAAGGAGGAGGTAGGTAGTGGAGGGATAGATTGGGAGTTTGGGATTAGCAGATGCAAGCTATTGTGTATAGAATGGATAAACAACAAGGTTCTACTGTATAGCACAGGGAACTATATTCAATATCCTGTGATAAACCATAAAGGAAAAGAATGTGTATATATATATATAAAACTGAATAAGTTTGCTGTACAGCAGAAACTAACACAACATTGTAAATCAACTATACTTCAATAAAATAATTTTAAAAAGTGAAAAAAATAGAGAAATGTCTTATTTTTCATTGATATTGACTATTTAAAACATGTTTTGAACGCTTTGTTTCCATCTCAGTTTAATGTTATTGTATCTTCTTTGCAGATTTTACTATTTATCAATATAAAACAATCTTGTTCTTTGCATTTGCCGGGCCCATCCTATTATTTATAATTGTCATTTGATATAGAGGTATATCTTGTTATTTTTTATTCTGAGAATATCTTTTAATAGAGAAGCTTAACCATTTTACATTTATGTTTAATTGGTATATTTGGACTTGCATTCAAATGCTATCTTAATCCCTACCCTGCCCTCATCACATCTATGATATTTCTCTTTCTTCCTTTTTTGCTGAAATTTTAATCTTTTCCTTTAGACTAATAAATCATACACTGTGTATTGATTCTATAAGTGTATAATATTAAATTTTTAGCATATTTGAATTAATTGCCTTCTCTATCACAATCAGTAAATACCAGAGTCAATAAATGGAGTGAGGCTCTCTTTAATCCCTTCATTTAAGCTGATAAATATAGCATGCTTTTATTTCCTGCCTAATGATCCCTTTTATTATTTTGTTAGGATAAACTTGTGTTTTAAATCTGTTTTATTTTTAAAGTACTATGAGACTTTTAAGAATAATTTATTTTTACTAAGCTTCATAGGTATGTTAAGGACACATTTTACCCATTGCTTATGTTTTTTACACTTTTATTCCTCACTTATCTTTATTTTTTACACTACATCTTTTTTTTTGTACTTAAGAAATAAAATAAGTGGAGAGAGTTCTTGTCTGAATAATTATTTGAGATTCTTTTTTTGTAGCGATTGTATTCTTAGTTTTCAACAGTCACTGCATCCCAAAAGTATTTGTTTGTTCCTGGGAAGAAAATAATTTATTTATTTATTTATTGGCCATGTTGTGCAGCTTGCAGAATCTTAATTCCCTGACTAGGGATCGAACCTTGCCCCCCAGCAGTGGAAGTGTGGAGTCCTGACCACTGGACCATCAGGGAATTCCCCAAAATAATTTATACTGAGGAAAAATATACAGTTCAGTGTCAGACATGTTCTAAATTCCTAGCAGTAAGTTGGAAATACAGCACTGATTCTTAGTGAAAGATGAGCAGTGCAAGTCAGATCTGAGGGTGGCTAACTAAAAATGATGACCGGGACAGCCATTCCTCCCTCCCTTGTTCCTCATATTTAATTCCACAAGCTAAAAGGTAATTTATCTGTTGTGCAGTTTTTTAGAAATCTACACTTCTTGATGAATACTTGTTTTATAGACGCATATGATGAACTAATATTTTAAGAAGTTAAAAAATTAGTAAATGAGGAATAGTGATTTAAAAAGAGAACAGAAAATATTATGTGATGATTTTCTTATGCTTTTAAGACAATGTTGCTAAATAAGTATCTCCCTGTGAAGGGTTCATGTTGTAATTCCAATGAATTACAAGCTCCTTACCACTGTTTAACAAGATTCTTTATGATCTGGACCCTGTCCACCTCTCCTGTTTTAACTTTAACCATTAGGCACTTTATCAAACTTTAAGGAACACTGTTTCTTTTACTTGAAATTAGCCAAGTTCATAGCCATCTCAGGGTCTTTGGAATTCTTTTTTCCTCTATCATGACCTTAGAAACTAGGTCCTGACCATTCTGTTTGTACTAGGTCCACATCTCCCTCACTCTCACATTACCTTCCTTTCTTTCCCTAAAGCATTTAACAGTATTTGAGGCTATCAGTGTTAAATGTTGACATTTGAAGTGTGTATTTTACTATATTTTAAATAGATATTTGAAATATATATTTGTATCATTTCTCTCCCCTCCATTAAAATGTAAACTTTACGAGGACAGAGAGCTAGAATATTCAGAATAAATTCTAAAAGTATTATTAATTTATTTCTAGTAAATCCATACCAATAAAATTCATAAAATGATTTATGTATGCAAATATTATGGAGTGTCTATTTCAGAGTATTACTCACTAAATTAATGAACATTTGACTTTTTAAGGAGAGAAGTGTGGCTATCATTTAGTTAATACACAAAGCAAGGTCAGCCTGATTGTATGCTATGATAAGTATTTAGAAAATCAAGTTTACATCTCCAATTTAGCTGACTAAATAAAAGTTCTTATGCAGCAGGTATCATATTGTTCACAGGGGGATTGTCAGAGGCTCCATAAATAATGGATTTGGGGAAGACAGTGGAATTATTCAAATCTACCATGTAATGGCACATGGGTGTCACTTTTTTTTTTTTTTTTTGCGGTACGCGGGCCTCTCACTGTTGTGGCCTCTCCCGTAGCGGAGCACAGGCTCTGGACACGCAGATTCAGCGGCCATGGCTCACGGGCCCAGCCGCTCCGCGGCATGTGGGATCTTCCCGGACCGGGACATGAACCCGTGTCCCCTGCATCGGCAGGAGGACTCCCAACCACTGCGCACCACCAGGGAAGCCCTGGGTGTCACTTTTTACTCTGTTTTGTTTTGTCTTAAAATTGTATTCAGTTTACATGTAATTGGCTTGTGCTGAGAAAAATTATGATAAAACTCTATGGAATGTACTGAAGGGAAACATTATTTGCTATGAGGGAAAATAGCTTCTGCCAGTAAATCTGTATGTTCTAGTGGGTCAAAGTGTCATTTTAATTCCTAAGAACATCTAGACTGGGCTGCTGGAGAGGGAGTTATTGCTGTAGTAAGAAGCTGTAAAGCAACTTTTTGTTGATTATGTTCAAAATTGGTTAAATGCATAGAACAAGTTGTCCAGTTTTGAGCCCCATTAATAAGAAGGAAAGTTGAGAAATGCAGTGGATTCCTGAGATAAGCATGTGTATAAATTGAGAGTTGAAAACAAATCAGAATGATGAAGCAAGGCAAAAGAATTGGATTGTTCAATCTTGAGACTTTAAGAATAGGGAGTTAATAACAGTCTTTAAGGATGAAGAGTTCTTATAAAAGAAAGATGACTAGCTGTTTTCCATCTTCAGTGAGAACAGAACAAGAGGATGGAATTTAACAAATATTTATTGAACATCTCCATTGAGTGCAGAACAAGAGGATGGGAAGCATAAAGACTTTAGATTAGAGCTAAAGAATATCCTAAGAGTGAAGATTTTAATTCCTTGAGAGGTTGTGAATTTTGTTTTCTGGAAGTCTTTTAAGCAATATAGATTTTCACTACATAACTACCAATAGGCAGTAGTTTCAATTCAGTTCAACAAACATTTATTGCATTTTCAAGGCCCCCTCCAGTTCAGTGGTCTCAGCAGCAATCTGTCAATGAATATAATATTGAGCAGATCTTTGTGGAACTAGTAATATATAAGCTATTTAAGATAATACTAACCATAATCATGTTAATTATGATAATAATAATTTAGTGAAATTAGTAAAAGGTATTAATAGTATCATTTGGTGGAGAGTTATACCAAGTAAGCTCCTATATGAATTGTAGGATATGTTTAGTGTATGTATGTAATATATGTGTATGTAATATGTATATAATGCTTAATTTAAGAATTAAGATATTTGGACTATTTAAATATATAGATGTCTTCTGATAGAAATAACTAAATAATATATTAGTGAGAGAGGAAATTATCTTGAATTGCAGTTTAGTATGATTTTCCTTAAAAAAGTACATTTGAGAATTAAGCCCTAAAATAATTTTTTCATCTTTGCAATTTTAACATATTCACTGACAATTTTATTATACTTGTTATTCTATTAATGATTGCAGCCAACATTTAATTATTCTAACAAGAATGGCAAGATATCTACTCAATTTATCAAGTTGAAATATTTAACATGTTTAATAGAAATATTACTTTATAATAATATAAATAATACATTACTTTATACATTACTAATAGTCATTAAAGGAAAATTAAGATATGCTTATCATCTTCCCCTGTGAAGCAAGTCAGTTTTTAAGAACTATATCAATAAAGTAGTGCTTTTCAAAGGAGCTACTGCATACTAGAGAAGGTCTGGGCCTTTAGCCCAGGGAAAATGTCTATAAAGTCTCTTTTGTTTAATTTTAGTATTTATGCAAATTTTTAATTCTACATCTAGTATGGTTTTAATTCATTCATTGAATGCCTTTATGGTCAGGCAGTGCTTGATGCCCTGCGAACGCAGCAGTGAACAAAATATAGGAAAATACCTTCTCTTGTGGAAATTGCATTCTAGTTTGATAAAATTAACAGCAAACAAAATAAGTAAAATATATAGTATGTCAGATTACTTTAAGATTTGTTCATTTTGACATTAAAATATTTGAATGCTTATGCCAAGGAACAATATTTTTCCGCAGCTATTCCTTTGGATAGTCGGTAGGATGCTATTTCAATGATCCTATCAGTGTCAGGAAGCTGGTTTAATTAAGAAGTACTTATATCACATATTCATTTCAGCAACGTGGTGATTATCATTCTTTTTTAGCCCTCCCAGCATTGGCGATTGCACACAGTCATGTGGGGGAGAGATGCCATCACTTTCTTTTCCTCACTGCTTACTAAGTACCCCCAGATAATCACTAATAAGAGAGATCCAGAATGAAGTCAAAGAGGCAGTGCAGTGCAATATTTCCAGGCTGTGTTGACGGAAATTTTGATAAGTATATTTTTTGATGACAAGTTAAGCCACTTGTGGTTTATGATGGGATGAAAGGGATAAAAGGGTCACTAATCTTTTGGTCCATCTTCTCTTGTCTCTGTGATAATCTCATAAAAGGACTGATTCAGGGAAAAACGATGACTGATAATGCCATTAATTTAAAAACTGATACTGTAATTTTCATCACATGTAAATTATCTGAGCCTTGCAATCTGCATAATCAACTCTCTTCATTCAATTTTCAAATTTCATTTTCATTGCAGCATTTTGGTCATGTACCATAAATAGACTGTTTTCCTTATAATTTTTTTAATGAATCATGTCCAAACTTGTAAGAATGTTTAAGTAGACCAAATTTGCAAATCTCCGTATTAGAGTGAGCAATGAATTTAAGTTGATTTTCCTTATTTCAGTTTTTAACCTCTGACAGAGCATCATATTCCTTCATGATGAAAATTTCTTGGACCAACGCTTGTCTCCAGTGAAGTGCAGCAGAGAAACTATACACATTCTTGTCTATTTCATTAAAAATTATCTAAAATTACAGTTATTGATACTTCAAATTTTTAAATACGTAAAACTACCTGTTTTTCTACTCAAACCAGTCAGGAAAAAAGAAGCAAACTCATGGAGACAAAGTATAAACTGAGAATGTGGCTATAGCTCCTGGAGCATTCAAAGTAGCATGGCCCAGATGCAGGTGAATCTTCTTGCCTTTCATGGATTTGGCATCGTTGTACACATGACTCCATTCATTTTTTTCTAATTAAATATAATATTTTAAAATAATAATAAAAAGAAATAAAAGGAAAAGACTCAAATAGCCTACTCAAATTTTCTTCACAGATTATTTTATCTTTACCATCATAAATAATGGTGAAATAGTGAACATGGAAAAATTAAGGAAATTAGTGAAGTTCATGCTTTCATCTAAGAAAGATACAGTATTTGGTTAACCTCTATTCTTAACTAGTTATTCAGATGTCATTTGAATATATTAAATTTTATGATTTAAACATAAATAACAACCCTGTTTTCTGCTTGGATGCTTCTTTCTGATGCAAAGCAGATCCAACCAAAATCTTACAGCCCTGGGTTTCAAAAATTTATTCCCATTTCCATCAGATAAGTGTGGAGGGATTCTCTTTTCTTTTTCTCTGTTATGAATTGTTATAAATACTTTATGATTTTCAATATTTTATGATTTTTTCCCATGTTATTTCTTTTAATGTTATAAATTTTCCTCTAAAAAATCCATTTTAGCTTCATTTTATAGATGTTATGTTATTTTTTGTCATTGCTTTTAATATACTTTAAAAACAAGCAACAAAATAACAAGGAATGATTGTGTGGCAAAATGTACCCTAAACTAGTCAAATAGGAGCAATTGTCTGGGAATGTATTTATAACATAAATGATTAAGAAAAATGTCAAAGTATATGAATAGGCAATATCTAAAAGAGACAGTATAAACAGCCAGTAAACACATGAAGGGATGCTCAACCTCATTAGGAGTCAGGTAAATGTAAAATGATTTCCAGTCTTAAGTTGGCAAACGTGTAGGAGGTTAATAATATCTAGCATGAGCAAAGTTTCAGGTAACTAAGCACTTTCATACACTGCTAGTGAGTTGTGAATTGGTACAAAATTTTGGTGAAAAATCTAGTAATATATATTGAAATGAAACCTCTACGAAAAAGTTTATCTCACAATAAGAAAAATTATCATAACCCATGTACAGTGGTACATATTATAGTATTATTTGTAGCAATAAAATGCTAGGATAAAAAGTACATTTCTATCATTAATAAAATTGTTAAAAATATGGAACTTGATGTAGTTTTTGGAATTTTAGAGACATATTTATTGATCTGGTAGGATATCTACATATTCATGTTTTGTGAAAAAAAATTGCTGACTTTTTAAAAAGGTGAACTTTATTGAAAAACACCCGCCCCCCCACCCCCACAACACACACAGGAAAACTACAGCATAAAGTATATGTTTCTGTGAGCACGGAAAACTATAGAAAGATAGTAATTGTGCTTAAAATGACTAGTACAGAGGATTAGAATAGACTTTAGTATGGGGTAGGAGATTATTATTTTTTATGTAACTTCGTATTTTTTTCCAATTTTACAAGGAAAATATATTACTTTTACAATTGAATATCTAATTATTAAATAAAATTTGAAATTAAAGAAAAATTAAACTTAAAAATGCTAATTCACTTAAGCACAATTTTAAACTTGTTTTTTATATTGGGGAGTATACTGAGAAAGGATTGAAGCTTGATAATGTATATTACTAAAACATTTTTAAGGAAGTTGTGGAAAATGTTGATGTATTTTGTGAGAAAGTTTTGTCTATTGGTTGGTTTAATTGATGAGGAAAGAAGCCTGGTTTCTAAGGTTACAAACTTATTTTTCAGAAAATTGAATCATGGGAGTCTGCTGAAATCATTGGTTCTAGCTGCTACACTCCTTTTTGGGCTAGCAATGGTCCTGTTAATTTGATGTGACTGCAGAGTTTGTAATGTTAAATTCAGCAATAATACTCAATTTCCATTATTTACCAATTATTTAGTGCACATAACTATTTTCCACTCTGAGATTTCATGGAAAGGACATAGTATTGGATAACATGGAAAATGTGACTATTGATTATAGTTGACTGGCAAAATTTCAAAATTTTTCCCAAAATATCTTTCATGAAATTAGTGTTTCAGGAAAATATACCCTTTTATCACCTGTCTTTGAATACCCACAACTTTCAGCCACATGCCTTTAACTGTTACATCTAGCCATTTTCATAAGTTATAGCATTGATGTATTCAGAGAACTGGAACTTTTATCTTTGCTAATTCTAAAATGCTTGATATGGTGAGAAATACACCAAAAATACTTTCTGGTATTTAGCTATTAAGTATAAAGATAACTATCTAAGACTTTGGTTTTTATTATGGTTACTAAGCTTATATCAAAATTCCATCTTTTAGTCTAATTTGTTTCATCAGAAAAAAATCAAAACACACCTGTAATTTATGATTATTGGACGAAAGGGAGAGAACTTATTTTTCATTTCATACCTCCTAAAATGAAGGTTATATTTTTTTACAAGAAAGATAGAAAAATCATATATTAACAGATGATAAGAAACTTGACATATATTTCAGATACTATGTTTCATGTGTTTCTAGTGTTGAAATTAAAAGGATATATGTCTTAGAATTTCTACTCAAATGTATACCTCTATGTGCCTACTATCTGCTATGTTAGATTTTTAATAAATCAATATTTTAAAAAAATTGTTAGCATATTCAAGTGTTTATAGTTCCTGAGGATGGAGTGTTCATGAGCACTGAATTTATACTTTCCATATTGATCCACTTATTACTGAGACTTAAAATTTTAGAACTGATAATCACTATTCTGGGCAATATAAATTATTTAATCAGTTCCAAACTTTTGAAATAATTGTCTGATGTTTTAGAAACCAGAAACAAAAATTATAATAGGAGTTTAGACTATAATATATTGCTGCAAGGATAATTATTAAGGGAAAACACAGCTGACATTTTCTGATTTATGCACACAATCAGAGATGGAGTCCAAGGACTGTGACATAATTATCTTCATGCTAACAATTTTTGTAAATCTCTTGACGGAATTTTAGCTAATTTTAAAATGCCTTCTGAAGATTAGCACTTAAAATTGTTGGGGAAAATAGCACAATTTATTAGCAAGGGTATAATTGTAAACCTTCTAAATACTCATTGTGAATATCATTTAGACAGTAACTCCTGCTTTAGCAGCTGGTATATAAGACACCAGTTTATGGAGTCTTGAAACAACAGAGAGTGGAATCTAATTAAAGAGGATTACATGCCAATGAAAAATTATTAAAAACAGACTAATAGACAATTGTTATGAATTTAGAAGTCTCTGCCAACTTCTCTTTTTGATACAAATTTATGTAAGTAACTGTCAAGTAAAAGGCTTTATTTCTTCAAAACCAAAGGATATTAGAAGGCTTTATTTTTGTGACTTAAAAATTATTGCTTTTCTGAATTTTAACTTAACACAAGAACTTAAATGATTCTATTAAACTTTTCTCACATATTTAAAATCCACGTGTGCTCTTAAAGATATATGATTAGAAATACTATTTTAGGGTCTTTTGTTTGTTTGATATCTATCTAGTACCAAGAATTTCATGTTTATAGAGAAATCTTAGGCCTATGTTTTTGTAAACAAAAATCAGTTTATAAGTTTAGGTACTGTTTATGGAGACTTATGTTGGATTGGATTGCATATATATATTTTTTGTAATGTACATTTAAAATTTTTGATGCACTAAAGATTGTTAAATTTCAGTACTTCCAGTACTGAATTACTCCTTCCTGTTTGAATTGACTCACTTTGCTGTGATCTCAAGGGTTTTATTCCAAACAAGAGAATGAGATAGCTTAAAATGATACATAGCCAGCTTTTAATTATTTTTTAATAGAATTTAAAAATAAGTGGTCCTTCCCAGCACTGGAGAAAAGACTATGTTCACGTATGTTCACATCTGTGAGTTTACCTGATGTCTAACTTTACATCGTACATGCTATGTATGGTACTGTTGTAATACATTATGCGTTGCATTACGCAGCCATATGGTCTGTAGACATTTGTAGATTTTGACCAAAGTAAACATATTAAAGATTAAGTGCTAAACACTGAGAATAATGTGTTTTCTGTGTAATTAAGTGCATGAATAAGCAGATTGGATTCAGTAAATGAGACACTTGTTTACGATTTTTAAAGTGGATGATGTTCCTAAAAACGATCCTTCATGTGAAAAACTTAACTATCTAAAATTGTCTTTGAGATGTAGAAAAATACCACTGATGTCAGAGTAGTAATAATGGAATTATTACACTCCCCCAACACTGTCAACCTTGACCTCAAACTTTTCCTCATCTGCCGAGATATCCCTGTTCTGGAAAGAACACCCACTGCTTCTGAGATAAGCTGCCCAAGGACAAGGGATTGTTTAATTTTAAAGCCTCCAGATTATATCAAATTTTTAATTTTGAATAGGCTTAAGATCCTGTATAGAACAACTGTGTACCTCTGCCATTCTAGTGGTGGTAATTAATTTAGTGGGGGCATACTGATGTTAGTAAAACTATTAGTAAATAGTTTATTTTCAAGCTTCCACATGACAAAGGTAAATAGCTGTTGGATCATGTGGTTGATGGGCATTTTAATGTAGATTACTCAGACTGGTATTGATCCTTCTCTATGATAACAAATCAGCCAGTATATGAAGTGCTTGGTACCGTGAATTTATTAGTATTAAGAAAATGAATTTAATTTTTTGTTTTGGTAGAAATACTTTTTATAGAAATTAGCTCATAAATATATAACACTTGAAGAGTTGTCTTTTGGGAAAGTTCTGATCTTCTTGGAATTAGGTTTTTCTTATTGGCCTCATTTAGCATAGCAGGACTCAAAATATCTACCAGAGGGTTATTTGAAGGTATACAAAGTTATGTCATTTATTTGAAGTTCATAGCAAGCAACTGCCAAAAGGGAGCTAATTCATGGTGAACCGTGGTCTGCATGCACTCCAGTGCTAAAGAGGTATTTAAATATGAGCGCACATACCCAAGCTTAGGAGACAAACAAGGTGATCAAAGCTTCCATTCCTTCTGTAGCTTTCTGTCCATCTTCCACTGTATCTCTGAACACAGGAAGGTCCAGTTTGGCCAGTAAGCTTTTGCCGTTCATCAAAAAAATATACACCCATGCTATTTAGTAGATATCATAGGCTGAACTGGATGAGAGTGCTGTAAATGAGCTAGGATTTGAAGCAACGTCTTGAGAAAATGATACAAATGTAGATTATGATTTGTAATCCAATTTTTTTCCCCACTTTTCTTATTCTTAGCAGGCATATTCTATAAACACCATCAGTTTCTAATACTTTCAGGGTATTTTTGGTTTTGTTTTGCTTTCTTGTTTTTTTTTTTCCCCTCCATTTTAGCAATTTATTAAGTACTTAATTGGAAGTCCTTGTTTTCTTACTATAGTGACTTGCAAATAGTTTTCTTTTTGATTTTTTTTGCACCACAAAGGGCATTTTGTTGTGACTTACGAGTATGTACAGGAAAAATTATCTTTAAAAGTTTGGGAGATTCAACTGGCAGATAAAGACTTGTTTGGGTTAGCTCTACCCAAATGTCCATTAGGAGTACTTGACTCTAGAATCATAGGAGAAGATGCGTTATAAAGCTCAACAAGGGCAGTGTCTATTCATGTCCAGTAAAGCACTGGTAATGGTCTCTTTGTGGAATGCAAGAATACTCTATGCTGTCTCATTTGAAGTAACACTTTCTAAAGTCTGATTTCTTTTCATTAGAATCTATGCTCACTAACCAACATTGATTTGTATTTGCCATTCCATATTGAATTTCCTGAAAGTTAAATTTCACTGTTTATGTTATCATATTAGTCTGGTCCATGTAACAGTTTCAGGTAATAAATGACTGCATTTGCACTCTAATTTGGTATCTCTGTTTCATTTAACTTTGTTAATGTGAGACAAAATATGAAAGGCAGACTGACAAAATTAGCTGTTATTTTGCAAGACTGAATAACCAAATTTGGACCATGAGGTAGTTGTCAAGATAAGGCTACAATGGAAGGTCTGTTGGAGGAAAGATAGCTAGCTGCCTTCACTGACATCATTTTGCACTTTTAATTGAAGCTAGCATCTGATTCATGTGTGTGAAAGTTCTTAGACCATCCATTCAACAAGCCTTTAATGGTTAACTACTATGTGGAAATGTAGTAGTAAATAAATTAATAAAAAAATCCTCTTGCCTTCATAAATATAATCAATATTTATAAGTAAAAAAAAAACCACTTGCCTTTATGAATACAGTCAGTATTTTAAAAATACCATAACATGTAATATAATGTTAGGTATAATAAATGTTATGAAGAAGAATAATGAAGTAGGGAAAGGTGGCAGAGAGAGTGAAGATAAATTCATTTTTAGAGACAGTGGTTAGGGAGGATGTTTTTAAAGAAATTCCATTTAAATAGAGACCTGAATGAAATGAGAGAGTAAACCATATGAATATTTGGCAGAAGAACATTTCAGGCAGAGGGAACAGCATGTGCAAAGGCCCTGAGGAGAAAAGGTGCTTTTGTGTAGAAGGAACAGCAAGGAGGCACTGTCACTGGAGCAAACTGAGTTCAGGAAGCCTGGTAGCAAATGAGATCGGTCCTGTCAAACAGAGCTTGAAGGTGAGCAAACTTTGCAGTTGAAGCAGTAGATTTTCATTATTTAAATTGCTCTTTGAAAGGCTTTTCCCCCTCAAGATTAGGTGAGTAAGTAAATAATAATGACTTCTAAAAGGCAAATATTAAGGTTTATACAGTGATTAGAGATTGGCAGTGTCTGGCACATAGTACTCCACAATATTTTTTGAAATAGTGATAATTGTTTTTCATTTGGTTATCCTGTAAACCAAGTGAGATTCATTCAAAATCTAACCATACGGGGACTTCCCTGGTGGTCCAGTGGTAAAGAATTCACCTTCCAATTCAGGGGATGCGGGTTCAATCCCTGGTCAGGGAACTAAGATCCCACATGCCTCAGGGCAACTAAGCCTGTGCGCCACAACTACTGAGCTCGAGGGCCTCAACCAGAGAGCCCGCGTGCCACAGACTACAGAGCCCACGCTCCCTAGAGCCCACGTGCCACAACTAGAGAAGAGAAAAAAACCCGCATGCCACAACTAGAGAGAAGCCTGTGAGCTGCAACTAAGAGCCCGTGTGCTGCAACGAAGACCCGAAACAGCCAAATAAATGAACAAATAAATATTAAAAAAAAAAAAAGAATCCAAAAAAGACAAAATATAACCATACGTTATGTAAAGATATATGTGGTAATTTAAATAAGAAATTAAGATTAAAAAGTAAATAATCTTGAATTTTGTTTACCTCCTTTAGATATAGGAATTAATGCTCAGCAGGTAGGATTCTGCAGCAGAACTGTTTTTAATCTTTGCTCACCTTGGGAAAGTACTAAAATATTACTTAATTTTTACCATGGATAAGAGTTAAAATTTAAAATACTTCAAGGTAATTGTAGCTAAAATACATTTTGACTTAGACTATGAGCCTGGAAATGAGATTTATTCTATCCATTTAAAAATGTGTAGCACTATTTGAACAGTGCTTTCTTGTTTAGAGTATATTTTCACATACATGATCTCATTTAATTTTTCCTCACAGCACTTTGAAGTGTGTGTCAAAACTTTTATCATTTTCATTGATATCTTCATTTCATGAAGAAATATTTGCAGACTGAGATGTTAAACATTTTCCTAAGAACATATAAACAGTTTACTTGCAAAGCTGGAACTTAAAAACAGATTTCCTGTCTCCACAGCTCCTACGTCTCCTACTATATTATATTCTATTTCACTGTGACTCATACGAGATTCTCCTAGACAGGCCTTGATTGTAAGCTGGCCACCATTAGTGAAATGACATTAGCTAAACATGATTATGTCTTAATGTTCACTGAAAGGATTAGACTAGTTAAGACATACTGAAGGGAAAAGCAATTATCTATTGAAATATGAAACTCTGGATTAGAACTGGAAATCGTATATTGGTATTAGAATATTCATCTGGAATTTAAAAAATCTGAATATAGTTATTATTTCTTACTTTACTCATAAAGAACTTCAGTGGGGCTAGTTTTGAGGCTTTTTGCTGAGTGCCAAGATTTAAAACATAACATTTTACTGGAAGAGTAAGTTCATCTAATTGACTCATTCTTTGGAGGAACTTAGACCTTAGGAATTTCTGACTTCATGAGAAACAGACATTGGTATTAACTTTTCCCTGTTTACCTTACTGCCTAAAGAAAATCATTAAATTAATCAATGCTAAATTACCTTAGAGTTGTAGCTTTATAGCTTGGAGTGTGCTCTTTTACTTAAATTGTTCAGATTTTGAAAGGTAAATTTATAATTGCCTCCATAAAACTTGTGGCCTCCGTGATGTTAATTCCCTGTGGGTCCTGCAGGCTTCCAGTCATCTGAGATTTGTAGTGATCGCATTAATATGTGGTCATTTGTAATGATCGCATTAATATGCAAGGATTCTTCCACTGGATGTGGGACATACTTGCCTGATAATAGTTTCCTTATTGAATTGAAATTGTGTTTTTGAACATGAAGAGGCTTTTTTTTTTTTTTTAACCTTCGTATCCCCAGTGACTACCGTGTATCTGGCACCTATTAGAATCTCAATAAATATTGAATGAATGAATGAGTGAATGACTTGCTTTCATTTTAGCTCGGCAACAGGATTGACTTTTGCAACATATTTTTTATTAGTAATATGAATACTTAAACTTAAGCATCATTATCAAACAATAGAAATTTGCCAGCTTTTGGACCCCTTGCTTCTCAATGTACTTGGACATTATATTTGTAACTTTCATTTCTATGTCATCTAGGTCCATTACAAAATCATCCTTCCTCATATTAAAATTTGGTGCACATAGACATACGGCTGTAGATGGGCTTCAGGGGATCCACTGGCTCATTTAAATTGTATGTAGCATATTGTATATATATGCATATGAATTTTTTGTGAATATTTAATATTTTAAGAGGAAAGGATCATGATTTTCATTATATTCTCATAGGGGTCTTATGATCAAAAAGTTAAAAATCTTCTTTTTCCCATAAAGACTGTATTGATTTTACTTTATTACTCATTAGAATCACTTGGAAGACATGAAAAATGCACTCTTTTCTACCTCACTCCATAATGTCTGATCCATTAGGATTATGGTGGGGTTCATGGGTACTCTTCTCTTCCTTTGCTTCCTCCATTTATTGAAAACCTTCTATTTGTTTGGTGTACTAAGTGATTTACATGTATTATTTAATTTTGATGACCATGCTAGAAGGTTCAAGTATATTTTGCTTAGGATAAACTGAGTGTCCTAATTAAGGAGCTATAACTAGTAGGCAGTAATGCTGAGGTCTGAGGCTAGAGCCAGTTCCACTACCTTTGACTTCTCGCCCCTCCTCAGCCCCTCTTAATCTGGAAAATTTTGACTCATTTCAAAGACATGTTTAGAAGTCATTAACTCATAGACATCTCTGCTCTAGGAGAGTTAATTCCTCTCTCTTCTCTATATTATCACTGGATTGTGATCAATATGGGGGTCTTTTCTTATTTACCTTTATATCCCTTAGTGCTTAGATGCTTAGTATGATGCCTAACAGTAGATTTTCAAGTTTTTTTTTTCTGAATTGAAATTTAATTGATTAACTTCAGCTTTTATTATTTAGTAATTATGAGACTAAAGTTCTAGTAGCTATGCCATTAACTCTCTGTGACCTTATTAATATAAAACTGTTTCCTCATTTATTAAAATTAATTTACTAATTTAAAAAAATTAGGTTATTATATAAATTTTAGATCCAATCTATTCAGTTCTAGTTATTGTGATTATTTCATAAAGGAAATGCTGTCCTAATAGAAATTAAAGTATATGGTAATACCATCAATTCTTTTATTTAATAATGTAATTTGCTGAATTTTTTGCTTCTTTCCTGCCCCATCCAGCATGTGATCACTAGATACTTGGTTGAATTTGTTATTGTTTGGTTTAGTTTAAGCAAAGATACTTCAGTGATCGTGTTTAAATTTCTCAGCATTCAGAGATCTTGTGTGTTACTTTGCCCCCATGTTGCTGATGATATTTTACTCATTTGTTTTATCATACTTTTATACAATCCTTAATACCGATGAGATATTAAAACACTGTAAAATCTATCACAGTTGAAACCCTAGACCTTCTCTCAACCCATGGGGATTCATTTGGCAGGAGGCCACCAAAACCAGTTCTTTTTGATGCTTAGTTTCTAGTTTCTACTTTAATTGCTGCCAAAATCTGAGCACTTGGGAATTTAATTGCTCATTATATTTGTCACAGTGGTGTCACAGACCCAAATAAAGACTGTTGCATGCAAAATATTTATGGGTATTAATTTTGCCTAAACATCTGTATATTGGATTCTTTATTTTCTACCTTGTGAAGTATAGCACATCCAGAAAGAAATAAAACAGTATTCTCTACAAACTTATGCCCCACTTTATTAGTAAACAATTATCCATCCAATCCAGTTATCTAAATTTAACAACAAACATCTAGAGGAGGACCTATGCAGAAGTTTATTATACTGACTTTACTCAGTTTACTCTTTTGAAGCAGTCTCTGAGGGATCTGAGTATGGCTCTGAGGACAGACTGCTTGGGTTCAAATCCCTGCTTTATCCCTTACTAGCTATATGACCTTAGGCAAGTTGTCTTAATCTCCTTGTGCCTGCTTCCTCAGTTGTAAAGTATGGATCTCAATGGTTGTTGTGCAGGTTAAATGGGTAAAGTTCCTAGAAAAGTGTCTAACACAGAGTAAGCCCTTCATGCTATTAGCTAGTTTACTATTAATATAATTCATCTTTATACGCCAAAAAACTGTAACATTTACCTTGGTTGCTGATATGGATTTCCAGTTTCCTACTAATTAAGTAGAGGTAACATTTGCCTGTTGTATCCAATGGAATGTCTGGTCAGCACTAAATTCAGTACTTCTCATGTCCTTCCATTTTTTCTGTGTGTTCCCACTTTCTTGCTCCATGGTATTTAGGCTAATAGGCCTGTTTTTTGTTCCATTGTTTTATTACTAATCACTGATTTTTCTTGTTCTTGTAATTGCTAATCTGAGGAGTAGTTTGTTCATTCATTCTCTCCCTGTGTCCCCTTTTCCTTTTTAGTTACCCTTTGCCTTTCCCTTCCTTCTTTCCTACAACATAGATTGTCTGTCTTGCATCTGCTGTGATGGTTGCAGCGCTCTCATGCAATTATCTTGGTCAAAGGAAATTACGAGGCACTTGAAAAATAGGAAGTATCAGTCATCACCATGGGCAAGTTCATATTTATAATTGTTTGAAAGTTTTTTACCTCCTGGAAAGTCCCCTATGCCTTACTTATGCCTGAAATTGTATTCTGGGATAATCCTACACTAACATATAGAATCCCCTTGAAGCAGGAGGGAAGGGGGCAGGGCACAGCCTTTAAAATAATGACATAGCCATAGGACATTACAAAAACTGGTTAAAATCAACTAGGTACAAGATGGTGGAAGATTTGACTTCCAGTGTACCTTGAGCCTCATTATATGCTCATTGTAATACATTAGCATGCTAAATGACACACGCACCAGCGCCATGACAGTTCTGAGGCCAACTATAAAAGGTCCAAAGGTAGGTGGTGGCTCAATTCCTGGAAATCCCCACCCCAGCCCCAAAATAATTGGAATAATCCACCCACTCATTAGCCTATGAAATTACCCAGCCCATAAAAACCAACTACCTCATATTTCGGGGCTTGTTGCCTTCTAAGATGGCCCACACTCTGCCTGTGGAGTGTGTTTCTTTCTGAATAAATCCACTTCTTACCTATCACTTTGTCTTTCACTGAATTCTTTCTGCGACAGGAACATCAAGAACCTGAGCTTCATTAAGTCCTGAGACCAGGTGTGTGATCTCAATTAAAAGACTGTGGGTTCAAGTCCCAATCTGGGTTTAGGCCAGGTTTGAGTCCTGGCACGTGGCTTCAAGTCCCAATCCGAGTTACATGGTTTCACCCTGTAATGAACAGCATATTAAGTTATTTGTTATTTAAACATAAGTTTATAGTTTTTCTCAGATCCGTACTCAAATGAACTGGGCTGAGAATAGACTTTGATAGAAGACGTTGGCTCCATTTTACTTACAGTTGTCCCTAATGTTAGGAAAATGTTACTGATAGTGGACGTGAGAGTGAGTCTCTCTGCCTCTCATCTAAAGCATCTGATGCTTAATTTTATTTATGGAGAGGATGAGCAGATAAAAATGTTAGTTGCTTGAGATGTTTATCTCATTCTGGAAAAAGACTAACATTTGTCTTAACTAGAATTTAACTCTTGTATCTCTTCTTTGGTACTTTCATATATTCTTGAAAAAAAATCTTGGATTTGATTTCTTCAGGACACAGGTATTTTTGGTGAAGGTAACAATTAGACTGTTTAAATGTTTACAAGACTTATTTATTTCCTCTATTGTTCTGTTGGGCACAATAAGTTTTGTGCAGACTCAGGGAGTGTGAAACATGGAGCATTCTTTCCTTTTCTGTTATTCAATAATCATTTTGGGTTCCCATTCCACTTTACGGTAAAATATGTCATTTTAACCACTTCCAGATAAAATCACTATTAAATTTGAGGCTTCTCATCATTAAAATGAAGAAATACCTTCAGATGCTCTGGAACACTTTCTCTCTCAGTCAACTCTGATATCTTTGCCTGTCCTCAATTCCTGGAGCCATAGTGAGCTCAGTGGGGCTACTTAAGGCTTCTGTGTCCAAATTTTCTCTCACTCTGTCTTCAGAAGAATGTTGTTATCTCCTATCTCTGTGGCTGGAAAAGCTAGACAGTCAAGCAGTCTTTCCACCCTATTGTTTATGTATGCTAGGGATAGGCCTTTAAAAACTCAAAATCCAGTAATTTTGTTTGTTTCTTCTTTAACGTCCTTCACAAACTTGTTTCTCTGCAGCAGTGGAGACCAAAATAAAGTTTAAAACCACAGTGCAGGTAGCAAAGAGGAGGAAAGTGATGAGGGATTTCGGGACCAGTAGAAAAACCAGACAAACAAGAAAGTATACGTATTTTTTCTTTATGCTGTCAATTTACCACATAGAAGGGAGGCAAATGCATTTTTTTGTAGTAACATCTAGACTCGTTTGAGATTCTGAAACCATCTGTATAATTTTAAAAAATGTAAATCTGAAAGAGTAAAATTTCCACAAGAATTCTGTTTTGAAAAGGTTGTCTACACATGGATTTTACTGTGAATTGACCTTTTCCAAAAATTGATCAGATTAACATTCACTTTTTTGAAATAATTTATAAATTATAAGAAATAGTAAAAGCTTTTTTTTTTTTTTGCTTTTTACATTTTATTGTACAGTTTTTCCCAAGGGACTCAGAAATGGATATTGGGATGAAAAGAGGTTTTTGTGGACTCCATCGGTGTTTGCTTTTGATTCTAAGCTGCTGTGTCACAGGGTTGTAGCAGGCTGCCTTATATATTTGTTGTCTATGACTTTGTTTTGCCGTGGGCATTATTGCTCTGGTCTAGGGAGTTACTTTAAATGGCTAAGTTGAGATATTAAAATTCTCTCTTAATTACAGTAGCGTGACTTTTCTAGCCTTTCCATTGATTTTAATAATTAAATCTCACATTTCCTATAGGTAGTGTGTGAGAAGACAGTACCCTAACTGAAGACAACTGTTCTTAAATAAAGAGATTCAGATATAACGTTATTTGATTTTGTTAATCTCTGTTGGTAAAATCAAAGATTCTAAGATTTTCTTGAAAACCAACCATAAAAAACAAAAATACCTTGTCAAGGTACAGATTTATTTCTATTAAATGACTCCATTTAGCAAACACATTTGTATGTATATATGTGTGTGTATCTGTGTATATATTTATGTATATCCAAAGTAGGAGATATATTAAAAATGAAAAATATGCCCCAAACAATTAAATAGAAATATCTATTTCCACATCTGATTTGTAAACCACCTGTGGGGAAGTGGTAGGTGCTGTTTTCCATATCAGGAGGAGTCAGTAAAGTTTGAAAGAACAAGGTTATGAAACCTTTTTCCAACTTAAGATTTAAATGTAAGACTCTTAGCAGTGATTCATCTAAATTGATGGGGTTGGGTTTATGGCAAACCTAGAAAAAACTAAGTATAATTATATGACCACAGAGAAAACGTGCATTGTTTTCTATTAACAGTTAAATTCAGGAACAAGAATGAGATATAGAATCAGTAATCCTGAATTTGAGTATTGACTCTACCATAGTCACATAATTTGAATATATTTCAGATGAAAACAATTTGAGTTAGCTGGGAAATTAGTTGGAATGAATAATCCCAGTCAATGAATATTTATTTTTTCTTAATACTTTTTAAGCTTTTATTTCATTTTTAGCCATCTAGTCTTGTTTTATGTTTATAATAGCATTAGCAACAAACAACCAAACCAAACCAAAAAGGAATTAGCTAAATAAATAATAGCACATGGGTGCAGTAGAATATTATGCAACTCTAAAAATTGTATTGCGAAGTCTGTTTAGAATCATGAATAAATACTAGTCATCTGTTATTAAGTTAAATATATGAAAGCTAAAAACAATATATTCCAAATATTATATAACTAGTAGTTGTGTTTTGGTCTTTTCAGGTATTCGCTTAGCCCAAGTGGCACTATTTGAGTATCAGTTGTTCACATTAAGCTATGTTGTAGGTTGAATATAGCAAATAAGTGTAACTGATTTTATTATATGACTTTATTTTCTTTTACTGCTTTGTGTACATCCTTATACCTCTTTTTGGGTGTGCAAAAGTAAAGAAATCAAACTGATGATTGGAAACTTTTTTTGGACAATTTGAAATATTAAAACTTTCATGAACTCATTGGCAAATAATCAGAGGAGGCAGAGATCTTAATTAGTCAAGTGCATATTTAATAGAAAAAATAAATATTGGAAAAGTCAAGTCCTATCTTATATTAAATTTCTTTTATTGCTAGTGATTACTTTGTTGTATTATATTTTACAAAAATAGCATATTCAGCATAGAATATACAAATACTTCCAAAATCTTTAAAAAAACTCTTGATTTTTTAAATCTTGAAGTCAAAAAGAAATATAAACCTATAACTGAAACTTCGGAAAATATTGAAAAGTATAAGTAAAAAAATAAACCCTTGTTTATTCAACATTTTGAGATAATCTGAGTTACTATTTCATTTCTAGTCTTTTTTGGCTTTGCTTGTTTTCTTTTCCAAAATTGTAATCATATCATACAACATATTCAATTTTATAGTGTCTTTTTAAAAAAATTACACAATGTCATACAAACATTGGCTAACTCTATCTAAACAGCATTTGTAATTAATGCATAATATCCCTCAAATTCAAAGTGCTTTATTTAACCATTCTTTTATTGTCGAAAATTTAGGATCCCCCCCAATATTTCACTGTCATAAAAATGCTGCATTGAACACCTATGAACATAAAGCTTCTAAAAAATATTATTATTTCCATAGAAATATTTGAAAGGGCACTATAATCTGTTCAGTGTAAAATTTACATTTGTCCCCCGCCCCCCTTTTTTTCCTGAATAAAGAAAGGAAAACTCTTCTTTCTGCCTTAGAGGTCCAGACTAATTTTATCCCAGAAGTAATGGGAAAGTGTTCTTCAAAGGCCATCTAATTCAAATAATTTAGTTATTCATCTTTGCAGTTATAGTCATATAAATGTCATTCTTTAAGACTATTACTCTATAGAGAAAAAGTTCATAATTTAGTTAATGAAGTATCAAAAATTTATCAGGGTAAGTTACAGGAATTGGATCTTTAGTACAGAATTTTAGTAAATAATAAAATGTTATTTTATTATTATTAGCTGGTAGCTAACACTTACTGTGTCAGCTACTTTGAACTTCTTTATCTGCATTCTTTAACTGTAGTGATATATTACTACATTATGATTCCTTCACCAGAATTCGAACTCTCTTCTAAAAGCTTTTTATTGTAGTATTACATATGGAAAACTAAACAGATCTTAAGTATTCAGTTCCATGAATTTTCACAAAATGAGTTAAACAGTGCCCTAGAAGACCCTCTTCTGTCTCCTGTAGTCACTATCCACTAATTTCCAACACCTTGATTAGTTTTGCCTACTTTTAAAATAGTAGCTTTATTGAGATATATTCACATACCGTAAGGTTCACTCATTTAAAATGCATATAATTCAGTGGTTTTTAGTATATTCACAGTGTTGTGCATTGATCACCACTAATTTCAGAACTTTCATGTCCCCAAAAAGAAATCCCGTTACCATTAGCAATAATTCCTTCCCTCTCTGCAGCCCCTCCCTGGCAACCACTAATCTCCTATCTCTATGGATATGCCTGTATTCGACATTTTATGTAAATGAATTGATAAAATTCATTTGTATCTGGCTTTTTGATACAATTCATTGATACAATTCATTTGTATCTGGCTTTTTCACTTAGCATAACGTTTTCAAAGCTCATCATGTATCAGAACTTACATTTTTATGGCTGAATAGTATATCATTATATTGGTATACCTTATTTGCTTATCCATTTATCATTTTATTGACTTGCATTTTTTCTACTTTTTGTCTGTTATGAATAATGGTGTTATGAACATTTGTATATATATATATGCGGATATATGTCTTGATAACTGTAGGCTTATAGTCATTTTTGAAATCAGGTAGTGTTAGGCCTTCAACTTTGCTATTCTGTTTTTAAGAAGGTTTTGGCTATTCTGGGTCCCTTCTATTTTCATATGAATTTTAGAATCAGCCTATCAAAATCTGCAAAAAAAAAAAGTCAGCTGGGATTTTGACAGGAATCGCATTGAAACTTTAGACTAATTTAGGGAGTAGTGCCACCTTAACAATATTGTCTTCTAATTCATGAACACGGGATGTCTTACCATTTATTTTGGTCTTTTTTAATTTTTATCATGATGTTTTGTACTTTTCAGTACACAAGTCTTATGCTTCTTTTGTTAAAGTTATTAAGTAGTATTCTATTCTTTTTTATATTCTTATAAATAGAATTGTTTTCTTACTTTTATTCTTGAACTATTCACTGTAGCTTTGCTTGTTTTTGTTTCCAAGTTATTATTTTTTTAAAGGTAATTTTAAAAATTTTATTTATTTAATTTATTTATGTTTGGCTGCGTTGGCTCTTGGTTGCTGTGCGCAGGCTTTCTCTAGTTTAGGTGAGCGGGGTCTACGCTTCATTGTGGCGCACGGCCTTCTCATTGAGGTGGCTTCTCTTGTTGTGGAGCACGGGCTCTAGGCACCTGGGCTTCAGGAGTTGTGGCTCGCGGGCTCTGGAGTGCAGGCTCAGTAGTTGTGGTGCACAGGCTTAGTCACTCTGCGGTATGTGGGATCTTCCCGGACTAGGGCTCGAACCCATGTCCTCTGCATTGGCAGGCGGATTCTTAACCACTGTGCCACAAGGGAAGCCCAGCTTTGCTTGTTTTTGAAATTTATGTAAGTGGAATAATTTTCCTATGTGATCTTCTGTGTGTCACTTTATTTAGTACTATGTATGGCTGTGAGATAATCCATGTTATTCCACATAGATGTAGTTTGTTCATTCTCATTGCTATGTATTTTCCATTGTAGTAATATAACACAGTTGATTTATATATTCTATCTTTATGTACATTTGACTTGTTTCCAGTTTGGGGAAATTTGGATAGTGCTACAATTAACATTCTTGTACACGACTTTAGGCGAACATATTATATATTTGTTCTGGGTGTATTCCAAGACATGAATGTTCAGCTTTTGAAAGTGCTACCAAAAAGCTTTATCAAGTGGTTTTAACAATTTACAGTTCCACCAGCAGTGCTTCAGTTGCTTTTTATACTAAAAAACCCCACTTTTGTATCATCTATCCTTTTCATTTTACACATTTTCAAAGTGTGTAGTGATATTTCATTTTTAAAATTTGCATGTTTCTCATGACTAATGCTGTTGAGCATGATCTTTTTAAATTAGTTATTTGTATAGTCTCTGTTATATAGTGTTTATTTAAGTCTTTTGCCCATTTTACATTGAATTGTATTTTTTTTCATATTTACTTGTAGGAGTTCTTTATTTATTATAGATATAAGTAATTAAAGCAGTGTGATACTAGCACAAATATAGGAAATTGAGCAGTTGGCCATTATGGACTCCAGAAACAGACCCTATGTATACTGTGTCTTACTTTATGGAAAAGATGAATTAAAGTGGGGAAATGATGGCCTTTTCAATAAATAGTACTGATTTAACTGCTGACCTGTATGGTGTGATTTTCTGTTACACACCATATACAAATATCAATCCCAGATGAATTACACATCTAAATGTGAAATGCAAAGTAATAAAGCTTTGTGGAAAAAATATAGGAAAATAAATTTATAACCTTGAGGAAATCAAAGATTTCTTAAACAGAACACAAATAGCACTAACCGTAAATTAAAGCAATAATAAATTGGGCCTCTTTAAAAATAAGAAATTCTTGGGCTTCCCTGTTGGCGCAATGGTTGAGAGTCTGCCTGCCGATGCAGGGGGGATGCGGGTTTGTGCCCCGGTCCAGGAGGATCCCACATGCCGCAGAGCGGCTAGGCCCATGAGCCATGGCCGCTGAGCCTGCGCGTCCGGAGCATGTGGTCTGCAACGGGAGAGGCCACAACAGTGAGAGGCCCGCGTATCAAAAAAAAAAAAAGAAATTCTCTTTATGAAAAGATACTGTTAAAAAGTGAAGTGAAAAGACAAGACACAGAGCAGGAGATATTTGCAACTCACATATCCAAAAAAGGACTTTTATTCAGAATTCAAATTATTTTAGATACATTTTGCTAATTTTCAAGATTTTCATTGTAAAGCATATAACTATGTGCTAAAAAGGATCTTTGCCTTAATTTGGCTGATCTAAAAAGATATCAAGGTAAGATAATGGTATATATAACAATGGGTTTTAAATCAATGAATTCTTACACATTGGAAATTATTAATCTAAATTCTGTATTTTTGTAAAATCCAGCATACTTCTTTACAATTTAAAATAGAACCCATTAATGTTAGAATTTTATTATTTAGTTTTACTGTCTGTTAAATTAACTAAAATGCTAAATCCAATTATTTTATTACCTAAATACATGAAATCTAATGTGCCAAAAGATTCATAGGGATACATTTTTTAGGCTAAAATTTAATCCTATATATTATGTTCTGATAACTTATTAGGGTCATGTGAGATTAAGTTAGTTTTACATATAAAAACATAATTAAAATTAAACAAACTCTTAGAAAATTCAGTCCAGTAATGCTAACAGCCTGATGTAATGTCACTTAATTTTAATGATTGGACTTATTTATTTTCAAATATATATATACATATATATATATTTGTGAACAATTTGTATATAACTGTTATTTAAAGATCTAATTTTTAATTCTTGATTTTAAAATGTTTGAACTTTTATTATTATATTATGCCTGGGCTTTATCTTTCCATATCAGTAAATACTAATATTTTAGAACTGGGTATTTATCATGTACAATTTATTGTGATTTCAAACTTTATTGACTTTCTTTTGAATTCCAGTTGGCTTTGATATACTTGAGATTATTTTAGAGAAACAATTTTTAAACCTCAAAACTCTAGAAGTTGTACTACTTTTATATAATACTCATTTCTTCTCTTTACCCAATTTTGAAAAATTGATAAGACTTCTGTGACAGCTGTATCATAAAACGTTTTTATTTTTTTACTGTTGAATTCACACTGTCAATTTTAATGAATCCTACCCAATTAAAATGGTGTGCATATTTTTGAGTCCATAATCAATATAATCAATTATATTTTACATAATTGCATAGATATAATTTTATCTCAGGATGTTGGAGGATTAATGCATTTTTCTAATATGTTGCAGAATTGCGAGAAGCTGGAGAATAATTTTGATGACATCAAGCACACGACTCTTGGTGAGCGAGGAGCTCTCCGAGAAGCAATGAGGTAAGTCTGGGTCACCATAGCAACAGTCACAGATGTGGTAAAGAAAAAGTCATTCTTCATTATTGGGGGAACAAATGAGTTCATTGCCACCATTCAGCTCTGTTCTCTAAGGTATTAATTTGTCAGTGGAGAGACTTCCCTTGAGGCTGTACTTTGGTTTTGAAGCTGCATAAATGTTAAGCCTCAGTGCACAGTAAAAAATGTAAATGTTTAATTTGTTACTTAAAATGCTTAAGGGGTGTCTTGTTTTATATTTATACTAAACTGTGTGATTGAATGGAAATGTTGTTCATCTACATTCTGCCTGTATAAAAAAATAAATAGTACAATGGTGTTTTAACTGAGTAGTATTTTCTCCTAATTAATATTTAACTAAAATATTTTATAGGATTATACCATAGTATTTTTAAACCGATATACGTTTTCATACTATTATAAAGCATACAGATTAACTTTTTTTCAAATACAGCAGTCTATAATGAACCTGATGGGTTTTCTTTTTTTTCCTTTTTAACATTACTATTTCTGAATATTTTTCTGAAATCTCCCTAAACTTAATACCTTTTTAATAACTTTTAGGAAAGCATACAGATTAACAGTCTATAATGAACCTGATGGGTTTTCTTTTTTTTCCTTTTTAACATTACTATTTCTGAATATTTTTCTGAAATCTCCCTAAACTTAATACCTTTTTAATAACTTTTAGGAAGCAGTCTTTAAATCCATCTGATGAGAATCAATGAAGGATTTTACTAGACATTGAAAATGTGTGAAGAATAAAACTTAGTATCCTTACAGCTGGAGAAATGACAACAAATGATGTTAATCTTAAAAGTTCTGAGCTTGAACATTTGAGTGGGATAATTTCCAATATATTTGTACAGAAATAGTATATTTGCCTTGATTTAGCCTGTGAAACTAAAATTGATTTTAAAAATATATCTCCTTCTATCCATGCTCATTTTTTAAGGGCTTAAATTAAGGCTGAAGAAAAAATTTTAAATAGGAGAAAGGATAAACCTATGAAGCTCCCTAGAAGGGTATTTTGGGCACAATTTTGTTATTGCTGGCACACAGTTACCATATACTTTAGGCTAGAAGCTGCTCTCATTTAGTGACCTCCCTTTTACCAGGCAAGCAGCAGGGGAAAGTAATTAAATTTAATAGAAGCTGCCCTCATTTTGAAGCCACTTCTATTTAAAACCACAGGGGGAGGTAATTAAATTTAATGGAAACAGTAGCTTCTACACAAAGATACATGGTACTTCTATATAGATGATTATGATGTCACAAAAAGAGGAATAATATATTACTAGTACTGAGAAATTACCAGCTGGAGCAAGTGAGCCTATTTTATTGTTAATGTCTTTACTAATAAAAAAGAGGGAAAAATAAAACTGAGTCCACAATAGAGAATTTATATCTATATACAATGCAAGTGGACATTCTCAGAAAGTTAAAGTTATTGAAAATAGTCGTAAATTTAAAATAAAGAGTAAAATGTATTGTGGAAAAGGCCAATGCAGAAGTTATGACTGAACTGCTGTTTTTCAATATATTCTTTATCCTCTACCTGAAACTACCACAGGTATAAATTGAAAACATCATTTTTGTAAATGTTTATTATAATAACTTTGAATATGTTAAGCATAACATCAATCTTTATTTAGAACTGTACAGTTATTCTCTATATTTTTATAGCTATTCAGTTTGAAGTAAACCCATAGACCCACAGGAAGACAAAGAGAATGCCAGCTCTGAAGCTTTGAATAAAAGGCCAAAAACATAGAAAGAATTGCAAAGGGGCAATGTGAATGAAAATGGATGTGAGTGAGGGAAATACAGTGAACAAGGGAAGGATGTAATTAGTATAGAAAATTCATCATCAAGAAAAAAACAAATTGAATTATGGGAGAACTGCGTTGGAAGAGATTATTAAATTCTGCCAAATTTTGTAATACTTGCCATTTTCAAAAATTCTGCTTTTTAAAAAGTAGAGATGAATTAATGAGAAAAACAAGTATTACCTGATTGGAGTAACCTCTCAACCATCCATGCTATGAGGTAAAGCAATAGGCTAGATAATTTAAATCAGCATTTAATCATATGGCTGTGTAATGTACTTTGTTTACATTGGCAGCATATTTTACACATACACACACACACTCATAATCTTTTGATTCACTAAACACAACTAAATAATCTTGTTACCAAAAGCATTCAACAGTTTAGTGTACTGTGGGCCTAGCACTTTTTAAAAAACTTCTGGTTTTTGCCTTTAGAAAATACAGCAGGAGCTCATTCTTTATATGTGAGACTATGGAAGCATATAAACAAAAAGTTACAATGTTATGTGACTAATAGAATAAAAGGAGAATGCATCAAGGGGCGAAAATTAATTGTTCTTTCATCTATGATCATTTTTTTTGTCTTACATGAAGAGTGTCAAATCAAAGAAAACCATGGAGAGGATAAGAAATTTGATCTAGGCCTTGAATATGGCCAGTTTTACAGGTAGAGGGAAAGGTATTGAACAAAGGTGCAAGATGTATTTCAAGAACAGTAAAATGGTCTGATGTAGAGCAAATTTTTTTCAAGCTTTTTTGAATGTATGTTTTCCTGCAAAACTCACATAGGCAGAATTATTTGGTCAGTAATATCTCTCCTTATATGCCAAGAATCCTTGGGTATAAATAAAGCAGTACGAGGTTGGCAGGGATGGTGGGAAGTATTCAGAATTTCAGAGTGTGAGAAGCGGCGGTGGGAGACAGGTATGAATAAGTTGCCAACAATTTCAGTTAGCTCAGGGGCTGGTCTCAGGAGGCTTGTTGGAAATGTGTTTGTTACCATATTCTAGAGGTCAGTTACATAGAGTCTAGCTTGCCATGATAGATACTTTAAATTACTTCAAGGAGTGATTGTGGTTTTTAAGGAAGGGGGTGACAGGATTAAATATATTGACAAAACTATGAAGATTATTTTACAGCTTTTTAGAATTCTAATAGGGTAAGAAAATACAATGTGGGGATAGATACAACCATTCATTTATTTAATAAACATTTATTGTGTTTCTGTAATACACCAGGTAATGGGGTTACAGATATGAATAAGAGAATCTCTGCCCTCAAGGGGCTAATGGCCTAGTTGGGGAGACAGATACAAAAATCAAATGCCTGATGTGAAGACTCAGAGCCCCAGTACGTGAGTTGTTTCCCTGGTCCCAAAAATGCCATGGCAGTTTTTCTCTTGGTCCATGGGCATGACATAACTTGGCTATTGAACATCCTTTTTTTCTCACTAACTTAACCTCTGCAGCAGCCCTCAGGTGGCTCCGGGCACCCACAGTGGTACCCTCCTCCTGAGTGTGTCTGTAGTATGGAGAAGTTGGAGCAAAACTGGACTGAATCTGAACAGTGACATTTTGTGACTGCTGTCTTTGGGCCTTATCATCAAGTTGGGTATTACCTCCTTATTTATTAAGGTTCTACTACTGCTATGAGCTTAGAACAAAAAAGAGAGGTCTCTGCCCTTGCTCAATTATCTGTCATCTCATCCAGTCCCTGTTCGTGGGCAGTCTTTGCCATGCAGTCTTGGACCTGTTCTTTCATCAGTGTCCCAGCTCAGGAATCATTTTAGACCCCTCCGGTGCTTCTTCCTGTTCCCAGATGTGAGGATCTAATCCTGGATGTGAGGACCTGTGGCCGGCTGTTTAAAATGTGTAAGGGGCTACAGCCTACTCTGGAATGTGCTGGCTAAATGAAACAAGTATTTTATTAGGTTTTAACTCATACCCAGACTGGGAAAAAATAATTCAAAAGTTTGTTTTGGCAGTAGAGTAGAGGGTACAGTGGAGGGAATGAGCGAGCTAGAGAAATCAGTGACCCCACTAAGATAAAGGTAGAAGGGTATAGAGGTCAACAGAGGAGAGTGCGTTTGGGAAATTTAGAAATATTTAGAAGGTAGATCTGATGAGACTCTGTGACTTAATAGCCTCAATATATTAAAAACTTGATTTAATCTCTGTTGCTCTGTTTAAAACCTTTTAAAGTTTTCTTATGCTTTCAGAATAAAGTCTAATTTATTTGTGTATCCTACTAGATAGTAAATCTCATGAGGGTAGGAGGATTGCTATTTTGCTCTCCTTTGTATTCTTAGCCTTAACATAGTATTAGCATATTAGGTGCTTAATAATTATTTGTTGAATTATTGATAAAGATAAAAAATAAGGATATTTATCAAGGGCAAGTCAAAAAAAATTTTTGACTTTGTATTCAACTTTTTTTTCCCTTCCAGTTTTATTGAGATATAATTGACATACAGCACTGTGTAAGTTTAAACTCAAATGTTTTTATTTTGAGTATTTGGATATACATTAATTGAGATAGAGAAAGAGAAAAGAAGAGGAGGATTAAGTAAGACGGTTTTAGTTTTCAGGTGAATTTGAGATAGCTTTGGTAAACTCGTGTAAATTTGCAGTAGGCAAAGGAAAATACAACTCTGCACTCAGGAAAAAGACTGTAGGTTGCAGAATGGGATTTGTTAAGTATTTTGATATTTGTAGCCATGGGAAAGCATCTGATTTCGAATGATAGTGCATGGAATCAGAAAGGAGGAGAGTCTAACCAGATGCCTAAGAAAATACTTGGTTTAGGAAAATGTGTGTCAGAGAGAAACATATTTTGGGATTTAAAAATTTTAAATAACTTTCTCCAACAGAATAAATTGGGACTCTGATATGGTGTGTCTGAGCACTTGAACTGTGGCTAGTGTAACTGAAGAACTGAATGTTTAATTTTATTTAACTTTTATTAATTTAAATGTAAATTGTTGCATGTGGTTAGTGGCTATGGTTTGGACAGCATCGCACCAGAGGGATGTTTTTGAGTTGCTAACATGACATTCACCTTTCTCTCACCGATGGAATTATCATCGAAGGAGAGAGAGTCTAGGGTAAGGCTTAACCACATTCACACACATCACACATACACATCATGCACAGTCTCTCTCAAAAAATGAAGAGTAAAACTGGAATCAGAACATAGTAATGGATATAAAACCAAAATTAACAGATATGATATGGAGGAGACAAGGTGACTATTATTTTCTAAAGACATGACTTGTATGTAGAAATCTCTATGGAATTAACAACAAAAACACTCTAGAAATTAATAAAAGAATTTAGTAATATGGTCACTTTTAAGATAAAGATGGAAATTTGTGAACTTTTCTGTGTATTACCTATTCTGTGAAGATCCTACGAGGTAGTTATATTAGAGTACCCCAATCATCCAGGACATGTTGAATTGCTCGGCAAATGGTATAAGAGGCAGTTGTTTTGCTGTCTAGAAAAAAGAAATCACCTTATATTTTCACTTCACAGGCATTAAAGGAAGTTTTGTGTATATTAAAGAGCTAAAATAAATAAATGAGACAGCCACAGTTCAATAAACTATGAAAGTGACTATCTCTGAGGTTTGGATGGGGAAAGAGATAATAATCCAAAAAGTAGTTGAGGAAATAACTAAGCTTTGACTGCATTAAAAAAGCTTCTGGGGGCTTCCCTGGTGGCGCAGTGGTTGCGCGTCCGCCTGCCGATGCAGGGGAACCGGGTTCGCGCCCCGGTCTGGGAGGATCCCACGTGCCGTGGAGCGGCTGGGCCCGTGAGCCATGGCCGCTGAGCCTGCGCGTCCGGAGCCTGTGCTCCGCAACGGGAGAGGCCGCAGCAGAGGGAGGCCCGCATACCACAAAAAAAAAAAAAAAAAGCTTCTGTATATGGAAAAAAAAATCACAAAATTTAAAGACAACATCAGTGTTCTGTATTGCCGTGTGTAAGAGATTCAAAAAAATTTAGGAGCTCAGTGGTTAATTGGCAAAGTATGGTTAAGAAACCCTTGGGCTTCCCTGGTGGCGCAGTGGTTGAGAATTCGCCTGCCGATGCAGGGAACACGGGTTCGTGCTCCGGTCCGGGAAGATCCCACATGCCGCGGAGTGGCTGGGCCCGTGAGCCATGGCCGCTGAGCCTGTGTGTCCAGAGCCTGTGCTCCGCAACGGGAGAGGGCACAACAGTGAGAAGCCCGCGTACCACAAAAAAAAAAAGAAACCCTTAAAATATTCAACTCTAATGGCAAGCAAAATATAAATTACATAAAAAGTACTAATTCTTGGTTATTGACGTTACTGCAGTTCAGCGAGGAGGGAGGAGGAGATTTTTGAGTGCTGGAGATGGAATGGTAAGAGCCATTGTCCCATTCTCAGAGAGCAAGAGGAATTGAAATTACTTCTTCATTTAAGGAAGGGAGTGTACCAATAAGTACTAAGAACCTTGAAACAAACATACCCGTTTTCATATAAATTTAACTTCATGAAATATACTATGCACAAGACATAGAAATTATGGACAATCTGAAACTGTTTCTCAAATAGAATATAACAGTAAACAAATTGAGTAGAACCTAATTGTCTACTATTAAGGAAATAATAAGAAAATGAAGTTTCTAGAATATAAAATAATATATATGGTATATCAATAAATATATATACATAATGGTAAATTGTGGCATATTTAGTTATATCTGGATATTAAAAGGATCTTTAACACAATGTTTTTCAGTGACACGAGTATCATCATGTTCACTGAAAAATACCAGGAAACAAAATTGCATGTAGAACATGATCTCCATTGAATATAAAGAATAAAGAGAAAACAGATAGGAATAAAATACAGCAAAATAGCTATTATATCTGGGTGGTGGGCTTACACATTTCTCAGGCTTATAATTTTCTGTTCTAAATTTTCTATAATGGGAGCATATTATGAATGATTAGAAAAATAATGAGATACATAGGCGTGGACCAGCGTGTTCTTGGGATTAGAGAGCGGGACGTTCGGCTTGCGAGCGGGAACCTCTGAGTCGTGCACGGAGAAGGAACGATTTTAAAATGGGTGATGTCGAGAAGGGCAAGAAGATTTTTGTTCAGAAGTGTGCCCAGTGCCATACTGTGGAAAAGGGAGGCAAGCACAAGGCCGGGCCAAATCTCTGTGGTCTGTTTGGGTGAAAGACAGGACAGGCTGTCGGATTCTCTTACACAGATGCCAACAAGAACGAAGGCATCACCTCTGGGGAGAGGAGACGCTGATGGAGTATTTGGAGAATCCCAAGAAGTACATCCCTGGAACAAAAATGATCTTTGCTGACGTTAAGAAGAAGGGAGAAAGGGCAGACTTGATAACTTATCTCAAAAAAGCTACTAATGAGTAATAGTTGGCCACTGCCTTATTTATTATGAAACAAATGTCTCATGACTTTTTATGTGTACCATATTTAAATTGATCTCATACACTAGAATTCAGATCATGAATGACTGATGTAATATTTCTGTCCTGATTTAAGTAAGATTGGCTTGTGGCTAAATAAATATGGTCAGCTTTTTGAATTTTGATAGTAATTCTGGTTCAACAAGTACTATCACTGTTTTCCCTTTCTAAAGAGATGATTAAACTTGAATAAGGAATGTTAAACTTTTCAGGGATATGGTGAATGCCTTCTCAAACCCTATAGGAGATTGGTTTTATATTTAGATTTCTATAACTGGTTATATTAATATATTTAAATATTGAGAAGCTCCCTTCACTGTCTCATAGACCAGCAAGAGTCACCTGTGTTTCAAATATTTAGATTTTTATAACTGGTTATATTAATATATTTAAATATTGAGAAGCTCCCTTCACTGTCTCATAGACCAGCAAGAGTCACCTGTGTTTCAAGTTGTGTTCATTCGCCCATTAAGGCAAGGGCTGAAGATACACTGACAATGTCCACCTTCCGTTTTTGGTCTTAACTATGCCAATTTAATTAAAATTCTCCATCTAAAAAAAAAAGAATAAAAGGAAAATAATGAAGTAAGAAGGAAAAATGGGAAGAATAAAATAAGATACAAAATCTAGGATAAGTGGCAAAAATAATATTTTAGACTCCAACTGTGATTTTAGATAAATTAGTCTTTCTTAGTCTTACTTTTTTGTAAGATAGGATTAAAAATTTAATAGGATTGATATGAAGAGCAACAATAATGTAGGAGAGAATGCTTTGTAATTTATGAAACATTAAGAAAATGAAGATACAAAGTATTACAATGTTTGTATACATTATTTCCATTGAATGGTATATAGTGATTATTTCAAATAAATTACATATGTCATACATAATGGAATTGACTGGAAAACTTCGGTGTGGTCTTAGAATGTAGAATGCCAGAGGGAATATTTTTTGTCTAACTTATAATAGAGTCCATTGTAGTTCCATGGCTGTGTGGAAATACTGTACAGGATTTCTGAAAATGATGACATGAAAAAATTTTTAAGGACAGAAAAAAATGTATCATCTCCAGGTGAAATCTCTGTCTATAGTATGATAATAGTGAATTTAGAGGTGAAATTCTCAATTTCTTTTCATTTTTTTCCCTTATCTCTGCCGATTCAACCCTCTTATCATACCAAAGTGATTTGATTACTGTATTATATTTTACATCTGTCATAGCCCCTGTAATCATTTCTAAACATCAAGGGGAAAAGTGGGACCTTTTTAAAAAATGTGGTGTCTTTTTGTCACCTTTTTACTTCCCAAGGCAGTAGTGGGCCATGTGTAGTAGAAATAATGAAATTGGAAGGTACTTCAGTTGAATAACTTAAGAAAATGGGGTGTCAAAATCTGAAAGAAAAGTGACATATAGAATATAGTTCATTAAGAAAAAAGTGTAAAAAACTATATGAAGCTTTCTGATAATGACTTAATACACAAAAATATAGATTGGTGAGATCTATGGATGTACCTCTATGGTGAGAATATAAATTACATTTTAGAGTACAAACATAGCCAATTAAGGGTTAGTATTTTATTTGTAGAGCCATACATATTCAGTGAGAGCTGTTACATTTGGGTGATTATTCTAAAGATAAACTACCAGGACATTATATCTCTGAAATCTATTTCTTTTTGCTCAGCTTTGTCACGTGTTAGGAATTCTGTCACTAGATGGTGATGTTGAGTTGCACAGTTTATGTTCTTGGCTTTTTTTCTGGTGCGTGTAATAGTAATTGTAGGTGTACCATAAACCCAGCCATGTATCCAGAGTTAAAACTGAAAGTATAACTATGTAAATTAGGAAAATAATTTTAAGAGATACAGTACATTTTAAATATCATTTAAGTCGAAAGGTAAAAATCCTTTAAAGCTATTGCTTTACTTTAGACTCATAGACTTTGAGAGGTAGAAGGAGTATAAATAGCAATCTAAACTTTTCATTGGAAGAGTGAGGTCTGAAGAGAGATTCAAAGACATTAAAAAGAAGTATGTTTCAGTTTTTCCCTTCTAGATGTGTTAGTCTATAAAGTACAACTTTAATTTCATTCCTCTGTTAATATCTAGTGGTACTGAGGCTGTTTGCCATCTGATCTAAGGGATGTGTAACTCCTGGTACCTAGATATTGTTTTAGTTGCTTATTGTTTTATTGTTTTAGTTATATTAATTTTGCATCCCTTGCTAAGCATAATGGTTAAACTACACTGGTATTTCTTTAACTGGTACTTCTACATGAATTGAAGTAAAAGACTGTCTCTATGAGTAATTTGGCCATCTGAATAAGATTTGAAGATAAGAATATTATCACTACCCTACTTAACCTTACACTTGTAGATAAGTTTGTGTGTGTATGTGTATATATATATTATATGCAGAAATGTGTGTTTGTATATATATATATATATATATATATGTCCATATATATGTACTCTATCTCTATTAATTTCTATCTTTATTTCTATCTCTATATGAATCTCCCTGTCCCAGTCAAGGAAATCGTGCAGTTTGACAGCATTTGAAGTGTGGAGATCCATTTGCTTTTTAGACATATCTGTTAGAATTACAGTTTTATGCACAACTTTCAATGAAATTCTTTTATAATGGTAAAAAAAGAGGAGGGGGAAGAGAAGGCAACCTAAATATTTATGAATAGTGAATTGAATAAGTAGTTTAGAAAACAAATCTAAGGCATGAGAAAATTTGAAGTGGTGTTGAAGAGAAGTATAAAATAAATAAAATGAGAAATTATTAAAATATTTGATGAAATCAGCAGGTTGTTTAATGGTATGAAAAGTAAACACAAATTGTTTAAGATCCTGAATATGTTTTATAATGATCAGTGATTACATATTCAATATTAGTAACATTTTTGTTTTCAGTTTACAAAAATAAAGGTAATTATAAATGCCCATGTGTGTGTATGTGTGTGTTTTAACTACCTGCAAAGTTTGACCTGTGAAATTGGATGCAGAAGCAATGTGTAAACTTTCTATTTTAATCATATTTCTTGATCCTATAATAATTATATTTCTCCAAGTTTTTTCGCTAAATGGATCAGCAGGAATCTCTGGAAAACACACCCCACCCTCCGCCCCCAGTAAGCAGGTTACAAGAGTATCCTCTTTTCTTCCATGCAGAGGAGAATATCTTGTCTTTATCACTTCTGTTAGAGAGAGAGGCACACACTCTACTATGCACATAAGCACGTGTCTATGGTTTGTGTCACCTAACATAGAAAGAGGGCAACCAGCCTGAATATCTTCAAATTTTATAAAATATAAAGACAAAAGCACACCATCACTTTTTCTAGATAATGACGATGGAACTACTTTAATAACATTATTGAAATGCAGCTTAGAAAATGTAGGTTAAGCATTAGGAAAATGATTAATTATGTAAAAATATGTAATTAATTGCATTTGATTATATATTCCATGCAATTAAGTTAATGTAATTTGTGTACTATGAATACATATGTATACACACAGTTTACACATATGCGTGCAAATGTGCACACGTGTATGCATACGCACATACATTTGGTATTATCTGTTTACTGCATAACTTAAGAATGTTACTTTCATTCATTTCAGGAATGAGTGAAAGCAAGATTTGTCATTCAGTTTCAAATGGGCCAAAGATAATTTAATTTTTTCACCGTTCATGGGAAATAGAAGAAAAGTTCTATATTAATTTTCACTAATGTGAAATATATATATACCAAATATATACCTAATACTTGTGGATTATTTATGGATTTGGTAGCAATTGGCATATATGAATTAGGAGCTATGTTAATTTACTGTTTTTCTCTACTTTGAACTTTAATTAGAACTTGAATGTGAGAAATGATTGCATACTTGTTAATTATAAATTTTAAGAAACAACAGCACAAGTAAATCAGGTATGACTTGATACAGTTATATACTTATAAAATGCATTATCATATTCATTAATCTGAGCATTGGTTCTTTCAACCTGGTGCCCACTGTGTAACTAGACAATATTTTCTTAAAAGAAATATTTACAGAAAAAAATCAAATTAATATTGTAACTGCTATTTTATGACAACTTGATACATTTAGAACATAAAACCAAAACAGGAGATATGTATTATTATATTAGAAGTTACTATTTAAAACAACAACATTAGCAACAACATAAATAAATAGTACTTAACTAAGGTAAAAAAAAAATTGCATTTTTCCCTTAGTAGCAAAAGATTGTGTGTTAAAGACTACAGAGAAAGGATCCAGCTTTTGTTTTGCTACCAAAGAAAAGTACAGAGCTGTCTTACTCTAGAATGCTTATCATTTTAGATACAGACTTTGAATGAGCAGCTAATAGCTAAAATTATTTAGGAGATAAAAATTGGTACTGTGAGGATTAGCTTTAATTTTAAGTATCCATAATTGAAGTGCCACATTATGATTTTAATGTTATGATAATCTTGTTAACAAGCTGTTGTGTATATACTATCATATTTTAATGTAGTTACAAAGCTTAAGTAAACCATAAAGTAAATTGCTTTTTGAATCAGGCTTTTACAAGTGGAAAATTAGTGGTTTACATGTTTTGAATACGTATTTTGTAATTATATTTGGCATTTTCTACAACTTAAGAAGAATAATAGAATGGGTTTATAGATAATTCATTATTGTTTATAAGTACATTGGTATATTTTGTTATTGCTCATTCTAATTAATTTAGGTTCATTCCACATATAACACAATAGCTGATTCTATTTTTTTCTGTAAGTCTTCTCTTCTAGAAGATATACATTGCAGTTTAGTTTTTCTATTTACCATTTCTCATATATCAGCACACTACATTTAAAAGAAAATTTCTACCCTTTCTTATCTGTTATTTCTACAGGTTATTGTGATGTATACTGAATTCTATCCATCGAGAGTGTTTGTGTTTACTCTATTTTTTGGGAAAAAAAATGTGTCCAATTCTGACAGTTGTTTAAGATAGCTAACTGGTTAGATTTACTTTTCCTGAATTTGTTGCTTCAATAAACAGAACATGGTAATTTGATAGTCTAAAGCAGAAGTAAGCAAACAGTTTATGTAGAAGTCTGGATAGTATCTTCAGCTTTCTGGGTCATATGGTCTCTAATTGGAACTATTCAGTTGTGCTGGTATAGTGCAAATGCACCCACATAGACGATATGTCATCCAACGGGTGTGGCTGCATTGTTGTGGCTGTGTTCTAATGAAATTTTATTTATGGAAATTGGCAGCCAGCTGGATTTGTCCCATGGGTCATAGTTCACTGACCCCTCATTAAGAGCAAACTTGACATAAACCAATTAAAATAAATTTCAAAGAATTGTTTGGTACATATATTATGAATTTGTGAGTTTCTCTGATTAATAGTAAAAATACTATGAAGCTCTTCCAATGTTATTAATAAGTGTGACTTAGAACATTTACTGAGGTGTCATATCTCCTAGTTTCTGGGCTGTTCCTTGAAATTGAATAAGTTGCATTTCCTAGATTACTCATGCAAGTGAACAAGCATGATTAAGAATTAAATTGTCAGTTGCAATTGTAAAATCACCAATATGCAGCCAACATGAAGTATCCATGTCAATGCCACTGAATCAGTTAGCCTTAATCTGTTATGCTAGTGGTTGAAGAACCACGTACATTATGAAACAGTACAGTGTTACTCTCTGGTTTGACACTAGTTAACCACAATGATGAGGTACCTATGAAAATTCAACGTTGTGATACTACAGTTTATCAATTATTTTTATAAATGGATGAAGAATCATGGCACCTACTAAAGTACATACATGATAGCTGATATTTATTGGAAAATATTCATTGTGATGTGTTTTTTGTCTCTTTAACTCCTTTATAAAGTTTTGTACCCATGGGACTCTCTGAGGAATTGCCTCTATTTTAAAATTTAATCAATCAATATTTACTTAATAAATCAGTGAATCATGAATAAATCTTTTTCTTCTAGTGCACAAAGAAGTTTTTTCTAGGATTCAGTGAGAGGCCATATGGGATACTCTGTACTCTTTTTTTTTTTTTTTTTTTTGCGGTACGCGGGCCTCTCACTGTTGTGGCCTCTCCCGTTGCGGAGCACAGGCTCCGGACGCGCAGGCCCAGCAACCCGCGTCCCCTGCATCGGCAGAAGGACTCTCAACCACTGCGCCACCAGGGAAGCCCCTCTGTACTCTTTTGTAAAAAATGCTCCTGATGTTTAAAAGTCAATCTTCCTAATCTCTAACAGGAAACCTCCTAAGAAATTTAGTCAATTTAGTACATGTCCTAACTTTTAGCCCTATAGTTCTCTCCCATTTTAAGGGCCATTACTTTGGCTGGCAAATAGAAGAAGTAATAGTAGTCATTTTATTTAGAAGTCTTCCGTAACATCAACTTCCATCAAGTTTTAGTGGAAATGGGTGTCTGTCATTGTACGTCATAGGTGATACTTTTAGTTGATATCTGTGCTGTGTTTACAAACCAGTTATCCTGCCAGTATCTCCCTCCATCTTTGAGGAGAGTTTAGAGCAATCTTTTTTTTTTTTTTTTTTTTTTTTTAGATGGGTAAGAAAAATGATTTACAATAAGGTTAAATTACTTACTGGTATTATATTTGTCATTGTCATATTTTTCCTTCATATTTCATTTCTTCCTTCATCCACTTAGATGTTGCTTATAATTTCATATTCTGTAAGGGAATATTGCTTGAGACATTTCTCACCCAGGGCTAAGAACTGTGTTGAAATTTAAACAATTTGGATGAAAAAGCTGTTTGAGGAATCAGATTTTTTCTTTTTAATAGTGAAACAAGGATAAGAAATTTTTTCATTGTAAAGAAATAAATTACTAGTTTTGGCATATAATTATAGTTAAATGATTACATATGAGTAAAATATATTAAATAATTAAAAAGCATTGGGTAGCAAGTTTGAGCCAGTTAGAGCCATTGATTGAAGCCTGAGAATCATTGCTTAGGTTGGGTCATTCCATTAAAATGAAAGTCTATTTTTATTTGGTAGTAATACAAGACTTGTCTTGCAATTCATATTTCTTCAGGATTATTCTGCTCACTTGAAATTTTTAGAGAATTGATTGTTCTTTCAGCACTTCCATCAAAATATTTACCTGCTGTTAAGGGTCATGATAAATATTTGTCACATATATTTCTATAGAAGATATAGTTATTCCAGAAAGATATCTTGACTATATCAATACTAATACGTACTATTTGCCATCTATAAATATATGAGCAAGCTTAAGATTATCTAAACATGCTAAATTATTATATGCCTCTGATTATTTATTTATCTGCTTATATGTAACAATAAATACATTTTATATATGATGTTGCATAGAAGTAGTATATTTACACAAATTTCCGAACAGTCTATTTAGGATATGAATAAATTCCTTAACTTAAGTTTTATATTTTATATCCTCATAAGTATGTAACATGGTAGATTATTTGGACTTGACTCAATCCAGGCTCATCTGTTAATGTTACAGTACTCAGGTTTTAAAACGCACTTTGGAATGAAACCCTCAGTGTTTGAAAACATATAACTATTAAATACACACATATACAACATATATATCACACACACACCCCCCACACACAGAGTCACACTCACATGTTCCTTGTAGCATAATTCAATTGAATATCTTTGAATGTCTTATTACATTCCAGGTTTATCTTGTGCTCAGAAGTGATCGTAGTTATCATATATGTTTCCTAAAAACAAAAGTAGGCAAGCCTTTTTCTATTCTTGATTATTCAAATCAGTGTAATTATGGGGCCTGCCAAATACCAAGTGTGGGCTGGGTGCCAGAGTCGAGGGGTGAACTGCCCTCAACCTCTGCGTTCAGAGCATAGTGCCTTGGGGTAGGACTCCCGGTAAAAGAGATGGCTTGTATAAAGTGTTTAAATAGAATCTAGTGATGTGCAGAAAATTTTGTAAGTCATTAACATGTATTTATTAATTTTAAAAATCATAAGAGAAGATTAAAACAAAACCAGTGGTGAGGAGCAATGGATGAAGCTAAAACCCTAGAAATAGTCACAGTTAGGAGGTTATTGATAAGGAAACAAGTTACCATCAGCAAGGGATGATTTCCTTGTATTGGTTTTTTAAATTTCAATTTATATACTCAGTGAGTTTTTGATCTTGACTGCTATTCTTGAAATATAGATGTATCAGGTGTTTATTTGTGGTTTTAATTAACTTCTTTAAATTAGTAACCTCAGGCTCTTTATATTAGATTGGAAATTAAATGGTATTAGGGTATATTAGGACTATCTGTAGCGAGAATTACAGTGAGCCTTAACATAAAATTTGAATTTCAATTTATAATTTGAGATTATAATTTAGGATAAGTTATATTTATATATATATTTGTAACGGTTATGTTTTCTAATAGAATTTTAAAATTTTGTGTGTATATTGGAGTGTAATTAAATATACTGATTGATAGTACAATTTATTGAATTTTAAGAGTGAAGTTAGGGTAAAGAAGTCGTGGTACATATATACAATGGAACATTAGTCATAGAAAAGAACGAAATAATGCCCCTGCAGTGACAAGGATGGACCTAGAGATTGTCATACTGAGTGAAGTAAGTCAGACAAAGACAAATATCATTTGATATTGTTTATATGTGGAATCTAAAAAAAATGGTACAAATGAACCTATTTACAAAACAGAAATAGAGCCATAGATGTAGAAAACAAACTTATGGTTACCAAAGGGGAAAGCGGGGGGAGGGACAAATTGGGAGATTGGGATTGACATATACACACTGCTGTGTATATAAAATAGATAACTAATAAGGACTTACTGTATAGCACAGGGAACTCTACTCAGTACTCTGTAATGACCTATATGGGAATAGAATCTAAAAAAGAGTAGATATATGTATGTGTATAACTGTTTCAATTTGCTGTACAACAGAAACTAACACATTGTAAATCAAATATACTCCAATAAAAATTAATTTTAAAAAAAAGGATAATTTTTTTTTTTTTTTTTTGCAGTACGCGGGCCTCTCACTGTTGTGGCCTCTCCCGTTGCGGAGCACAGGCTCCGGACGCGCAGGCTCAGCAGCCATGGCTCACGGGCCCAGCCGCTCTGCGGCATGTGGGACCTTCCCAGACTGGGGCACGAACCCACGTCCCCTGCATCGGCAGGCGGACTCTTAACCACTGCGCCACCAGGGAAGCCCCTCAATAGCTTTTCTTTTGGTGTTTTTCTGAAATAAAAATTCAACACTGATCAAAAAAAAAAAAAAAGAATGAAATTATACTTTACATACAAGAGTCTCAAATCTCATCTGTGGCATTTGAGAAGATTTGAATAAGAAAGAGGGCTTTGTTATTACACTTATTTTTTAATTGTTTTGAGCAATGTATGTATTTGTGAACTCTAGTAGCATTTATATCTAAAAGGGTGATTCTAGTATAATAGATACAAGGCCACTGAAAACACAATGACATTGAAAATTTGTGGAGATAGCTACTCTTAGACATAGTTCAAATATTCATTAAATTCTTAAGTGTGCGAAGCACAAGCAGGCACAAGAGTTACAATCTTGAGCAAATTTTCATGAGCTTTATCATCATAGTGTAATGAGAGAAGAGGTAGGCATTTATCAAATAGCCACATAAATGTATATTAAATTGTAACTAAGATAATTCTCCAAAGGAGAATTGTATTGGTAAGAGTGTAGATTATAGGATGATTTGACAAGGAAGATTCCCCAAGGGAGTTAATTGAGCTGAGCTCTGAAGAAGGGCTAGGAGGCTATAGGCTAAGAGAAAAGGTGAAGACATAAATGGGAAACCACTGTGGTGCACAGTTCATTGGGAATATGGTGCATGAAAGGAACCTCAGCCAACCTAGACCTCTCCATTACCACTAATTCACCTTGTAGTTTACCAGAAGTCAGGCTAGCCAAACAATTGGGTCATTCTTGATTCTTTTTATTCTTCATTTTTCTCATACTCTGCACTCTATTAGAATTCCTCAGAAAATATTGTTGACTTTCTTTAAAAATGTATTCAGAATGTTCAAACTCAGTAGTTCTGAACCTTGAATGCACATTGGAATCACCATGGGGACAAGGGAAGTTTAAAAACTTACAATTTTTAAGCCAAACTCCAGACCAATTAAATGAGAAGTGTGTGTGTGTGTGTGTGTGTGTGTGTGTGTGTGTGAGTGTGTGTTGGGGAGACTTTAGTTAGTGTCAGTATTCTTAAAGCATCTCAGGTGACTCCTGGATGCAGCCAAGGTTGAGGACTATACTTCCAAATGGGCTCCATAAAGTCTATTCTCCACACAGCAGCTAGAATGACCTTATTAATTTGTCAGATCATATTTCTCCTCTGATCAAAACCCCTCATTGGCTTTCTACCTCACCTAAAGTAAAAGGGAAAATTCCTACAATACACTTTGTATTTCAGATTCTCGTGACTGCTTCTCTGACCTTATATTTTGTGACTCAGTTTCTCTCTTACTTACTTCCAGCCAATTTCTCTCTTACTTACTTCCAGCCACTTACTTACAGTGGCCTAACTATTTAGAAATTAAACAACAAATTTGAGAATAAACGTGGTTCAGAGGAGAAATCACAGGGGAAATTTTAAAAAACATTTTGAATAATAAGGAAAATAAAACTTCAAAATATGTCAGATGCAATTAAAGCATAATTTAGGGGAAAGTTTACAGACACTCTGGAAGACAGTTTCACAGTTTATTATAAAACTAAACTACCCTTACCATTTTTACTATATTTGGAAAAAAGATTAATTGACCATAGGTGAGTGGGTTTATTTCTGGGCTTTCTATCCTGTTTCATTGATCTGTATATGTTTTTTTGCCAGTACCATGCTGTTTTTATGACTGTAGCTTTGTAGCATAGTCTGAGATCAGGGAGCCTGATTCCTCCAGCTCCATGTTTTCTTCTCAAGATGGCTTTGGTATTTGAGGTTCTTTTGTGTTTCTATACAAAAGTAAAAATCTTTTGTTCTAGTTCTGTGAAAAATGCCACTGGTAATTTGATGGAGATTGCATTGAATCTGTAGATTACCTTGGATAGTATGATCATTTTAAAAATATTGATTCTTCCATAGTATATCTTTCCATCTGTTTGTGTCTCCTTTGAATGCTTTCATCAGTGTCATAGTTTTCAGAGTGCAGGTCTTTTGCCTTCTCAGGTAGGTTTATTCCTCGGTATTTTATTCTTTTTGATGTGATGGTAAATGGGATTGTTTCCTTAATTTATATTTCTGATCTTTCATTGTTAGTGTATAGAAATGCAACAGATTTCTGTGTATTAATTTTGTGTCCTGTAACTTTACTGAATTCATTGATGAGCTCTAGTAAGTTTTCTGGTAGTGTCTTTAGGATTTTCTGTATATAGTACCATGTCATCCACAAAGAGTGACAGTTTTCCTTCTTTTCCAGTTTGGATCCCTTTTATCTCTTCTTCTTCTCTGATTGCTGTGGCTAGGATTTCCAAAATTATGTTGAATAAAAGTGGTAAGATACTGATTAATGTTCAATTAATTGATTAGTGGTCAATCTATGACAAAAGAGGCAAGAATATACAATGGAGAAAAGTCTCTTTAATAAGTGGTGCTGGGAAAACTGGACAGCTACATGTAAAAGAATGAAATTAGAACATTCTGTAACACGATACACAAAAATAAATTCAAAATGGATTAAAGACCTAAGTGTAAGACTGGATGCAATAAAACTCCTAGAGGAAAACATAGGCAAAACACTCTTTGACATAAATTGCAGCAATATATTTTTGGATCTGTCTCCTAGAGTAATGGAAATAAAAACAAAAGTAAACAAATGGGGCTTAATTAAAATTAAAAGCTTTTGCACAGCAAAGGAAACCATGAACAAAACAAAAAGACAATCTACAGAATGGGAGAAGATATTTGCAAATGATGTGACTGACAAGGGATTGATTTCCAAAATATACAAACAGCACATACAGCTAAATATCAAAAAACCAAAAAACCCAATTCAAAAATGAGCAGAAGACCTAAATAGACATCCCTCCAAAGAAGACAAACAGTTGGCCAAAAGGCACATGAAAAGATGCTCAACATCACTAATTATTAGAGAAATGCAAATCAAAACTACAAGGAAGTATTACCTCACATTGGTCGGAATGGCCATCATCAAAACGTCTACAAATACTAAATGCTGGAGAAGGTGTGGAGAAAAAGGAAACTTCCTACACTGTTGGTGGGAATGTAAATTGGTACAGCCACTGTGGAGAACAGTATAGTGGTTCCTTAAAAAACTAAAAATAGAGCTACTGTATTCCCACTCCTGGGCATATACCCAGAGAAGACCATAATTCAAAGAAATACATGCACCCCAATGTTCATAGCAACACTATTTACAATAGCCAAGACATGGAAGCAACCTAAATATCCATTGACAGATGAATGGATAAAGAAGATGTGGTGTATTTATATAATTGAATATTACTCAGCCATAAAAGAATGAAATAATGCCATTTGCAGCAACATGGATAGACCTAGAGATTATCATCCTAAGTGAAGTAAGCCAAGTAAGCCAGACCGGGAAAGACAAATATCATATGATATCGCTTATATGTGGAATCTAAAAGGAAAAAAAGACACAAATGAATTTATTTCCAAAACAGAAAGAGACTCACAAACATAGAAAACAAACTTATGGTTACCAAAGGGGAAAGGGAGGTGGTGGGAGGGATAAATTAGGAGTCTGGATTTAACATATACACAGTCCTATGTGTAAAATAGGTAACCAACAAGGACCTACCATATAGCACAGGGAACTATCAATGTAGTCAATATTTTGTAATAACCTATAAGGGAAAAGAATCTAAAAATGATTTTTTAATATATATATAACTGAATTGCTGTGCTGTACACTGGAAACTTACATGATATAGTAAATCAGCTATACTTCAATAAAGAATTTTTTTTTAATAAATAAAAAGAAAAAAGATTATGGATGCATACATCATTTTAAATAACAATAAAGAAAAAAAGACCCAAATAAAAAGATGATCTACCTGATAAGATTCAGAACAAAGCAAGAATGTCCACTCTTAACACTCCTTTTTAATACCATATTGGAAGTCCTAACTAATGCATAAAACAAAAAAGAAATAAAAGGTATACAGATTGAGAAGGTAGAAATAAAACTGTATTTGTTCACAGATGACATGATTGTCTATGTGGAAAATCTGAAAAATATTGACAAAAAAACCTCCTGGAATATTGACAAAAAAACCTCCTGATATAATAAGCATTATATCAAGGTTGCAAGATACATTGTTAATATACAAAAATCAATTGTTTTTCTCATACCAACAATGAGCAATTGGAATGTGAAATTCAAAACACACTATGATTTACATTAGCAACCCCCAAAATGAAATACTTAGGTATAAATCTAACAAAATATATATAAGATCTATATGAAGAAAACTATGAAACTCCAGTGGACAAAATCAAAGAAAAACAAAATAAATGGAGAGATTGCATATTCCTCGAAAGGAAGACTCAGTTTTCTTAAGATATCAGTTCTTCCCAAGTTGATCTTTAGCTTCAATACAATCCCAGTCAAAATCCTAGCAAGTTATTTTGTGGATATTGACAAACTGATTGTAAAGTTTATGCAGACAGGTAAAAGATCCAGAATAGCCAGTACAATATTGAAGGAGAAGAACAAAGTCAGAGAATTTACACTACCCAATTTTAAGACATTCTAGCTACAATATTGTGGTGTAGTATTGGCTATAGAACAGACAGATAAATGGAACAGAATAGATAGCCCAGAAACAGACCCACACAAATACAGTCAACTGATCTTTGACAAAGGATCAAAGGCAATATGATGGATACAGGATAGTCTTTTCAATAAACGGGGCTGGAACAACTGGACATCCACGTGCATAAAAATGAATATAAACATAGACCTTACAGGCTTCACAAAAATTAACTCAAAGTGGATCATAGACTTAAATGTAGAATGCAAAACTAGAAAATTCCCAGAACATAGGAGAAAACATAGATGATCTTGAGTCACTGATAACTTTTAAATACAATACCAAGGCATGATCTGTGAAAGAAAGGTTGATAATCTGGACCTCATTAAAATTAAAAATGTCTCTGCAAAGACACTGCCAACAGAATAAGAAGACAAGTCACATACTGGGAAAATATTTTCAAAAGACACATTTGATAAAGGACTTTTACTCAAAATATACAATGAACTCTTAAAACTCAATGATAATAAAACAAGCAGCCTGATTAAAAAATGGGCAAAAGATCTGAACATTTTAGTGACCCTAAAGTACACTATGGACTTTGGGTGATCAAGATGTGTCAATGTTGATTTATCAATTGTAAAAGATTATGGCCAGAAAATAAAATCTCTATGATTTTAATATTTTCAAAGATGATTTCTATCTCAGCATATGGTTTATGCCTAGTGAATATTTCATGTTGACTTGACAAGAAGGTTTATTCTGCAGTTGTTGGGTGTAGTGTCCTATAAATGTCAATTAGAGACAGTTGATAGTGTTATCTAGATCTTCAATATCCTTACTGATTTTTATTTATTTAAATATTTATTTTTTTCTGAGAGAAGGTTGTTAAACTCTTCAAGTATGATTTGAGATTTGTCAATTTTCTCCTTTTGTTTCTAACAGTTTTTATTTCATGCCCCATTCCCTCTTCCCTTTTTTTTTTTTTTTTTCTGTTTGCCTTTTAGAACTTTTTAGTCTCTATAAGCGTCCCACACAACACTAGAATTCTGCATATATCCAGCAGGGAGACAGACGTGTTTGTCCTCTTAATGTTCCACTTATAGCACCCCTTCCCTTGTGCCAATGATCACTAAAAGTTTTGGTAATTTCTCCTCAACTCATCTTGAGAACATTCTCCCTTCTCAAGAACTTTAGTTTGTGTAATTTTCCTTGCTTTTTCAGATCTCTGATGCCTCTGAAAATGTTTGTGGTTTATTCAGCTTTTTCTAGTTTTTGGCAATTAGAGCATTGATTGACTTACCATGACCTACTATATTCTGTCTAGAAGTTGAAGTCCCCCTCTGTCTACCTTAACACATTGTGTTGGTTATTAAATTTATGTACTGGTTGAATATAAGCAACTACATGTCATTATAACTTTAGAGAAAAACAAATCTTGTTTTTCTTTTGTTTGTTTTATTCATTTCAAGCAGAATATTTTTTCTTTTAATTAAAAAAATTTTCTTTGATATTGGCGTACAGTTGATTTACAATGTTATGTTAGTTTCAGGCGTACAGCAAAGTGATTCAGTTATACATATACATGTATCTATTCTTTTTCAGATTCTTTTCCCATTTAGGATATTACAGAATATCCTTATCCTAAATAATATCCTAATAATAGTAGAGTTCCCTGTGCCATACAGTAGGTCCTTGTTGATTATCTATTTTATATATTGTAGTGTGTACATGTCAACCCCAAATTTCTAATTTATCCCTTCCCCACCCCCACCTTTCCCCTTTGGTAAGCATAAGTTTGTTTCTGAAGCCTGTGACACTGTTTCTGTTTTGTAAATAAATTCACTTGTATCCTTTTTTAAAAATTCCACATATAAGGGATATCATATGATATTTGTCTTTGTCTGACTTACTTCACTTAGTATGATAAACTCTAGGTCCATCCATGTTGCTATAAATGGCATTATTTCATTCTTTTTTATGGCTGAGTAATATTCCATTGTGTATATATACATATGTATATATACACATATATATACATATATCTAATATGTATATCTTTTTTAAACATCTTTATTGGAGTATAATAGCTTTACAATGTTGTGTTAGTTTCTGCTGTATAACAAAGTGAATCAGCTATATGTATACATATATCCCCATATCCCCTCCCTCTTGTGTCTCCTTCCCTCAAGCAGAATATTTAATCCACTTTTTTTTTTCCTATTCTCTCTAAAATATTTTTTCTCTTGGGTCCTGTTCTCACTTTGCATTCATGCCTTTAGTGATCTCACCTACTTATTTTGCCTTTATTCGTAGTCTGTGTGTTAGTGTCTCTTAAATCTGTATTATCTGCCACATCACTTTCTTGAACCCCACACCCAAAGCTCTAAATGCTTATTTGACATTTGCATGTTTGTCATGCAAAACTCAACTGCCTTAAACCAAAATTAATTTGCTTTACCTTTCAATTGGTCGGTCTTCTATCCTTCCAGAGTTTTAATTTTGGCTCTGTCTCTAGGACTGACTGTAATTTTTAGTAAGCTCCTTAACTTCTATGAGCCTTATTTTTCAAAACATTTTTTCTTTCTTTTTTTTTTTTTTTTTTTTTTTTTTTTTGTGCGGTACGCGGGCCTCTCACTGTTGTGGTCCCTCCCATTGCGGAGCACAGGCTCCGGACGCGCAGGCTCAGCGGCCATGGCTCACGGGCCCAGCCACTCCGCGGCATGTGGGCGGCATGTGGGATCCTCCCGGACCGGGGCACGAACCTGTGTCCCATGCATCGGCATGCAGACTCTCAACCACTGCGCCACCAGGGAAGCCCTGAAAACATTTTTAATTTATATTTCATTTAAATGAATCGAAATAGAGCCCCAGGTCATTGCTGGTTTTAACAATATTTTAGCAAGTGTCAAGTTAGTGTTTATTTTTTCAAAACCAAAATAATATACATGCAGGTTATCCCAAATGTAAATGAAGTATTTCACTACTTTGATAAGAGTTATTAATTGGTCTTGTCAACTCAGTTCAGTGCTCAAAAGTGTAGGTTTACAAATCCTAAGAGACAAAGCTTAATTGGTTTTAACTGGGCTTTTTATATGACCACTTAAGCACTTACTTTTCCTAAAGTGACTGTTTTTACGACTAGAATATGCAACCTGTTATCTTCTAATTTCTTTAATTCCCTCTTCTTTACTCAGGAGAGAGTTCTGTATCACTGAGTATGCTACACCTGGGTGAACACAATCAAATGCCATAGACTTTGTTGTAGGAAGAGAAATATCAATGAGATTCTGTAGGGATAGATAATGTCAAAGACATGTTGTAGGATGTGTCTAAAGTTTTATGAAATAAATGCATTTATTTATTTTTCTTAATGAATTTGTATAACATGTTAAAATCCTCAGAAATAGTGAGTTTTGGGACAGAGCTTTAGGACATGATACTGTAGGGTGTAATTTGCAAAATTATATTTAGTTCCTTTTTAGTTTTCGTTACTATTATATTCACAAGTGTCTGTTCCTGAAGAAATTCTTTGTGTGCTTTTATATAAAATAAAGTTTTTTGGTATCCTTATACTCTGATCCTCAGTAAGTGCTGATAGTACTTAAGGAACAGGTGGTATTTATATAGAGCTCCAAATTAGATGTTATATCCCATTATATGCACTCCTTTTTTCACCCTCAAAGATGTCTGCATTAAATGAGAATTAGGGTTAAGAAGAAAAACATTTAGCATATTAACACGTTTGTTTTTTCTCTAAATAGAATGTGATAAGACTTTTCATTATTCACTAGAAATAACATTTTATTGCTGTTAGCACAACTGTTCATAAAGCTACTCCAGCTTAAAAACCTTTTAAATGAATTTTTCACTTCAGTGACAAAATTCTCTTTAAAGGTGTTCTTAACATGTGGAATCCAGGGAAAGATGGAGTGGAGTTATCAAGCATTTTCTAAAGATCGTTTTTAATTCTTCTATGAAGATATTAGCACTTTCATAAAAGTTATTTATTTTGACAAAATTAACCATGGAACACATAATATATAAGCATCCCTGAATATAACCCTAAATGATAGTCTCCAGATATAAATTTCAAGACTACTTTGTATACAAGGAGACTTTGGTTTTTAGCCTTATTTTATTTAATAATTGAAAGGAAAAAAACAACAACTTTGTAATCTTTGAATAGTAAGATATATGGTGTTAATCATTTAAAACATTTGGAGAAGACACTTTTTTTTTTTTTTCAGAATGCTTAGTTCTCTATCTCTGTGTAGTCATATTTTATAGATACTTGGATATAAGTATGTGTGCCCATATTTCCATTGTCAAAAAATACATTCAATCATATTATTAGGAGCATTTGCCATTACAAGTAGTTCTAACACACCTTTTGATTAATATATTTAAATTTTTTGTGTCATATTATTTTTATCCCTCATATAAAATAATAATTCAGAAATCCTTATATTGTATATAAAGGAAGAGCATGAAAGAAGATTATTATACTAACTCAGTGATATAAAGAAGAGCATTTCCTGTAGGGTAGTCCAATTACAAAATAGTAAAACAGTAACAAAACAAAATAAAGTGTTTTTTCTATTTGTTTCAGTAAGTTTAGCACAGCAGGAATTGTAGCATTCTTCCTGGCTGGTGTGTCAAATCTGCAGTTTGAAACATAACTGCAAATAGGAGTTATTTTAAAGCCATTATATATAAGCTAATAACCTTAGCCATATAAATGAGATAATTATACAGCATTTAATATATTTAATTTGCTTTTATTGTAATAATTTCATACCTTCGGTTTGAGAAAATAATGTGTTTATTTGAAAAGAATAGTAAAGTAGTATGTTGAAGACATGTAAGAACAAAACTTTGAATCATTTAAATGCTGCTTTTGCCTGTATCAAGTTTTTTGCAGATGTCTTTTTACTTTACTATATCTTGATGAGCCATTTCAGTTTAGTTTGAGAAAAAAATGTTACTGGTGGGGTAAATCAAACAACAACAACAACCATAAGGAAAAAAAAAAAAAAGAAGAAAAACTGATGTAGGATCCTATAGAATTTTTGAAGAAAAAACCTGAAGCCATTTCAGGGCCATACCTTGGACTATAGCCTGAGAGGGATAAATAGGTTCATTATATAAATTTGTAGACATGTAAAACATATTTTTTAATGGTAAAAGTTCTAGATTTCAGAGAGATCAGTCAAGGCATGAAGGATAAGTAAGGCGGCTCTGACATCTGCACTAAAGAGAATAAGGTCCCTAAATTCAGGATCTCACATAGTGAGTCTTGCAAAGATTAAGCTGGGAGTCTTGGTAACAGAAATATCTGAGGAATATATCTGGGACACCCAAAGGGCAACAAATGGTACTTTGAGTAGTAGAAATTGCTTCTGACTCAGTGGTTTCTTATATATTTCTTCCAGTTCAAAGTTCTTACTGGAGCATGGATGGCCCTGAACCTGTGTGAGAATGTGCTCAGTGGTTCCTGGTAGCATGGCACGTTGTATGTAAATGTGGAGACTGTAAAATGAGTTTAGACAGAAACTTTTAGTCTTGCCCTCTGACATTTAAGCAGTTTCTTATTTAGGCAGAAGAAAGATTTGTCTTAATTAAGGCTTGTGTTCATAATTAAATAGTTTTAAAAACCTGAAAGAATTCACTAAGAGCCAACGGTCAGAATTGTGCTGTATCTAACTACAAATTTATCTGGAAGGTGTTTCACTGCCAACCTTTTGGAATATGTAATCTAAACAGTGTGACTCCATGTCTTTACCTTTCAGTCATACCTGTACCCACTACATACAATCCAGCTTCTTTGCATCTCTTTTTCTATTAAGCATAGTGCCCTTTCTTTACAAAGTAAAAGCTCAACTCACATACTGATGTATTTTACTTTGATTCATTTTATTATTTATATCCTGCTTACTTCTAAAATAAAAGAGGATCTGTTTGCATGAAGATAAGACACTACTATTCAAATAATAAAATAAATCATGTTTACATTTATTGCAAAGTAAACAATTAAGAAAGGCATAAGAAATTTTTAAAAAATGCTAGGCAGTGAATAGTTAATATACATGGCTGAAAATTTGATTAGAGAGGGAGGAGGCAAACCATAAAAAGTTTCACAGAACACAGGAGTTTGCCGTTCTCTATGCCCTTTGCTTCCTCTCAGTTTTCAGTTCTCTCTGAAGAACTGAAATCTTACCTCCTTAGAGACACCTTCCTTGGCTGCTATCTAAACATAACCCAGGTTACATCAACATTTCTTATTCATCTTTCCTAATTTATGTTTCTCCTGAGAATTCACAATTATCTAATATACTGTCTATATTACTTGTTTATATTTAATGTAACTCCCTCAATAGAATAAAGCTCTGTGAAGGCAGGAAGTTTTGTGTGTTTGTTCAGTGTACATCCCTACATTTAGAGTTGTTCCTGGGGCATGACAAATGTTCACTATGTATCTGTTGAATGAACAATGAAGGAATTAATAATTATATTTGACATACATGCCCAAAGATAAGGACAGAGATGGGCTGTAGTGTGGAGATCTGAGAATGCAGGACATAAAGATGATAAGTATGGAGATATAATTGAAGCCATGGAAATGAGTGTGGAATGAGACAAAAGACCACAGTAGAATCTTGAAGAACTCCAATATTAACAATTATTTAGGCAAGGAATGGGAAAACACAAATGAAAACAAAGGAGACTGGGGAATGACCAAAAAAGCAAGGGGAAAATATACTATTTTTAATGTTGAAAGAAAGAGAATGCTTTAAGAGGGAGAGAGTAGACAACTTTATTGAATGCTTCTGAAAGATTAAATAAGAGGAGATCTGAAAACGTATTCTCTGGAGTGAATGGCGTGGACATACTTAGTAACATGAGTGTATCCATGGAGAAGTAGGAGCAGAAACTAGACCGGAATAGACTGTGGAATGAATGAATAAATAAGTAGGCAGGAAGAAAATGGGGATGGTCAGTAGAGACAACAGACTTCTTTCTACTTTTTGGCTGTTTATAGGAGGAAGGAGATGTAGGATTCAGAGAAGAATGTTATTACATTGGAGTGACTAAAAACAATTAGATGCTAATAAGGAGGTTCTAGGAGATGAAAGGAGAAGAGGTGAAAATTGAAAGCATGTGACTTTAGAGACAGTAGAAGGAGATGGAATCCATTTACATTTGTGGGGATTCGCCTTTGATAGGAAGAGGACCAGAAACACCGTTATGATAAGGGGCAGAAGAAAAACAGTGGTCATTTCAAGCAGGTTTAGAGAATTGGTGTCAGCTCTGTTAGGGAGCACCAACTAAAGGCTTTTGTCACAAAAATAAAAAGGAAGGTTATCATGTTGAGTATAAAGGAATGGAACAGAAATGGCTTGGCAGTGAGGAGGAAAGATGAAAGTTTTCCATAGTTGTTCTGGAGAATGGAAGAATGAGAAGTTGACCAAAGAAATAGGTCCCGTTTCTGTGGAGCCTTGAGAGCTCAGATAATTGGTGACACTGGCTATATTATGATGCTGGTTTTCTGCATGTATATATGGTTTTCTCTGTGGGCATGAAAGTTTTCATTCAGAATATGAATTTTCTAAGAAGGACATATGGAAGAACTGGGAAACAAGGGGATAGGCATCTTTATAGAAGGTTCTTTAAAATCATTAAAATGGAGTTTAAGTAAAAAAAGGGATGAAATAAAATAGATAAAGAACAAATGAAGGACTCAATCATAATAGCTGTTATTTATTGCTTACTTACCTTATGCCAGGAACTTTTCTAAATACTTTACATATGATTACTCACATAATTCTTGTGATAATACAATGAGGTGGGTATTATTATTACTTAAATTCAAGGTATTATTCTTACATTAATTTCTAATTAACTAATTAATAGTTAAGAGAACCATGCCTAAGGTTACACGGGTAATGAATAACAAATCAGGGACTTGAACCATTTGATAGTCTAGTTCTGCGTGTCTTCACTTTATCTATTTTTCAACACAGAGTATAGCAGAGATCTTGAAGAACATAAGGACCAGTAGTAACTGGGAAACTGAGCAAGCAAAATGGGAGGCTAAGAGATTCATGTTGGAATTGTGGGATTTTGAATTAGTAAATTCAGAGAGAAGACACTTTAAAGTGGCAACAAGGTTTAGTTTTGGCATGTGAACTTATATTTTTTCCTGTTCTCCTCCAATGGAACAATTCAACACTGCAGGTATAAAATACTTTAGTTGCACTTACTGTAGATTATGTTTTTTATATATCATTTTTGAAACATAGGAGTGTTGTTGAGTCATTGAGACCCTAGTAATTTGTTATGGATTTTTAAGAAACTGGATTAAAGTATTCTCAGTGAAAACTCCATGGGAGAGCATCTTGAGGTAATAATCTCAAGAAATGGGTCAGACAGAGATAAAGACCAAAATCACAGAGTAGCAATACATGTTTATTTCACGTTATGATGGATCACATAGTTTGTACTTCACCTTTGTTATTTCAGATAACTAGCATGGACTTTCAGAAGGTAATTTTTTTTTTCAGGATGAGAACTTATTCATGCAGGTATAAATTTGCCTCTAGAAGTTACTGTCATATACTCAGTCATTTCCCTGAAAATTTGCTTATTGATCACACAAATCAGGATCACATGTTATTGTAAGGCTAGGTTAATCATTTGTGATTCCTAAGAAATACTGAAGTTACTCAAATATACAAACTTCCTGGAAACCTTATTTCAGTTGACATAATGTGCCTGACTAATCATTATATAAATCCTCTATGCCTCAATGTTGCTTTCCATGGGTGAGGGGAGGTGTACCACTGAGGTAAAGTACGTGGGTTTCCAGGCTCACCTTGAATGGATATCGAGCTTGGCATGTATGAGGACTCTGAAGAAAGCAACGTGGATGGAGTTTGGTGGAGGAAGATGAGTTCTACCACCCATTGGCTATTGAAAGGAGTATGAATTTTATTCTAAAAATCAGAAGAAGGTAGTGGACACTTATAATCTCTACCCTTTTTAATAGAAAATTAACATTCAAGAAGCTTCAGTAATTTGCAGATGAGAACTCTCTTAAGTGACAAAGCTATAACTTATACTCTTGTCTGCTTGACACCAAAATCTGTTTCTTTTCAATACCACCTTTAGTTCCTGGTACAAAGAAGATTATTCAGCAAAGGTTTTGGAACATATCCAGGCTAGGTGACATGGTAGATAAAACTTTAAGCACTGAAGTGAATATATCTTAAGTATCGATACTTTTGATGTGTTTAATATAATATTATAGCAACATAAACATTTAATATGATCTTTCTGTTTTTCAACACTATGCTAAATACTTTACATGGATTATCTGGTTTCTCCCTAATAATAATCCCATGAGGTAGGTACTATTATTATACCCATTTTATGTATGAAGATACTGTGATTCAAGTGGGTCAAGAAACTTGCCCATGGTCATACCCTGAAGAGGTGGTAACTTCATAATAGCAAAAATTATTTCACTATTTTTTGGGTTATTATGGAGAATTCTGTTAAACCATGGTTTACTAGCTTAGTTTGTGGTTAGCCTATGTGTGGTTAGTTCTTATAAAAATAAAATAAAATAAAATAAAATAATATCCTATAATTCCTATTCTCATTGATCTTTTCCAAGATATTACAGAGAGAATATCCAGAGATCTAAATTAGGAGAATAACTCTGGAGAAATAGATGTCAGAGGTGATGACTCTAAATGTAGGTTAGGACAATGTCCTTTGGGGAATATGGCCAAATAGGATTTTGAGAATATTTATTCAGTTATTCAGCAAATATTGTAAACCTACTCTGTGCCAGATACTTTGGGGAAAAAAAAGATTGGTGGGAAGGAGCATTGGTGGGTAGGAGCATAAATCACATACATTTCTGTCTGTGATTTAACTTTTCTGCAGAACTTGTCAGAACCTAATAGGTCCCTGAAGTTAGACTGACAGGAATCTATGATACGCCAAACAAAGGACTTTCTATTAACTATTGACCTTGCATTGCATATAAATGGAAAATATTACTCAGCAAAAGCTTATCATAAATATTAACATGCAGTTATATCTCTAGGTACAGTTTGATCATATCAAAAGCAAAAATAGATTTTAAAATAGACTTACTGAACTCTGAAGAATTCATATCTGAATTTTCTATCTGAAAAATGACAAAACAGTGCCAGTCTCCTGATGCTTAGTTTAGCACAGACGCATAAATGTTAGCCAATCTAAACAGTGTGCTCAGCCAATTTGTTGCTGTCCTGGAGTGGTATTCAGCCTGCTTAGTGTTATGAAAGAAGGGGGCGAGCTGGAGAATCTGCCCTTTGCCTCTGGGTTGTTAAGCCATCCAAAGCTTGCGGTGCATGGCTTTTAAAATACACATCTCTAATTCAGAATTTCTTGTGATATCACACAGTTATGCTCTTCCACTTTAGTGTATACTCTCTTCAATATTTTATGTTGAAAAAGAAAAAGTAGAAATGTAAGCTACTAGACTTTTGGCCACATGTTCAACTTTTCCTTCTGTGACTTTGAAGGTAGTAGACTGCAGGTGTAAAAGATCTTCCTTCTTTTTTTAAAAATGGAAATGCATTTCTTTTATTTATTTATTTATTTTATTTTACTTTTGGCTGTGTTGGGTCTTCGTTTCTGTGTGAGGGCTTTGTCTAGTTGTGGCAAGCGGGGGCCACTCTTCATCGCGGTGCGCGGGCCTCTCACTATCGCGGCATCTCTTGTTGCGGAGCACAGGCTCCAGACGCGCAGGCTCAGTAGTTGTGGCTCACGGGCCTAGTTGCTCCGCGGCATGTGGGATCTTCCCAGACCAGGGCTCGAACCCGTGTCCCCTGCATTAGCAGGCAGATTCTCAACCACTGCGCCACCAGGGAAGCCCAAGATCTTCCGTCTTAAATGAATATCCTTAAGCAAAATAGTTTAAAAAATATGCCTAGTATCTTTGTTTATACCTAAGGGTTGCCTAGCTATCAGCTGCATGCATGCTTTTCATTGAACTGTGTATGTTTGTGTGTGTGTGTATACATTTGGTATGGCTTCTAATGGCATGTAATAATTTCAGGGGAGGAAAGAGAAAAGAGAGCAAGATAAATGTAATACATTTTTGTACTTTTCTCCTTGCAATTTTTTAAAGATAAGAAGGCCCTGTTACTAAATATGAACTGGTAATTTGATCATTACCTGCTATTCATTTGAACTAACTATAGTCAACAGATACTGGACAGTGAACTGAGGGAACTCTTTTGGAAAGCCATGTAGTTTCTCCAAAGGTGATTGCTATGCTATGTGTATTTATATAGAAGCTTTCCCATGTATAATCAGCTTGCTGCTGTCCATTTTGCTGCCAAATATTCCTTCTCTATGGTAGCATAATACTGTTACCAAGGGAACAGCTTATGGCCAACACTTACAGTAGTGCCACAAATTAATTTCACAGTTATCAGGATATAGGATGATAAGAGTAACGTGAGCTACTGTGAAATTACCATTGTTCCCATGGAGTTACAGTGTAATTATTACTTTTGTGATAACTAAAAAAATAATTCATATCACTACTGCTGGATGTTTGTTCTCTCTTCTCTCTGTTTCTCTGTCTCTCCCTCCTTATCTCTCTTTCCCCTTCCCGTCCTGTATTTTCCTCCTTTGTTGGTTCAGAATCTCCCTGATGTCTTTTTTCACAAGTAACAATAAAGAGTAATTTTTATACTGGCATTTAGAAAGAGTTGCAGTGAATTGGGGTGAAATCTTATTTATGTGAGTCATGTCCATAATTAGAATGTTTACTATATAAGTACTAAAACATAGATTTTCCTGGTGTATTGAGAGGATATTTTAAATTTGTGATTAGTGTGGAATGAGAAATTACAGTATTATTTTCATAGAAAATTAAATCCATATGTTGAATAGAGGAATCCATTTAATGTGATTAAAAGCCCTGAAGAAAAATGAATGTTACCTAACTTCCTTAATTAGCTGTGTAATTTGACACAATTAAAAAAAAGCCACTTCCTTAAGCGTCAATATTTATGTCTGTAAAATGGGGATAATAATAATATCTACCTAACAATTGATATGTAGATTAAAAGAGAAAGTGAATTTTAAACTGTACAGTACAATAAAAGTTTTAAGATGTCACCATCATTTCTGTGTCTTTAATGGGGGCATCGATTGATGAAGGACTGTTTTTGTTAGTAGGAGAAGATTTATAGGGAGACCTTAAAATCACAACAGTAACACAGGGAAAGATCATTTTTATTGCATTTTATTAGAATAATAAGTAGTATTTCATTATATCTTGGTACAACAAAATGAGACATGCAATCATTATTATAAGTTATTTTTAATAAATAACTTCCTCAGAGAATGAGATTTCTATTTTATACTATCTTTATTGAACATATACATATATTAAAGAAAAGTTAAGCACTCTTAGGCATAGAAGTGTGTATACTATGTTCATTGTTTAAAAAAACTGCAATGATGAATGCAAAATCTTATTTGCTATGTCAAAAAGTGAAATTGTTAAGATAAAGGTAAAAGTATATAAAGTCAAATTTATGTAGGAATATTTGTTCTGATTATTTGCTGTAATGTATACTCCATTCTACTTTAGTTTGCTTTTTAATATATTTTATGTATTCTATTAGTAGGACCCACATATGACTTACAGTTAATATTTTCACTAAATGTTCAATAGTTGATTGCATAGTTATTTATTATTCCAACACTTTAAATTACATATCCCAAGCATTTAAAAAATTGATAAATGATGGAATAAAATAATATGATCATATTTGTTGTAGGTAGATACATTTGTTGAATGAGTGAATGAATTGTGATGAATATGTAGTAAGCTGCCTCCAGTTGCTGAATCTCCTTTTAGAGAGGGTAGGAAAGTACAAATAGAAACTATTTTCTCTCCTATATTTTTCTGCTACCCATTTTGAAATTACCCAAGACTGATAACTTACATAAAGGAGCATGACTTTAACTGAGTTTTCTGGTTATCTTATTAATCATCAGTTTTCTTATATTATTTTAATGACACTTATGTGTGGTGTGACATATTTGAGGCTTAGCTTCATCTTTGGTAAATTGGAGATGCTGCTGCTGAAATGCTGTGGAACTAAGTTAGAAAAAATATATATAAAAAGTATTTAGCGGTAGAAAGGCCCGCTGCAGACTGAAGAGTCAGTAGCAGTATCTTTCTCTTTTTTCCTCTGGGAGATGGGCAAAGTCCTATGACTAAACTGGTGTCAGGAAGGTATCTCTGATTAAGGTCTTCTGATAGTATAGTCCTTCTTTGTATTTAATGGGACTACAATGAACAATTATTAGTTGAAGTATCTTTATACTGCATTATGACTGCATAAAAGTGTTAGCAGAAGAAGGTTCTCTTTGAGAGCTATTAAGAAGCATCAGTTTATTCCCTCATTTTAAAAATACTTATAATTTTTTGAAATCGGTTTCTTAAACCCAAAATATTATGAACACTGTGCTTCCTAGAGCAATTAAGAGTCAAAAAGATTTTGTTTTTTTCTCTTTTCCCATTACTAACTCCTTTTCTATATTCCTATTTCCTTGTCTTCCCCCACAATTTAACAAAAAAAAGAAAGGTCTAATAAAATATTGATGTAGCTGAATATTTAACTGGACAAATTTCAGTGATCAGAATAGTTTTAGACAAGTCTATAAAATATTTGTTTTAGTGTTGTCCACAAATGTGGGATACTGATTGGAATGAATTAGTTTAGTGTAACATTTAAATATTCTTTTTCTCAAAGAAAGGGGGTTTTAAAGTAGTAAAAAGAACTGTACCTGGGGCCAATTGATTCATGAGCAGACCATGATATAATTACTAGACTTAAGCATAGTTTCCCTGTAAGCTTTCTGCATTATCGCAAATGCAAATTTCTCACTCCTTCGAAAATGTTTAGCACAGCTATACTATAAATACACACTAGACCATAAAACTTGTTACAGTACTGCTAATGCTACAGTTGCAAAAGCAGAGTACTATGGTTTCCAAGTTAAGTAGAGGTTTCATTGGTTTCAGTTTTGTAAAAGATTTTTATTCCTTCCTGAATTATAAAGTGAATCTAGTAATTCTTAACTGGGGCAGTAGGTGTTATTACCCCTCAGGGGGCATTTGAAAACGTGGGGAGGCATTTTTGGTTGTTGTCACAATGATGGGTGGGTGCTTTGGCATCTAATAAGAGTGCATCACAGATCTCAGACATCCCCCATACAAAAAAGAGTTGTTCCTTACAAAATGTGAATGATGCCTCTTAAGAAACTGTGGGTATAACTGACCTGTCATATTGGGTATTTATTTATAATATATATATAACTCTTATTTAGACACTTTGGATGAACCAACTGCCTATTTCCTGACTGAAGGTATAAACATTAATAAAGAAGTTATAAGCTCAATAGAGTAGCTTATCTATTTATAAAACATATTATGATAATTTAATAGATAATTGGAAACCTTTTGATTGCAGTTTATACTAAAGCAAAGAAGGACATTTACTGTGTGATACTTGTAGATAATCTTTAATCATGACTATAAATGTGATTAAGTGATCTATCGATTTTTTTCCTAATTGAATATTTTGAACTCAACAGAATGTCCTCTGTAGTAATTCTACTTTTCCCAATATAAATGATCAAACATAAACCTAATATTTTGAAGAATTGTAAAGAAGGGTAAAGAAGAGATGTAAAGAGAGTAACAAATAATATTCAAATGATAGGTGAACATAGAAAATAATCACAGTTTTTTACTTTTTCAACATGTTATTATCCACATTTTGCCAAAAAAAAAAAAAAAGAATGTATTCAGGCTATTGCTCTGAAACAAATGTCAAAAAAGTAAGAGAACCATATAAATCACGTTGTTGCAGAATATTGTATGCCCTCCATGGAAACATGGTACTTCTGTTTGAAATGCATAGATTCTGTAGAAAATCTGTTCTCTCCTGGGTCCTGATGCGGAATCCCTCCAGGCGTTGTACCATCCTTTTCAATATGTGTAAGAAAGAACTTTTAGAGACTAAAATGCTAATATCATTGCTCTCCCTCTTGTGCAAGAAGAGTGGCCTCTTCCAGCAACACCTTTTCTGTTTAAAAGGAGCATAATCCTGAAGTCCCTTGGGTCTATGAGTAGTATCTGTTTTGAGCCCAGGGTAACTCTGAGACAGAATTTATCACTTTTCTCCATCAACAGAAAGAGTTCTTTCTTAGAAATTCTTAGTAAGCAGTGGATAAATTACTGAAGATTTTCTGAGGGAGGTGAGTGAAGGATTTACAACACACATCCCAACTTCCTGTTAATGTAGATCCTCAGTAACCTCTCCCTTCTCCAAAGGCGCACTTTCCCTCTTGCACACATCCTCAGGTACTGCCGGTGTGATTCTCTGCTCTTTGACTTGATTCTCTCCCTTGCACTATTGAAGGCCGCCCTCCTTGATTTTTCAAAGCATCCATCTCTAAGTCTAACAGAGATTTAAAGAGGTATTTTTATTAGCCATGTGTTGAAGCTTTCTTGCTAATAACTAGCTGATACCAGCTGTATTCAGAGACTGAACGTGTTGATTTGGGGAAAAGAGTTGAGTGATTTGGGGACATGGAGTCTTTTGGGAGATGTATCTAAAAAGACATATTTATGTTATACTTAATTTTGTTATTCAAATATTGCTTTTCTGAGGAATTGAGAAAATTGTGAAATAGCAAAAGGAACTCAGGCCAGCATGAGATCCCATGGGCTGAGAAAGAAGTGTGGGAGGTGAGAGAAAAGCAGAAAAAAAGAAATGGGGCTATTTAAAATTTTGCTTAACATCTATAATAAAAAATATGATTTATTTTCTGGGAAGAAAAACCTAAAATTCATGTTCACAAACTATTTGCCCAGAAATTAAACTACTAGAATTTACCACACAGGTTTTTGTATCCTACTGATCAATAGTAAGTATGTGAGTAATAGCTTATCATTCAGTTTTTCCCGGACCGGGGCACGAACCCGTGTCCGCTGCATCGGCAGGCGGACGCGCAACCACTGCGCCACCAGGGAAGCCCATCATTCAGTTTTAGAAAAAGAAAGAGATGTTGTTCAATGATTGATGCTCCCAGTACAGTCAGAAGCCTTATCATTAAACCATATCTCATATAAAGCATTTTTGAAGGAGCCTCAGCTTATATGGTCCTGTTATATTTGTTTCTGAAATATAATATGTGGATATCACTTTCAAAATTTTAATACTGAATAGTTAGCAAATTATTTGTAATTTAAATTGGGGCTGTTACATGAATCTTTGCCAGATTCTGGATCACTGTGAATTTATTATTGAGTGAGGATACTAATGTGTCCCACCAATGTAGGTCATCTTTTGTGTTGGTTAGTGTGATTCATATTCAGCCACAGGATTTTGTGTTCAACTTAAGAATAAAGCTTGTATTTTTGCCTTTGCACTATACTTCCATCTTGGGTGGAAATTCAGGGGAAATGGTTTTTTGTCCTTTACTCGCTGATTATTCTTGGGAAAATTACATTAGGTTCTATAGTTCTATGAATGCCATGATTATTTTTTCCTTATTTTATATCATTTATCCATTGTTACATAACAAACCATCCCAAAAGTTAGTGGCCTAAAACAACAGTTTACTGTTTCTTATAATTCCTTTGGCTGGACTCAGCTGGATAGTTCTGCTGTTCTTATGTGGACTCACTTGTGTGGTTGCAGTCCTGTGGGACCTCAGTTGGTGCTGGAATACCACAATGGTCTCACTCACATGGCTCTCCCACATGGCCTCTCATCCTCCAATAGGCTAAACTAGCATCACATAGCATTGCGGTTAGATTCTAAGAGAGCAAAAGTGAAAGCTGCTGGGCCCCTTAAAGCCTTGTTTCAGAACTGGTTCAGTGGCACTTCTGCCACCATTTTATTGGTCACTGGGAGTCACAAATGTAGTCCACATTCAAGAGGGAAGATCCCATCTCTTAAAGGGAGAAGTGGCATGCACATACAAGGATGGGAGGGATTGTTGGTACCCTCTGAAGAAAATCTATCACATATTATAATAAAGTACTTGTTACATTGTACTGCAATGATTATTTCAACCTTTTCATGCATATTTCCCCACTGTGGTATAATTTTTCCTAGGGGAAGACTTATTGTTATTATTTTTTTTTCTGTTAAACTCTTAATGCAGTCTCCAATAAACCTGAATATCAAGCTCAAACGCCACTTTACAAATGTTTCCAGGGGGGCTAACAGCCAACAAGTTAATATGATTCCTACACACTTGACACAGCTCACCAGAGGTCTTGAATTCGGTGAGCATATTGACCTCCTTTAAGAAAGATCACCATTTAAACTTCGAATGCTAAGTTCTAAGAGAATGAAGTAAGTAATAAGTGATATTCAGGTTCAGAGGTGGAAGAGAAAAGAGGTCTCACCTTGAGTAGAATATTGTGTTGGATTCTCCAAAGTGGCAAACAATAAGGAGAACACTAACCAACTAAGACTCTGAAGAAGTTGAGAATTAAGATGAAAGCCTAAGATGGCAGTCAAAATGTCCCCTAGATTTAAGGATACACTTAGGCTGAAAGGGAAACTATTGAAAAAGATGTAGAAAATGCTAAATATTTCACAAAAAATGTATTAGAACTAATAAAACAACTTAGCAAAGTTTGTTTGCAGAATATGAAATCAGCATATATGCATCCCTTGCATTTCAAGCTTAACCAAAAACATGAAAGACTTGTACACTGAAAACTACAGCATTATTGAAAGAAATTAAGGAAGACATAAACAAATGGAAAGACATCCCCATGTTCATGAACTATTGTTAAAATGTCCATATTACACAAAGCTACCTAAAGACTTATTATTAAACTTTGTCTTTCAGATGTGTGCAGTAGGTGACCAATAAGTCAATGGCAAAGTGAACTCTGTGCAGAGGTATTGATAATGATAATATCAATGTTAATGCACACTTATATTTTAGCACTTAATGTATAAATATCTTCTATTTTCAGAAAAGAACATTTTGAGAGTCATTAACTCTATTTTTAAAAGTACATTTATTACCATAGTTTTACTCAAGTGAACTTCTGTTTGTTCAGAGTTTAGCTTTTTTTTTTTTAATAAAGTAAAGGACATCATAAAAATTGCAGAAGGATCATTATTTTGAATTTTGTATCTTAGACTTCTAGTCTTTGCCAAGAATCGTTCTTTAAAGTGTTTGCTACTTCTCTGCCTACGGGTAAGTTGAATCTTGTAAATAGACCTCTTTCTTCTTTTTCGTGTATTACAGAATAGCAGGGGAACCTTGCCATGAAAGACTGCCACTATTCTAAATGAAGGCTAGAAATGCAGGCTGACAATGTAAGCCAGCAGTTATGATATAGCATCTTGAAACTTCTTTCATTCCAAAGTGTCATATTGATCTATTTCACTGTTTAGGATGAAGGTCTCACTTTTTCCATTTCACTTTAGATATAGATGCAGTTATGACTTACTAAGTTAGGCTTTCAAATATTTTTACTGCTTATATGAAGTATCCTCCTGGGAAGTCTGTGAAATGAGAGGGGACGCTTTATTTTCTTCTTGAATTTACATATTATTTGTCTGCATATATAACTTGAAATTTTTAGTAGTTTTTTTCTGTAATTGAACAAAATGTTCAATTTTCTCATTACTATTGTATGAAGAATAGAAGGCGGCATGAATATTTTAAGGACTGCTCTTAGTTCACAGTGACCTGTGTATTTTTTTCCCCAAAGCCAGGGAAGTAAAGCATAAATTATGAAGCTGTGATTAAGTAGTCTAGAAGTTAGGAACTTCCATGCAAAAAGAGAACAATTTACCCAATTTTCAAACCTCAGCAGTTATGCCAACATTAGCTTTTTATTTCCACCCAAATTCTTGCAGGTATGTGCTGTATTTTAACAAACTTTACCTTTGCAAATTTTTGCTATTTTAAAATCAAACAAAATAAGTGATAACTGCTTGTTGCCAAGATAGTGTAAATTAACTCATTGGCTTCAAATGTGTAAATTAATAGCAGCCCTCAGAAATCACACTCTTTAGCCTAAAAAGAATGATACTCTTTAGGTGTAAACTTCTCAGGTGTCTATTCTAAGGTTCATTCAGAGACGAGCTAATAAAATGACTGATATTCATATCTCCTCAGGTAGGACCCTAATCTTGTATGAGCATATTTCCAGGATGAGGAGGATGAATATTTAATGGATGTTCCCTTGGTATAAAATAAGATAATCTCTGACAGATGGTGGTTTTAAATGAGAACATTACAGTAATTCAGAGTAGACTGGACACATTTTATCTGTCTGCTTTATAAAAAAATATTATTTGCAAGGGTGATGTCTTTTGTATAGAAATGAAGGCTAGTCACAGTCACAAATGTAAATATTTTTACATATCACCCTATTTTTTTTCATTTTTATGTTTGGAGAAGGCATGGATTTCCTTAGAAATATCATTAAATTTTTGGGGGCACCAACCATCATATTTGATAGGATTGGTAAAGTAATGGTTACTAATAAACATGTTATAAAAAGAGAAGGGAATGCTTTTTAAAAAAATTGCCTTTGTTCTTTTCAGAGTAATAAGATTTAAATGCCATTCATCTTCTGTGAGGTTGTCTTGAGTATTTTTGGAGAAATGCTGAGCCTTTTTTTTTTTTTTTTTTTAATTTGGCTGAAGCATATCGTTGACCTAAGATTTAAAGGCCAAATTGGGCACACATTATTTCAGTCAGGAGGCAGTGACCTATAAGGAAAGGTCATCTTTCTCTTTCAACTCACATAAAGATCTATTAATAAACACAGAGGTGTCTGATGTGCTTGAAACTCACTGAATATTTAGGTTCCCTTTGTGTTTAGAGAACTGCTATAAAAACATATGGCATGAAAGACTATTGATGGGTGGGCATCATTGCCTAAATGAAAGCTTTGAATCACAAATGCATGTGAGTAGTTATCTTCTTCCACTTGGAAAATACTACTCTAAATATATATTCAAAATGAATAATATGCATAGCATAAAACAATGGCCCAAGCTGCTTCATATGATACTAGTAGAGGAAATGTGTGTTACATCTCTGGTACACACTCCAAAAGGTACATATTTGATCTTTCTCATATTCAGTAAAGCATATTAAAATATGATAAATGTTATAACAGTAAATGTTATCACCAAGGAAATAGGCATATTAATTAAATTAAATGTTTAATGGACTTCATGGTGTTTGAAGCTTGTTGAAAAGGCAAGTATATTTTTATTTTTCTGCTATATTTTTTTCCCTTCTACAAAGTCTGAGTTAGTTATATTCTCTTTTAATGATTTTATTAAGCAGCAAGATGTAAATCTAATTCTCATTACACAACAAAAATCTAACAAATGTCATTGTGTTTACTAAAGTTAGAGTGCCATGTACATCATAGTTCTACATTATTTCCTGACACAAAAGTTACCAACACAGAATTACTTTCCCAGCTTCTGTTGGTGTTAAAATTCCTCTGGACACACATTTTTATGTATTGGCTACCTTTGTTCCTGTGTACTTAACACTGTGAAAAATGAGACATTAAGAAGAAGTTGATATAGATGACTGTCAAAATCACAGTCTCATAACAATGCCACTTTGGATAACATCTGTCAGCTTAGTCAGGTAATATGAATCCCTCGCATATTTTTCATAGAAGTAGTTAGAAAGTATTCTGAAAGGGGAGCAAAGAGAGGGGCTGTGTTTTTTAATATAAACCATCTATGAGAAGCAGTGCTTCCCTAGTGCCCTTATGAGTAAGAGGAAATATATAATCTGGTTGATTCATAGCCTATTGTATTAAATGAGACCCCCCCCCTCCCAGAATACACTGTGTGCTCCATTTCTTGAAGACAGTGGTTTAGTCTTGTAAAATTGTATATATTTACATTTTCCTTAATACACTTGGAGACTTAAGTGTATTCTCTTGTTCTCTATGTCCTTTTCCTCTAAAGAGCTTCTTCATATATCCCCTAGAGCTTTTTGCCAGGGAGACTAGGTTACTGAATTGATATCTATACTTTCAAATGTTATGAAAAGCTGAAAAACTGGTTTTATTTTCACTGTAAGAGTAATTTGAAAAAAAAAGGAAAAGGAAAAGCATGGCTCATGCCTAAGGAAACACTATTGCTTGGAGAGATAATGATCACTGGGAATTGAGATGTCCTTAGTTTTGCTTTTATTTACTATTCCTTCTATATTGAACATTTTTTTGTCTCTTGGGGATAGAAATTCAAATGAGATCAAATATTTCGCATCAGATTGGTTATACCATAATGTGACTCATTTCTTGTAAACTATTACTACTACTCCTAACAAAACATGTAAGAGGATCATAAGGTCAGTGTAGTATCAGTCCTGCTCCTTAAACCACAATTATGTTTATTGTTTCTACTCTGAACTTGCCTCTCCTAAGATATCATCTGTTGCCATGGGAAGCATGATTTTATTAGAAGTATGAAGGATTGTGTGGAAAAGCTGATGTTTCCTATTACTGACTTGGGGACAAGTCTGGGATTTAGAATAAAGTACTGATCTTAAGGGAGATATGGCCTTCCATTGAACAAGTTGTCATGTCAAGTTGTATTTCCAGCTTTATGATCCCCAAGAAATGATACCTTCTTATTCTTGCCTGAAAGTAAAATAGTGTAGATTCTTCCCTTGTTTATCAACATCATTCCTGGGGTAACAACCCCTTCACCTTCAACCTAAGAATGAAAGTACATTTTATTTCCTATGGTCCGGGTCCACTCGTATAAAAATATTTTTTTTAAATAAGGATTTTAAAAAATAAGATGATCAATACATATCTACATAAAACTGAGCCATGGAGTTCTTAATATTGTAGCAGAGGCCAATCACTTATAGTCATAATTATTCAAAAATTATTTTGTCAAGATCAAAGTTTTCTATTCTGTTTTTATGTTCCATAGTCTTGATTCTGTAAGAACTAGGAACAGAATGTTTGAGAGATAGGTAACACAGGAACTCTAAATGTTAACATTTTGTGCTTCTCCCTTACCCAACGCTCCCCCACTCTCCAAGAATTCTAGAGTGCCTGTCACATCATTGCACATTTCTCTAGGATTGTGCCTTCATTATGCTGATTCACATTTTATATTTTTGAGTCACAAAGAACCATAGCAACACCCTGATGGTACTACCAGCTGATATTCAGGGAATATATTCTAAGGCTTGATTCATACAGACAAATGCAGAAAAGAAGTTTAGTCGTTTATTCTGTTTTTCAAATGTAGCCAAGGAAAATAGTTTACTCTTTATAAATGACTTAAGGCAGTTGACTAATCCTGTTAATGCTAGAGTGGGTATATATACAATAGTAGTTTGATTCTATGGCCTTTTTCTGAGTGGGCCTTCCCCACCTACCCCCTTGCCTTTTCACCACTTTCACTTTCTGTGCTTTTGTTGGAAGTTTTAAATGTAAATAGGCAACTGAATGAAATTGGAATGCAGCTTGGTAGGGTGGGAAGAAAAGTGTGTGCATGGCAGTGTCTGGAGCAAATGGGTAATTCCCAATGCAGATGTTCTACCCGCAGATAATCAAGAGCTCTTTGTGGTAGGCTTCCATTTTCTGGGAAAGAGGTAGCTACCAGGATGAGGACCTTCCATAGAGCATGTGCCAAGCAAGGCTGCAGTGACTGTCATCGTTTATATTGTTAACCACAGCAGCTATCTGGTGCCACAAAAGGAAATGGGATGATGGTGTGAAAAGAAAGGCGAGGTAAAACGACCTGCAAAGAAGTGAGGATTGGAGAAGTAGTAGCTATGAGTATATCTCCTACAGTGAGTTATGTAACTCACAGAAACTGGGCAGTATGAACTACACCTCCTACATAGAACTTCTTTGTTTGCAGTGGTTTAATTGTGCATCTTTAGCGGGAGAGGATAAGGAAGAGAGAAAGTGGAAAATAGTGGCTGGGTTTCCTGCCTCAACATCTTAAGTGCCATCTTTCTGTCCCTTAAAGTTTCCTTTACAGTGTATACTGAAGAGTACCTTCTGGTATTTAACTTTTGTGCCTAAAAGCTTTATCAAGGGATAAAGGACTGGAATGAGACATGGGCTGGACACAAACATGAATCAGTTAAGTCAAAACCCCAGTATTCTCACTTTCTGTGTGATCTTAGGTAGCTCTCTGAACCTTTGTGAGGCTCAGCTTTCTCATCTGTAGTGCTGGGTGTAAAGATGTCTGTTTCTCATGAATGATGTGGTTGTTCTATTTAAATAATGTAAAATTTTAAGCATTTGAAAAGTGGATAATATTGTTAATAAAATACTGCTTATTGTTGGTTAACCACATTAAGATGTGTTATTACTGGTATAGAAAAATGAGAGTTGACTTGCTAAAATCATTTATGTAATTCTTAGGCTTTATGTAGAAGAGAAGCAAACAATTTGTGTCATTAAGAAGCTTTCAGGAAATTGTTTATACTACAATTTAGTTTAGTGAGTTTAGTGAGAAATTTATGAATGCTCATGGGGATTCAGTGATCTCTATCACACCATCATTAAGACATCATACCCAGTGGAGACCATTCACGACGTGATTCAGATTCTTGATACAAATCATTCTCTTTCAGATTTTGTAGGGTATTTTTCCTGCCCTAAACTAGACTTCAGCTATAAAAGAAATGTTTAGTTATATTTAAGGAATGGCTCCGTGTAAATAAAAATGCATGGTATATGTTATATGGTAGGTACTCAACTAATGTTTTTATGCAGCCATAAGAGAATGGATGGACAAATTAACACATTCCCAGTGGCACCTCAGAAGTAGTGAAGCTTGAACTCTAAATATTGAATAATTATATGTCCAATTTTGTGAAAAGCATCTTATGATCTTAAAATCGTAAGTAATTTTTGGTAGCAATAATATATCACAAAATTAAGAGTTTCTGATCTTTATATACATTAACGATTAAATCTGGCCACAGTATGTTTAAAATTATTATGGTAATTTCATATAATGGATGGAAATAAAAGTCTGCAATGGAGATACAGGTGGAGGTTTAGCCCTAGCAACACAGCTAGGATTGCTATATCATGAATAAAAATGCTTGTTTTCTGGTTTTCTGTGGCTGTGTGCTCCAAGCAGATTGCACCATTAACTGTTGTGAGAGATGGCGAGTCATGCAGCAGTCACAGTCATTCTGGACATTATTAAGCTTCTAGAATGATGTCTCTTATTTCTTCATTCTCATATGTTAAAGATACAATCATATTGCCGTTGTATTTACATTTATTGTATTCTCTTAGAGATGTGGTGTTGTCTTTACCTGGAAAAGCATCCGGTATCTTTATTTTTATTTTAAAATGTCAGTGAAATTATTCTGAGAATTGAGTGACCAGGTATTTAAAGCTGCACATAAAGAGACCCATGCAATACGATTTATATGAATTCTTTATTTGCCATTTGACAAGTTGCATGTTTCCATCTGGCTTCTTTTCAGTTAAAAGAAGGGATAGAATGAGGTTTTGTAGAATACTACTTGCTTGGTAGAACTTAGAATATACCTCCTTCTGAGTTGACAGCTGTTGCAGTATGTTCAAGAAGAATCCATGATTTCTTCCCTGTGGCGTCACCAGGTGCTGCAATGCCTAGAAGAGTTAACGTGGCACTAACTTTTACAGATGTCTCCACTGGTATCCACATGTAAGAATTCTCTTGATTAAAACTTTGGGCAAACAGCAAGTCAGTAACTAAACTAAGCAATGTGTTATTGTGCACAAATTCTTTTTTAAAGTTTTGTTCCTTTGCTCATAAATTTTAAACAAAAATAGAAAAATTTAGTGAATTGTCAACTTTTCCCCTTAAAACTATAATACCAGAGTCTTTATTACATCCTTTATTTGTTTATCCTTCATTCATAATTTACCTTCAACTGAGCATTTCATTGAAATATTTTCGTTAATAATTCTCTTTAGTTCAAAAAGAGAATGAGGGTGATTATAAAAATACAGCACAATAAGTTAATACTGTTTTTCCTAGTTTCTAAGACATCACTGATTTAAAAACATGTTTTTTGAGAGAATACTGCTGTATTAATTGCAATTATAAAATACAACTTGATTTCAGAAGCTTTATTGAAATAAAAGTGTAGAAATTAAGTTATATAAGTAACCATTACATATCAAGCACTCAATAAATATTAGGTATCTCTAATCATTGTCTCTAATCATTGCGATAATTGTGCAAAGAAGGTATTTTAACCCTAATTTATGAATGACAAATCTATAGTTTATCCTGGAGATGGAGTAATTTATCAGGATCCTGCAGCTAGTAAAAGTTAGAGCTGGTTCTGGTTGTTCAGCTTCCAAAATCCGTACTCATTCCACAGTACCAAGTATATACATAAAAATGAAAGTAAATGGTACTATCAGGCCAAAGTAAAAATAAGGCAGAAAAATAAGGTGTAGCCAGGAGTGATAGTAGAGTACAAAATGCATACAGTGACTTCTTATATACTTGATAAATATGAATCATAAATTCGTCTATAAGTACCTTAGGAGCTAACGCAAAAAAGGAAACAAAACCCAATACAGACATGAATCACTGGATCCATAGAGAAAAATAAGCCAGCTGCTGGATAAAAGCTTCACATTTTCTGGTACAATAGAAATTTCTACTGTGGAAACAAAAAGAGGATTCTATGTAAATTGGTACTTTAATTTGTAGTAGTAATAATACTTATTTTGCTTTACTGTAAATTTCACACAGTAAAGACTTTATTCAGGTATACCGTCTTTCTTAATTTTAGTGTCTCTTTCCCCTATATTTCCAAACGGAACCTTATAAAAATTGCAATTTTTATATCTTTTGGGTGTGTGTATGCAGTATGATAGATACAATAAGGGACTAAAGCTTTGGGTATAACTTCTCAAACTATAACTGGAAAGTAGACTCAAAACTTAAGTCCATTGCTAGCATGCAATCCGTTATATCCTGGTCTCTTGAATTTAAAAATGCTTATTACATCATGTCATCAAAATCATTGTGTTATTCAAAATCTAAAAATATTATTTTAAATATAGCATTTTTCTCTCAGTCTGTTTTCAATAGAGCTAGGGATTTTATTTTATTTGTTTATTTTAAATTTTATATAATTTCTGTACTTCATGGTCATATTCCTGGCAAGAGTTTATTTTTAAAACAGAGTTTTCTGAAAATTAAGATATAAAAAGAATTGTCATAAGGTGGCAGTATGTTTCAATGATAACCATCAGTATAGAAAGAGAGCTTGTTGCACCAAGTGGTTCCTTAACCAATGTTGTGCTGTACATAAAAATTCACTGTACCTAAGGGTTTTTTTTTTTTTTTTTTTGAGGAAAATTGAGCAGCTATTTCTTAGGGAATATGTAGAAAATTATCAAAGATACTACTATTTTGAGTTTTACCTTTGCTAACTCCAATTTGTTAAATAGGTTTAAGTAGTCACTGCTGCATAAAGGGAAACCTTTCCCTTCACCCTGTCTATGCCTATTTACAATGACGTAACAGTAAAAAGAAATGACTTCTATTATAGTCATGGACATGTTTCAGTGAGAAGTGCTAACTAAGTTTACACATTTTAAGAAATATATCTTAGGTTATAGTAATTTTGAATGTTGAGAGTAATAATTATAATTTTCATTTTGATGGTATTGAATACAGGAGTTTTTGGACATGGCTTAATAAACAGCATTTGTGTGTGGAGAAGTGATAGAAAGAATTTAAGCTTCTTAATGGAATGGACTAAGTTTAATTTCCTGCCTTCCTATTCATTAGCTTTGAGACATTGAGCCAGTTACTTTGTCTCTGAGACTTTTCTTCTTATTAGTAATTTGGAGATAATAATAATGTTTACTAAATAAGGCCGTTGAAAGATGAAATGAGATGATGTTATTGATGTGCTTACTAAACTTTGAGATATTTTGTTAATTATTATTACAACCAAAGAGAATATTTTTTTAATTTCTAAGTATTTTCTGATGTGACCTTACTGAAGAACACATTTGAGGTTTATCACATTTAGTTGTCACATTATTATGATATGGTACATAATTGCTACTTAACCATGCAGTCAAGCTAGAACAGCAACAGAAAAACAAAAGCATGTCTTGCTTATCATCCCTCATTTATCAGCGCTTCAACATTTTTCACTTATTACCCATATTATGAAAGAGGTTACTAGGACATAGGACATGTTCTCTGTCCTTAAATACCTTCCCATCTGGCTAGAAAAATAAAACTGGAAAAGAAATGGTAAGACCTGTGTTCTAGCTTCAGTTCTGCCATTAGCTAGCTTTGCAATCTTGAATATGTCTCTGTGGTTCTGTTCTCTCGTTTGTAAATTGAACTTGATAATCTGTAAGGTCCCTTCTGGCACTTCTATCTTAAGAATATTTCATACTATGAATTTGCAAATAAGTAAGCACTGAATTGCCTGTTAGTGAGTGAATGTGCAGTAAGGAGAAATTAATGTGGGCTTGGTGTCTGGAGTATCTTTGACACTGTTTCCAGAAATAGATTTGTAGTTGCTCATAAGCAAAGGGAAAGTCATTTTCATTACAAAGTCATTTTTTCTATATTGCAAGTGAAAAATCAGACATACATAATATGAAAAAGCCTGGCATATATACATTTTAAAATATTAATATTTTAAATAATCTGGGTTAAAAATGAATCATTATGGATTTTCACTACCAGCTGGTAGGTAGCAAATAATGACTACCCAGGGAAGAAAAGGAAGAAAGACATATAAATAAATAATTATTAATTGTAGTTAGTAGTTTACTCATGGTAAATAGTATCTACACTTCATGTGGTATTTAAGATAATTTCGTTAGAAGTATATAATATCTGTCAGAAAACTTGAATACTACTTTAATTAAAATTTAGCCTTTTCCAGCCTTTATGAACTCTTAAGGAGATACAGTAAAAATGTCAAACCTTACAAAAACAGTGACAACTAAGTCTGATGGACAATTTAATATTCTTGAAGAATTACATACTATATATACATCAGAAGGAATTCCCCTAAGAAAACTTTGGCCAGGTTTCTTATTTTTATTGTGCCTGAAATTTATATCATAAATACTGCCTGAGACTGAGGGAGGAGGATGCTTCATTGCTCTAGACTCTCGCTCCTGTCTCCACCATGCCTCCTTCCTCCTTCTACATATAGGCAGATCTTGAAAGTCCTAGAGAAACTGGATAGGAAGTCTGAAAAACTAATCAAGTCATAGGATCTTCTTTGAAAGGTAGTCCCAAGATAGTCACAGGACTTGGTCAAGTGAAGCAGATGAACTCTGGTAGCAATGCCTGTAACTGTTACCCATTATCTTTTGTTTAAAGATAAGTACATAGACATACATGCACCTTGTAAGAATTTTAGGACCTAAGCACAGTCATGAAGGCATGACTTCTATGAAAAAAGAGCAGAATACAGGAAGAGATAAGATAAGGGAGAGAGGTAAGACAGAACTGCTAAGAATCTAAAAAAAAAAACAAAACCCCACATTGGAGACAGTAATGAGTAGAACTAGGGCTAAAAAAATAAAATAAAATCTGTGATAAAAAGAAGAAATTTGAGCAGTTTAATAATGCAGATGAAAATTATAATGTGTAACAGAGACAATCAATTATATTAAGGATAAAATGATGGCCCAATATATATGATTTCAGTGATTCACTCAAAACATTTATATTCTAGCTACTTTCTAGGTATACTAGATCTCAGTCAATTCTCTAGGGATACAGCAATGAACAAAGTAAATATTGTGCCTACTCTCACAGAGCTGACATCCTGTGGAGGGATGAAGAATTATAGACATGGGGACATAGAAATATATAATATGTTAGGAATGATAAATACTTTGAATAAAAAGAGCAGAGTAAGGGAATAGAGAGTGGGGGGCAGAAATAGATGTGCCCCAAAGAGAAAGCAAAATTGTGGAAATGAGACAATAATCAGAGGCATAATAGAAGAATATTTTATTTACCTTGCAGTAATTTTCTTTTTGTTACTGTCAAATTATTGTACTGCAATAATTAAGAAAAGTTCTATCAATATCTAGGCCAAAGAAACAGATTATAAGAGGGGGAAATATCAGTCGGCTTCACACATCTTATTTTCAATTCCATATGTCAGAAGACAGTGGAGAAATTCTATCTATAGAATTTTAAGGAAAAATATATTGTGTTTAATAGTTTTATGAAAAACCAAGATGTTTATCTATGGTAGTGACAGAAAGATGTTCTTAAACATTCAGGTGTTCGGAATATATACCGTTTAACCCATTAGGGAAAATTACTGGAAAATGTTTTCCAACGGAATGAAAGAAATTGAGAAATCAAGAATTGGAGTTTAAAATATCTTGTGTACAAGTGAATGTAAAAGACAAATATTCTTGAAAGAATAGGTTATAATGCAAACATGTCAATATAATGATGATAATTTGCATGTAAGACCCCAGACTGTAATAATGAAGAATGAGTAATTATGGAGTAGGGAAATTAAAGAAGTCAAAAATATACAATTTTACTTTTAACTTACCAGAAAAATAGGTTCACTTATGCTATTAAATAAAACACAAAGAGAACAACTAGAAAAATTCAAAGTAGACTATGTGCCTTGTAAAACATTGGGGAGACAAAAAAAAAAAGGAAAAATGTTATGTACTAATTAACACTGCACTATTTATAATGAGAAAACTATTAAAATTAGGATGCTTGATAGAAGCTCAGTAGTAGTGAGAAATATGACAGCAGTAGGCAAATCAGTAAAAATTAATGAAGATATCGAATAAAAAATGAAAAACTGATAACTCAGTCTAAAAGCTGGTTTTTCGAAAAGATAAATCATTTATTTAGATAGAACATACCAAATGGATAAAAATAAATGCTATGAAACATAAATTCAGAATATTAGGAATGAGGGAAGAGATCTACCCATAGATGCAGAAAAATTACTAGTTATTGCCCCACCTGAAGCAGGGCAGGAGTATTTTTTTTTAATATAAATGTCAAATAGCTCTTTAAAGTTGATAACCACTGATGGATTATTAATGTGTCTTGTTTCCCATTTACTTTCCAACAGTGGATACTTTTTAATACTTGCCAATCTGATGTGGGAAAAATAACATTTTGATTTAACTGTAAATTTTTTGATAAAATTAAGTTTAAACATTTTAAAATATCTCAAATGGATGGCCATTTGTTTTTCACAATTGCCAATTTATAGTATTTATAGTGTTATGGTCTATTTTATCTACATACACACAAATAAATATATCCTATATGTATAGATATATATGTGTGTGCCCATATATATTTATATTTTAGATTTTAATGTTTTAAGATGTATTAAGGATGTAATACATAAATGTAAGAAATAGGATATTTGAATGAGACTTGTGCAGTAAATAGTTACACTGAGATTTTGGATATCATATATTTCATGTCATTGCCTGTGCTTTATCTAACACTTATAAAAATTTATTTACAAGAGTATTACAAATTTTCCCAGTTTAATAAAACAGAAAAGACTGTTATATTATCCAGTCATCCTAGACAGAGCCTATATCAAAAAGCTGTCATGGGGCTTCCCTGGTGGCATAGTGGTTAGGAATCCACCTGCCAGTTCAGGGGATGCGGGTTCGAGCCCTGGTCCGGGAAGATCCCACATGCCATAGAGCAGCTGGGCCCGTGGTCTGCAGCAAGAGAAGCCACCACAGTGAGAAGCCTGCACACTGCAACGAAGTGTAGCCCCTGCTTGTTGCAACTGGAGAAAACCCACACGCAGCAATGGAGACCCAACTCAGCCAAAAATAAATAAATAAATAAATAAATTTATTTGAAAAAAGCTGTCATAAAAATGTAGTGTGTTTTCTAGTTACTCAAAATAGTATATTCTCATGTAAGGTGTTAGTCACTTACAATTATCTTTTTTTTAAATTGAACTATAGTTGCCATATAATATCATGTTAATTTCAGGTGTGCAACATAGTGATTCTACATTTAAATACATTATGAAATGATCATCACTGTAAGTGTAGTAACCATCTATCACCATACAAAATTATTACAGTATTATTGACTGTATTCCTTATGATGCATTTTACATCCCTGTGACATTTATTTTATAGCTGGAAGTTGGTACCCCTTAATCCCTTTCACCTATTTCAGCAACCCCCCACCTCCCTCCCCTTGGGTTTGTTCTCTCTATCTATGGGTCTGTTTCTGTTTTGTTTAGTTTGTTCATTTGTTTTGTGTTTTATGTTCCACGTGTGAGATCATACAATATTTGTCTTTCTCTGTCTGACTTCTTTCACTTAGCATAATACCCTTTAGATGCATCTGTGTTGTCTCAAATGGCAAGATTTCATTATTTTTTATGGCTGAGCAATATGCCATTGAGTATATATATATATATATATATATATATATACCACATCTTCTTTATCCATTCATCTATCATTGGACACTTTGGTTGCTTCCATGTTTTGCTTATTGTAAATAATGCTGTAATGAACATAGGCGTGCTTTTTATTCCAGTGGGAATTTTTTCATTCACATGCACAACATTAATTATGCAAATATGTATTTTTATATGTTCTAATTTGGAAAATGTTGGTACTCATAGAAAAAATGCATGCAAAAGTTTTAAAAAACTTCTGAAAAAGTTTTGTTCTTGAATAGTTTATTAAATATATCAGTCATTTCCTTATTTATATAGCTTAAATAATGACATTTTATCTTTTCCTAATAGCTAAAATCAGTATACACACTCATATATCATACTGCTACAAAAACATTTATTTTCATTAACTAATTGACTTTTATTAATCAACTGTTGGAAATGTAGAGTTATACTGATAATAATGTTCATATAAAGCAACTAGGGTAACGTAATCTCTGAACTCAGGCAACTGCAGTTTAGTTTTGGAAGTGCAGCATGAACATGTTAATGAGCAGTGATACTTTGCATTTACAGAGCCTCCTGCCAAAACACTCTTCCTTCCGGGTCTTCCGATAGCTGGTTTTTTAATATCATTTGGACTTACTTCAAATATTGTGTCTTAAGGGAAGCGCCAACTACCTAATCTAAATGATCCTTGCTCCTATTAGTCAGTCGCTTTTTTGTGTGTGTGTTTTTTGTTTGTTTCAAAGCATTTATCAGTAGCTAAAATCATATTGATGTTTAATTTGCTTACTGATTTATTCCTTTATTTTTCCCAACCTCCACTCCCACTCAAAATGGAAGGTTTAAAGTGGAAGGATGATAACTTCCTCCTAATGTCTCCTATTTTCTGCTTTATTTCCCCAGACACTGTGTTCTTTATAAGTTATGGAGAAAAATAATGTTTGAATATTTTAAAGTTATTGTCCCATGTGGAATGAGCAGCTAATTTGTGGCAGAAGTTTGAAAATATGTGCATCTATATTTTAACAGCTAAGAAATATTTCTAAATTAAGTTCACATTTGACTTCAAGATGTTTTCCACAAAATATATTGAGGGTAGTCTTGAGATCTTGTCCCACACTTTGACAGTGTTAAATTTTTTTTTAATCTAAAAATGTAATGATTTAACAGTCACAGTCTCATAATTGTTCAAAATGAACACATCATTACTCAATGACAAATGTTTTCCAACCTGGTATGTTAAATGTTGTTTTATAACTCAGATGTATGATGGAGATTATTCTTACGCTTGAAGAATGTTGGTAAAAAATTGAGGATTTTTTTAAAGGTAAAAAACCCATGATGAATTGGTTGAAACTTGCTGTTGTATTGCTTTAGAAAAATTTGTATAATTGTATCCAGCTCTTGTATTGATTGAGCATGAAAATTGTTACACCAGAGAGTACTTCATTTCTCCCAAAAAATCCTTTTCCTTCCTGCAGAATAGTGCTAGTAAATGGAAATCAAGGCAAGACCAGCAATTTCTACCTAATTTGTAAGAATCTGGGACATTCTGTCAATAGAAAGATGAATGGCTATAGAAAGTCATCTGATAAGTTATAACCTAGTAGATACTATTTTTTTTGTAATTTTATATGAAAAACTGAATAGAGTTTTCATTTTTAAATCTAATGCTCTTTATTTTTTATTTGGGGGGATTATATGATATAGTTAATATTATAAATATAATTTTATTATTTCTTTTATTACTATATGACAAATATCATATCTTGATAAAATAGCTTGTATTTTGTGAAATTTGGCTAAATTTGAAAGAGCTTTCATTTAACCTTCAATAAGTGGTAGACTGATATGGACTTTACCTTATTAGGAAAAGATGCATTTTGAAATAAATATTTGTGATTTTGGGAGTCCTACAGGCATAAAAAGTAGTTTTACTTACAGCAAAAAATGTTGAACATTTATCCCTCTTGTAGTAGGAATTTAGCTTTTGTAATTGAAATATTCCCATTTTCACATGACTGTGAAATAACTGCTTAACTGCTAAACTGCAAAGAAAATGACTAAATTTAGAATGTGAAAGGATACTTGAAATTTTTACATTATCACAGATCTTAATGTCTTCTAAAATGCCAATAAAAAGGATGAGTGTATTTCTTTCACTGTCAATCTATGATTTGTGGGAAATTCTTGCCTATAGAATGATGTTTGGCAATGCTTGCTTGCATAAAAAGCGTATTTAGAATCAGCTAACATAGAAATAAATGCTGATAAGAGCACACTCAGGATAAAAGTACATTTTCTGCTTCCCAGGACTGTAGCCCGATTACAGTGAATTTTAAAATTATTATGTTTAATACACAAATATGCACACAGTATTTTTTAGAAAACTGTAGATTATGTGTCTCCTGGCATTACAAAATCTAGAACTTTTAGATATAGGAAGATGCTCAATAATTTCCATAATTAGGAAGGGATATATGTACATATTTGAGAGAATTCTTCTCAGATTCCCAGAACTTCAGAGGAACTGATTGCTCTTTTTCTGGGTCATCTCCTTTTAAATTGAGCCATTATAAATTTATTCATGGAAACATTTAAGTAAAAAGTAGATATTGTAATAGTGTGTTTTCTCTTAACTTTGCCAAATCGCAGCCTCTCTTTTGTGCATCGGCAGAAAGAACAAAGTCGTAAGATGAAAGAACCTAAAATGACCATCTGGTTCTGGCCCTATTTAAAGAGAGGACTGTTGAAATTAATTCTAGATGTTGTTAACAATTTGACTGTTATTTAGTCTGCATTTGAGATTTTTAGAGGATCATTGCATGTATCAATTAGCTATTGCTGCATAACAAGCAATCCCCAAACTCAGAAGCTTCAAACAATAGTATTTATTATTGTACATGAGTATACTTACATATCCTGTCAGGGCTAAGTTGTGCAGATAGCTTTGCTGATCTTGACTAAACTCTTTCACATGTTTGAGGTTGGCGGCCTGTTGAGAGGTCTGGGTAGCCTTGGCTTTTACAACTGGACTCTCCTCCCTGTGGTCACTCATGCACTAGCTACATCAGGCTAGATAGGAGTTGTTCACACAGGAATGGCAGGGTTCCAGGAGAGGGGGCATAAGCATGAAAGATCTCTTGAGGCCTAGCTTCAGAACTGGCACACGATTTGCCACATTCTCTTGGCCAAGGCAGTTCACAGCATCAGCTTAAATTCAAGGATTTGGGAAATAGATCTACCCTTTGATGAAAGGAGCTGCAAAGTCACGTTGCAAAGTGTGTAGATATGGGAAGGGGTGAAGAAATTGGCCCATTTTTCTATCACTCTATCATAGACCACTTCTTGCATCAGTTACATATGTCTCTCCCCAAAGCAAAATTTCCTCACTTCCAACTCAGCACCATCAGAAATCTTGTCCAGTTCTAGTATCATGTTAATTACAGGGTCTCATAAACTACATAAAGTTCTGATGTGATTCCTCAGATGCAGCTTCAAAAGGGGGGAAAATGAGAGGCACCAAACAGTCACTGGTCCACAGTAATTCTGAAACCATGCTGGAAAAATATTATCAAGTTCCTCAACTCCAAAAATAGGAAATGTTCCTTGATTAGGTCCTGACTCTTCCCCTTGGGAGTAAGTTTCCAGTTCATTGTTCCCCATGGCCCCTTCTCAGATTTTTGCTCTGCTCTTTGTGATGTCCTTCCTAATCTGTTACCTTTCTTGGCTACTTCTGAAGAAATACTTCTCAGGTCCATTTTGGGACCAGAGTAGTTTTCTTAGACTTATTCCTCTCATAGAAAGTTAGAGGCCCAGAAGATGTTTTGCAATTTGAACAATTTAAATCGCTTTTATTACAGGTTAGTGGCTCTTTTACCTATGAAACTTAATATAAAATTTTGTGGGCTTTCTCTATGTCTTGTATAGTTTACTCTTCACTACAAAAGCCAAACCACAATTGTTTTCCAGAAATGCTTCTCTTTATACACTTCATTATTGCTATTTTTTTTTGGTTTAGTGTCTGTGAGACCACACCTTAAAGATTTCTAGAAGCCCATGTCCTTGTCCTCATCTTTTCTCTCCCCACTGGACACCACTTAATTCTTTTAGAGACCTTAGCACAGGGCCTTAAAACCTTAGCCTTGATTTGATTGTACTCCTTTGGCCTCATTTCACTTTGAAAATCTTTTGCCAGCTGGGAAGACTACAGATGAGAAAAATTTTATTTTCAAACTTAGCTACCCTCAGCTTCACTATATTCCCTCTAAAATCGACTTGCAAATGGATAAGTACCTTCTTGGTTCACTCTTTATTAATATACCTTATATGTAGTAAGACCAACTGACATTCTGAATATATCACCTGAAAAGTCATCTTGCCAAGGTCCATAAATTCATTAGGTATATTATAATATCTTGCTTTAGATTTACTACAGGGCACAGTGTTACATTTGCTGCTACAGAACACAAGTCGCCATTATTTTTCCAGCATCCCTAATAATTCCAGCATCTTCCCAGCCTTTACTAATAATTCTCTTGCCATTTTTCTATCTTTTGTAAGAATTTTCCACCTCTGACTACCTCCTCATTGTAGAGCCAGTGCCACATATTTTAGGTTTTTGTTATGATACTACTGAACTTCTAGGTACAGTTTTCCTATCAATTAGCTATTGTCACATAAAAAACCACCCCCAACTCATGTGCATATATTACTGCTTACCAGACTATGGGTTGGATGGAGAGTCCAATAGATTGGTATTAGCTTTGATTGATTGGCCAGTTTTTGCACCAGTTGTTAGTATCTCCTCAAGAGTAAGGCTACCAGAAGGGAGCCCGCGTTTGGGCAGAGCTGGAACTCCTGGCTTGAGGTCCCTCTCCTCTGCCATCACCGAGCTGCCCCTCAGCCCCAGGGCAGGGCAGCCTCACTCTGCTGCTGGATCTGGAGAGGTCCCACTGACAGAAGCCGTGACCCTCCTGGGTACCGCAGGCTGGCTGTGTGGCTGACAGGGTCCTGGTGCTCCGACCAGGTGTCAGACCTGAGCCTCTGAGGTGAGAAAGCCTAGATCAGGACATTGGACCACCAGAGATCTCCTGACCCCACTTAATATCACTTGGCGAGAGCTCTCCCAGAGATCTCCGTCTAAATGCTAAGACCCAGCTCCACCGAACGACCAGTAAGTTCCAGTGCTGGACACCCCATGCCAAACAACTAGCAAGACAGGAACACAACCACACCCGTTAGCAGAGAGGCTGCCTAAAATCATATTAAGTTCACAGACACCTGAAAACACACCACTGGATGTGGTCCTGCCCACCAGAAAGACAAGAGCCAGCCTCATCCACCAGAACACAGGCACCAGTCCCCTCCACCAGGAAGCCTACACAACCCACTGAACCAACCTAACCCACTGGGGGCAGACACCAAGAACAACGGGAACTACAAGCATGCAGCCTGCGAAAAGGAGATGCCAAACACAGTAAGTTAAGCAAAAAGAGAAGACAGAGAAATACGCAGCAGATGAAGGAACAAGCTAAAAACTAACCAGACCAAACAAATGAAGAGGAAATAGGCAGTCTACCGGAAAAATAATTCAGAGTAATGATACTAAAGATGATCCAAAATCTTGGAAATACAATGGAGAAAATACAAGAAACGTTTAACAAGGACCTGGAAGAACTAAAGAGCAAACAAACAATGATGAACAACACA
>NC_041217.1:97827800-97829590 GCF_002837175.3 Physeter macrocephalus
TAAAATAGTGGAAAAAACTACTGCAGAGCAGAATAAAGAAAAAAGAATGAAGGGAATTGAGGATAGTCTCAGAGACCTCTGGGACAAAATTAAATGCACCAACATTAGAATTATAGGGGTCCCAGAAGAAGAAGAGAAAAAGAAAGGGACTGAGAAAATATTTGAAGAGATTATAGTTGAAAACTTCCCTAATATGGGAAAGGAAATAGTCAAATGGAAGTGCAGAGAGTCCCATACAGGATAAATCCAGGAGAAACATACCAAGACACATATTAATCAAAATATCAAAAATTAAATACAAAGAAAAAATATTAAAAGCAGCAAGGGAAAAGCAACAAATAACATACAAGCGAATCCCCATAAAGTTAACAGCAGATCTTTCAGCAGAAACTCTGCAAGCCAGAAGGGAGTGGCAGGACCTATTTAAAGTGATGAAAGGGAAAAACCTACAACCAAGATTACTCTACCCTGCAAGGATCTCATTCAGATTTGACGGAGAAATTAAAACCTTTACAGACAGCAAAAGCTAAGAGAATTCAGCATAACCAAACCAGCTTTACAACAAATGCTAAAGGAACTTCTCTAGGCCGGAAACACAAGACAAGGAAAGAGCTACAGACTTTAAAATAAAGACTATTACAAGAGACAAAGAAGGACACTACATAATGATCAACAGATCAATCCAAGAAGTAGATATAGCAATTCTGAATATGTATGCACCCAACATAGGAGCACCTCGATACATACGGCAAATGCTAACAGTTATAAAAAGGGAAATCGACAGTAACACAATAATAGTAGGGGACTTTACAGATCAATCCAAGAAGTAGATATAGCAATTCTGAATATGTATGCACCCAACAAGGAGCACCTCGATACATACGGCAAATGCTAACAGTTATAAAAAGGGAAATCGACAGTAACACAATAATAGTAGGGGACTTTAACACCCCAGTTTCACCAATGGATAGGTCAGCCGAAATGAAAATAAATAAGGAAACGCAAGCTTTAAATGCTGCATTAAACAAGATGGACTTAACTGATATTTATAGGACATCTCATCAAAAAATAACACAATACACTTTCTTCTCAAGTGTTCATGGAACATTCTCTAGGATAGATCATATCTTGGGTCACAAATCAAGCCTTGGTAAATTTAAGAAAATTGAAATCATATCAAGTATGTTTTCCGACTACAACGCTATGAGACTAGATGTCAATTACAGGAAAATAACTAAAAAATACAAAGACATGGAGGCTAAACAATATGCTACTAAATAACCAAGAGATCACTGAAGAGATCAAAGAGGAAATCAAAATATACCTAGAAATAAATGTCAGTGAAAATGGCCCAAAACCTATGGGATGCAGCAAAGAAGTTCTAAGTGGGAAGTGTATAGCAATATACTCCTACCTCAAGAAACAAGAAAAATCTCAAATAAACCACCTAGCCATACACCTAAAGCAATTAGAGAAAGAAGAACAAAAAACTCCCAAAGTTAGCAGAAGGAAAGAAATCATAAAGATCAGATCAGAAATAAATGAAAAAGAAATTAAGGAAACGATAGCAAAGATCAATGAAACTAAAAGCTGGTTCTTTGAGAAGATAAACAAAATTGATAAACCATTAGCCAGACTCATCAAGAATAAAAGGGAGAAGACTTAAATCAACAGAATTAGAAATGAAAAAGGAGAAGTAACAACTGACAGTGCAGAAATACAAAGGATCATGAGAGATTACTACAAGCAACTCTATGCCAATAAAATGGACAACCTGGAAGAAATGGACA
>NC_041217.1:97832486-97876474 GCF_002837175.3 Physeter macrocephalus
GTAAATGGTAATAGGAACGTACATATCAATAATTACCTTAAATGTAAATGGATTAAATGCTCCAACCAAAAGACATAGACTGGCTGAATGGATACAAAAACAAGACCTGTATATATGCTGTCTACAAGAGACCCACTTCAGACCTAGGGACACATACAGACTGAAAGTGAGGGGATGGAAAAAGCTATTCCATGCAAGTGGAAATCAAAAGAAAGCTGGAGTAGCAATTCTCATATAAGACAAAATAGACTTTAAAATAAAGACTATTACAAGAGACAAAGAAGGACACTACATAATAATCAACAGATCAATCCAAGAAGTAGATATAGCAATTCTGAATATGTATGCACCCAACAAGGAGCACCTCGATACATACGGCAAATGCTAACAGTTATAAAAAGGGAAATCGACAGTAACACAATAATAGTAGGGGACTTTAACACCCCAGTTTCACCAATGGATAGGTCAGCCGAAATGAAAATAAATAAGGAAACGCAAGCTTTAAATGCTGCATTAAACAAGATGGACTTAACTGATATTTATAGGACATCTCATCAAAAAATAACACAATACACTTTCTTCTCAAGTGTTCATGGAACATTCTCTAGGATAGATCATATCTTGGGTCACAAATCAAGCCTTGGTAAATTTAAGAAAATTGAAATCATATCAAGTATGTTTTCCGACTACAACGCTATGAGACTAGATGTCAATTACAGGAAAATAACTAAAAAATACAAAGACATGGAGGCTAAACAATATGCTACTAAATAACCAAGAGATCACTGAAGAGTAAAGCACAACCTTCTATGACTGAATCAGGGAGAAATAGAAAATATGAACAGACCAATCACAAGCACTGAAATTGAAACTGATTAAAAATCTTCCAACAAACAAAAGCCCAGGACCAGATGGCTTCACAGGCGAATTCTATCAACCATTTAGAGAAGAGATAACACCTATCCTTCTCAAACTCTTTCAAAATATAGCAGAGGGAGCAATGCTCCCAAACTCAGTCTATGAGGCCACCATCACTCTGATATCAAAACCAGACAAAGATGCCACAAAGAAAGAATACTACAAACCAATATCATTGATGAACATAGATGCAAAAATCCTCAACAAAATATTAGCAAACAGAATTCAGCAGCACATTAAAAGGGTCATACACCATGATCAAGTGAGGTTTATCCCAGGAATGCAAGGATTCTTCAAAATACGCAAATCAATCTACATGATACACATATTAACTAATTGAAGGATAAAAACAATACATAATCTCGATAGATGCAGAAAAAGCTTTTGATAAAATTCAACACCCATTTATGATTAAAAACTCTCCAGAAAGTAGTCACAGAGGGAAGTTACCCCAACATAATTAAGACCACATATGACACACCCACAACCACATTGTTCTCAGTGGTGAAAAACTGAAAACATTTCCACTAAGATCAGGAGCAAGACAAGGTTGCCCATTTTCACCACTATTATTCAATATAGGTTTGGAAGTTTTAGCCACAGCAATCAGAGACGAAAAAGAAAAAAGGAATCCAAATTGGAAAAGAAGAAATAAAACTGTCACTGCTTGCAGATGACATGATTCTATACATAGAGAATCCTAAAGATGCTACCAGAAAACTACTAGAGCTAATCAATGATTTTGGTTAAGTAGCAAGATACAAAATTAATGCACAGAAATCCCTTGCATTCCTATACACTAATGATGAAAAATCTGAAAGAGAAATTAAGGAAACACTCCCACTTACCATTGCAATGAGAAGAATAAAATATCTAGGAATAAACCTACCTAAGGAGACAAAAGACCTGTATGCAGAAAATTATAAGACAGTGTTGAAAGAAATTAAAGATGATACAAATAGATGGAGAGATATACCATGTTCTTAGATTGGAAGAATCAACATTGTGAAAATGACTATACTACCCAAAGCAATCTACAGATTCAGTGCAATCCCTATCAAACTACCAATGGCATTTTTCAAAGAACTAGAACAAAAAATTTTACAAATTGTATGGAAACACAAACGTCTCCGAATAGCCAAAGCAATCTGGAGAAAGAAAAACGGAGCTGGAGGAATCAGGCTCCCTGACTTCAGACTATACTACAAAGCTACAGTAATCAACACAGTATGGTACTGGCACAAAAAAAGAAGTATAGATCAGTGGAACAGCTTAGAAAGCCCAGAGATAAACCCACGCACATATGGTCAGCCTATCTTTGATAAAGGAGGCAGGAATATACAAGGGAGAAAAGACAGCCTCTTCAGTAAGTGGTGCTGGGAAAACTGGACAGTTGTATGGAAAAAATGAAATTAGAAGACTCCCTAACACCATACATAAAAATAAACTCAAAATGGATTAAAGACCTAAGTGTAAGGCCAGACACTGTAAAACTCTTAGAGAAATACATAGGCAGAACACTCTGTGACATAAATCACAGCAAGATCCTTTTGACCCACCTCCTAGAGAAATGGAAATACAAACAAAAATAAACAAATGGGACTGAATGGAACTTAAAAACTTTTGCACCGCAAAGGAAACCATAAATACGATGAAAAGACAACCCTCAGAATAGGAGAATATATTTGCAAACGAATCAACTGACAAAGGATTAATCTCCAAAATTTATAAGCAACTCATGCAGCTCAATAACAAAAAAACAAACAACCCAATCCAAAAATGGGCAGAAGACCTAAACAGATATTTATTCAAAGAAGATATACAGATTGCCAACAAACACGTGAAAGGATGCTCAGCAACACTAATCATTAGAAAAATGCAAATCAAAACTACAATGAGGCATCACCTCACACCTGTCAGAATGGCCATCATCAAAAAATCTTCAAATAACAAATGCTGGAGAGGGTGTGGAGAAAAGGGAACCCTCTTGCACTGTTGGTAGGAATGTAAATTGATACAGTCACTCTGGAGAACAGTATCAAGGTTACTTAGAAAACTGAAAATAGAACTACTATACAACCTAGCAATCCCACTACTGGGCATATACCCTGAGCAAACCATAATTCAAAAAGACACATATACCCCAATGTTCATGGTAGCTCTATTTACAATAGCCAGAACAGGGAAGCAACCTAAGTGTCCATCGACAGATGAATGGATAAAGAAAATGTGGCACATATATACAATGGAATATTACTCATCCATAAAAGAAACAAAATTGAGTTATTTGTAGTGAGGTGGATGGACCTAGAGTGTGTCATCCTGAGTGAAGTAAATCAGAAAGAGAAAAACAAATACTGTGTGCTAACACATATATATGGAATCTAAAAAAAAAAAAAAGGTTCTGAAGAACCTAGGGGCAGAACAGGAATAAAGATGCAGATGTAGAGAATGGACTTGAGGACACAGGGAGGGGGAATAGTAAGCCGAGACGAAGTGAGAGAGTGGCATTGACATATATACACTACCAGTTGTAAAACAGATAGCTTGTGTGGAGCAGCCACATACACAGGGAGATCAGCTCATGCTTTGTGACCACCTAGAGGGGTGGGATAAGGAGGGTGGGAGGGAGATGCAAGAGGGAGGGGATATAGGAATATATACATATAGCTGATTCACTTTTTTATACAGCAGAGACTAAGACAACAACGTAAAGCAATTATACTCCAATAAAGATGTTAAAGAAGAAGAAAAAAAAAAAAGAGTAAGGCTACCAGTTACTCTCCTGCTTACGTTGTAAGCCCACCTGCGATATGTGAGTTTTTGACTAGAGATGCAAGTTGGAAATTCTTGAGTGGTATTCTTATGTGGTGTTACCTGTCACAGGTGCTTGTGTTCTACAGCTGATTCTGTGTCCTCTGAGCTTGCACCTGAATTTCTCAGATGTCCTACCTTAGTGTAATGGCTGTTGAGTGTAGTGACCTTGAGGTGGTCCAATAGCCTGTCTGTAGCCACAGCCCATAAAAATGTATTAAACAAAAAATTTCTTCAGACATTTTGCTGTCGTATGTTAAATATCCAAGCAATGAAACATAATCTGCAAAAGCATTTCCTTCCCACAAACTCTATACCGAACTCCCACAAGTTTATGACAGTGTCATATATTAATACTTAAAACAAAAAGCAAAAAACCTCATCAGAGTGAAAGTTAAATGTTGGAGAACATTTAAATCTATCACTGAATGGTAGGGAGCTCAAGGGATTTAAACTTTTAAGCCTCAGAAAGGATGAGTCTTTTTAATGTTTTGTGGCAGGAGAATATCATTATAAAATAAGTATTTAAAGAAGATTAAGGAATTTCTTGGCCATCCAGTGGTTAGGACTCTGTGCTTACACCGCAGAGGGCACAGGTTTGATCCCTCATTGGGGAACTAACATCCTGCATGCTGCCTGGTGTGGCCAAATAAATAAATAAATAATATTAAAAATAAATAAGGAAAATTAGCTTGGTAGTAATAGGTAGGCTAGAATGGAAGAAGCAGATACAGTGTGTCAAATGTGAAAAGATTAGTTCACAAAAGAATCAAAAATACTTAAGCCATTAACATCTCATTGGTATATTCATTCATTCATTCATTCAACAAACACTTGTTGAATGTATAAATTGTTGGGTACCGTGCAAAGCATGAGAGTTGCAATATGAATTAAAATTAATTTCACTTTCAAGAAGGAGAGAATTATAAAATAAATGTGTAAAATCTTAGGCACAAAATATGAGAAGCTATTCATAAGTCAGCATTGTAGGTCCAAATAAAGTACTATAAATATTTATTCTTAGGAAAACCAGTCTTATTCCTAGAGTTTTATAATTATTGTAAAGCATGGGCTAATTATGAATAGAAACTATTTTTACCTCTTTTAACCTAAAATATGAAAATACGATTTGACAGTTAATTTTGTGTAAAGAGATAAAGTTAAAAGTTTATTCTTTGGCTTGAAACTGCATGAAGAATGGTGGAAAGTATGCACTGATATTAATGTGAACATGTATATGTAGTGTCGCCTTTATGCTAACCCAAAATAGATGGCTGTAATCTAAATCCACATCTCATCTTTTAAGTGTTTTGGAATTGCACAACAATTTCTGTGCTGGAAATGGGTCAAATAGTAAAAAACTGTCTCAGGAAAGCTGAGTCATTTTATCTTATACTATATTTTAATTTCATAATGCTAGAATTTTATATATAAGGATAGAATAAATACCATATGCATCTAACATTTTTTCCCTTTCTATGCTTTGTTCTCTTTTCTTGTTTTTCTCTTCTTTCTGTATTCTTCTTTCTTGTTTCATTGTTACTTTTTTCACCCCTTTATCAGTTCTTTTCCTTTTTTATTCTGTTCTTCTTGTTTTTGTTTTTCCTTTTTCTCAACATTGTCACCTCTTCCTTCTAGTTTCCTATTCTCCTTTCCTCCCCTCTTTCTCATGCTTTCCTTCTTACCTCAATAGATTGACAGCAGTGTTCTCTTATTATTTTTTATATATAGTGTTATCTTACTTTATGTTAATTCTAAATTAATAAAATATTTAGTAGCTATTAGTACAAGCAATTATGACCTGATTGGAAAAAAAAGTAAAATCCTTGAGGATGTTTTCACACACAATAAATGCATGCTAATTAGGTTGGTATGAAGCTTTACTTTCAGAGAGAAATAAGATTCATGATAGATGTTTGAATGAATATTGAGAATCTTAATATCCTATTTGGATATTTAAATCCTCATTTCAGATCCCTGGCATAAATCAAAATAATCGAGTTAATAAATCATAATAATTTAAAATATGCATTATCTTTTTATGATGCATTCTGCTGCTATGAAAAAACTTTTAATTAATTGGCAAGATTATTGATGTCAGTTTAACAAATTTGAGCTCCTACTATGTGTGATAATCTAGCCTAGGAAACAATATATTATTGGATATGATAATTAAGATCCTTTTTCTTTCTTGATTGAGGAATTCAGAGAAGTGATAGGTCAGTTTTGAGAGAGATAATAAAATCAGTCAAAGAGGTAGATTGGATGTGCTTTTGCTAGGAGGAGGAAAGTCGAGGGGAATGATAGAAGAACAAGAAGGAGAGACTTGTAAAGGTAATTTAAGAATATCATACTGTACAGTTTTAAAAAGCATTGGTTGCATGTAGGGGCAGCGAGTGGGAGATAAATGAGATGGTAGCTACATTAATTTGTTTATTTAGCATTTATTAAGCCTCTGCTATTAGCTGGGCACTGTGCTAGGTATAGAGTGATGCAGAGAGGAATAAAAATGGGCACTGCTCTGAAAGTTTTACAGACTAGAAGGAGAGACAGCTGGGTAAATAAATTAGTTTAACCAAATACATAAACAGAGAAAGGTAAGACACAATGGGGGCATTGGTCTTTTCTTTCTTGGTTAATCAGGAATGTTAGAGAATGCTGTTCTTATTGGGTATTCAAGGGGATGGGGAAGTAACATTTATTAAGCACTTAGTACATTACAGATATTTAGCAAGACTGTAGATATTTAATCTCCTTTTGTCCTGATAATAACTCTATGAATCCACTTGTATAGATTCAGAAGGTGAGGCTCACAGCAGTTGTGACTTGTCACATTAATAAGTGGAAAAGACAGGATTTGAACCCAGATCCATTTCACTTTTAAGGTAGTATTATTTCTATTATCATTTTTCAAGAGTCTGCACTTCATTTGACAGTTATTAGAAAATAGTATGACTGCCATGTAATAATATGATTGGAGCTATCCAATCATACTGAAAATAAATAATATTCTGGGTAGTAGGTAGTAATATGGCTCTATGCTAGGGGGATTGGAAGGAAAGAATGAAGATAGGAATACTTGTGGAGAAAGAATCTGAGGCCAAGAAAGAGAGGATTCAGAGAATAACTAAAGAAGTTTTGACTTAAGTAATTTTTTAAAATATGGAAACTAACTTAAGTGAGAGAAAAGCTGGGGGAAATAATGTATCTCTTTCCATTCCTTCTACTACCTATTTGCTCATGACCTCATCATGACTTGGCAGGAATATGACAGTGACCTGTTGTTCATTCTTTATACTGACACCAGAATTAGTTCCTAAAGAATCCTCTGAATAGTAATTCCCCACTCTCTGCTGTACAATGATGTTTAAACTCCTTATCCCAGAATATAAATGTATTAATCTTTTTCACTATGTGCTGCAGGTTATATGAATTCTCCAGTATCATATTATAATTGAGTAAATTTCTCTCTGACTGCATCCACTCTAGAATGTGTCCCATCTATTATACTTTCATTTCAATGACAAAACTTCCTATTTCCTGATTTTCTATTTGGTTCTTTTCAATATCCTCCCGTTTCTTTTTCATTTCTGCTTGTTTTTGTTTCATACGTTATTCTTTTGTTTTTAAGGAATGGTATGTACTACTTTTTTTTTTTTTACAGTTGAACTTAAAAAAATTATTTTATTTTATTTTTTTAATTGGGGTATAGTTGCTTTACAATGTGGTGTTAGCTTCTGCTCTACCAGGAAAGTGAATCAGGTATGTGTATACATATATCCCATCTTTTTCGGATTTCCTTCCCATTTAGTTCACCACAGAGCATTGAGTAGATTTCCCTGTACTATATACAGCAGGTTCTACTCCATTATTTTATTTTATTATGAGGATTATAAACATAGTAATCTTGAAATTTTCAGATTACTCTGTATTTTCACTTTGTAATAAATTCAATTCCTGATTACTGGCAGTCTTTTACGTAAGTTTTTCATTGTCTGTTTTTAGAAATTTTGTTTGTTCGTCTATATTGAGTGATTGTTGTGCTTATTTGTTTTTCTCTTGATGAAATGTGTTTTTCTTCCCTTCCCATGTAATAATTCCATGGTTGCCTCAATATGGATCTCATGTCTTCTATTGGTGGCTCTGGAAGTTATCCCATAGTAATATTGTGTTGATGTTGTATCTGTGGTAACCACATGAGGGGTGGCTTGACCCATGTCTTAGAATCAAGTCTGTGTTAGCTTCCTTCTGTCTCTCTTTGGCATAAAGCTTTATATGAGTCTTTATTCAAATTAGCACAACTCTCAGTATTTTTCTAATTCCTTACATGGTAAAGATCCATGATTTTAAGCATAGAGTCGTATTCCAGTCCCCCATCTCAGGTGGGGCACTTTTGGTCTCAGTTGTATCAAAAGAGTTGATTCTAGGCTCTCTATGCTTGCTTCAGGGCCTGGAGCCCATCAGACCTGTTGCTTCCAATCTGCTTGCTACTCTGTGTTTCTGTTTCTTTTCCTATCCTTTGAGGTATCTCAGTTGTTCTTTAGGTTAACTCTGCACTTTTAACATATGTATATATGGAGGGAGGGAGACGGGGAGGCAGAGAGAGAGAGAGAGAATGTCATGTGGCTATTTGAAATGAAGATGAGCTTCAAATCAAAATTTTATAATGTCATTTTAACCAAAATTCTTAGAAGACTAGTAAAACTTAGTTCTAATCCAGACTACATTTCTGGACATTTTTTTCTAGCTACCGCTTCTCAGGTACCTGCTATTCTAACCTTCCTGTAGAACGGCTTTTTCAGGAACACACCATGTAGTTTTATGTTCCATGCCTTTTCTCATTCTGTTTCTTCCACCAGAATACCACCCCCCCACTTTCATTCTCTGTCACAGTCATTGTTCTTTAAGACCAGATTGATTAAAAGCCACTTTCCTAAGAACACTTCCCTTGACTCTCCCCACTATAAACTTATCACTGCTTTCTTTTCGCTTCTGGAGCATTTTGTACTATCTTTTAATTTATCTCATCATATATAGCCATGATTAGGTGTTTAAATATTTGCTGCCCAACAATATGGTTATTGTGTAAAGTCATGGATCACATTCTATTCATTTTTAAAACCCTGGTGTGTGTTTGTCACATGGTAGGTACTTAGAAAATGCCTGATAAATAAATATGATGTTATTGCTGAAACAAGTTAGAGTCATGTCTTTTCTTAATAGCATCTCAGTTTAGGAATGTGAGTTTAATACAAATATATATGTATACACATATATATAAAAGATTATAGAGGGTGGCAATACAGTATAAAAATTGTGTGTCTTACAAATATTCATCTAAAACAAAATATCATTTAAAAAAAATTATATGTAGTGGTTTATATACAAAATTAAGCAAAAATAGTTTCTTATTTGTCTTCTAAGAGAAATATACCAATGTTAATTTAGACAAATGCTGTTTTCCACAATTATGTAACTTGATGGCTATAGGAAGGGAAGGAAATATCAAAGAGTGGTGAGGTTATAAGAAGCCACATGAATAAATCTACTGGATTATCAAAGAATAGATAAGCATAATATTAAAAGCCAAATTGGCAGTGAAGGCTCAAAATTCAGGATTTTAGCAATTTTAAGAAGTATAGACTAGAGACAGAGAGAGACAGGATGACAGAAATAAAAAATCTGACCTAATGAGTAGTCAACAGATCTTTGGAGTTTTAGGGCCTTAGAAAAGTTAGTGAAATATTTCTGAATACCAACCCAGCAAAAGGTGTATGTCTGTGGGATTCAGTAATTCTAGCTTATAGCCTGGGCAGCAAGTAAACAAAATACAGGTCAAAAGACTTAGTCCCCGAGACACATGCTCCAGGTAGGGTGTTGGTGGGATGAGTATGTAATTGAATACATGTCTGTTTTGAATAGCTACTTGGGCTTCGGCCCTTCATGTACATTATTAAATTCTCATGATTCTACGGTAAGTATTATCTCATTTTCCAGATGGAAAAAGGTAGGCGTAGAAAGATTAGGTGGCTTACCCAAGCCCCACAGCCTTCAAGTAGCAGTGACAGGATATAAGCCCATATTTTCCGGCCCCAAACTGTTTTCTTTGGATACACTTTCTGGAAAGGAGCTTGACATCTCCTGTGCAGGAGACTAAAATGGCATGATGAAGATAGAAATAAATGGGAACTTCAGACTGTAGTGTAGGTAGAGGCAGTCAGTTCCTAACACTTAAAAATGGAATTAAATACCTTTCTTAAGGACTTTCTAATCCCAAATTAAGTCAGACTGCCAAGAAATACAGGGTGGAGGAATGGGAAACGTTCTATATCCTCATCACTTAATGTAGCCGAACATTTTGGACCAGATCAAGGTTGTCAAATATTTTACCATTTTTATTACTGTGGGTTGGGTTTCTTTCATGTTCTTCACATTACTTTTAAAATAAGGGTTTCCATGTCACTAATGAAATTTTAGGACAGGTCTCACTTGGGTTCAAACTATGTTCCATTTATTAAAAGGTTCATTTCTCTCATTTAAAAAAATTTAGAGTTTAAAATTTTGGTGATCCTTTATTGACTCCCCAAACTGAAAACTGAATGGTGTTTATACTTTTTCTTAAGAATTTTACTCTCCTAGTCTCATAACATTTGAGAAACATGTGAAGAGGACATCGGACCATGGCCCTTTTATGTTAGAAGGCACTTAGAGACCACTTAATCATACACCCATACCTTTAAGATAAGAAAACTGAGGCCTGATCATGTTAAATGATGTGATCAGGGTTATATAATTTGTTCATAACAGAATAGGAGCCAGAAGGCACTCTTTGTCCAGTGCTCTTTCAATGCAGAGGACAATTACGGATTAGATTCTTGAATTTGTCTTTCCCTGAGAGTTTATTTTTAGGTGTCTTTGCCTCATGACTGAATCACTTCGTGATGGGAAATGTCTATAATGAGATGATCAGTCAGGGGCAGGTGTTCCTTTTTCTTGGGTAGTGTATATTATGGGAATTCAGTAGTGCAGACAAAAGAAATGGTTAGTGCCACGCTGTCTTTGGGGGCATTCATTTGGTAAGGCTATGTGGAAAATGATCATTTTTCTCCTAAAGAGATTGTACAATTTCATCTTCTTGGAATCCACAGAGAAACTTTGTAAATATTATAAATATTTCCTCTGGAAGCAGATGTATGTAAGATGCCTATTTTTCAAGTTGGCTGCATCATAAATACTGTATTTTAATCTGAATTATAGCTCTCTAAATTACTTTTAAATATATGAAAAGGGGAAAGTCTTAATAAGGCAAAAATATTCATTCCTATTTATAGTAATGTGAAGTAAATTACCTTGTAAAAATTTTAATTTTCTCAAGATAGAAATAATACAAGCCCTCAAAAACCAAGCAACTGCATAGTCTTCTTTTTATTATTATTCATTTATTTATTCAGCAAACATTTTTTGAGCCCCTGGTATGGCTATCTGATGGAAGTCCCAGAATAAATCTGAAGTCTTCCAGCCCTTGTTAGTCACCCTCCCGCTCACTTCCTGTGCCAGGCACCAGCATCTTCCTTCAAAACCTCCAATCTCTGAGCCTCCTGCCATCTCACAGCATTTGCACCTGTTTCCTTTGCCTTCTCCCTTCCTCTCCTTGCTTGGGGTGACTTCTGCTCAACGTTGAGATGGCAGGAGGCTTCCCTGATGCCCTGATCTCGCTGCTCGATGCTATGATAATCCTTCTTCATCCTCAATGAAATGTTTGTTTGTTTAACCCTGAACTACAGAAAGGAAGTATCTGTGTCTGTTTTTTTAGCCATTATTTTCTCATGACCTTATTCCTAACGGGTGCTTAACCAATATTTTTGGAATGAATGAATGTCCCCTGAAACCTATCAGCTATTTGGGGGGATATAGTTAGTTTACAAAATAATTATAGTATAGTGTGAAAAATGTGGGGATATGAAGTAAATGAATAACCTTTAAGCAGGGAGAGGAGGTAATTGAGGAAGCCTTCTCAAGAGGAGATGATGCCTATTCTGCATCCTGAAGGATGCCCAAGAATTTTCCAGACGAGGAATATGAGTGAGGAGTCATCCATTTTATACTGAGGGAAAAGCAAGAGCAAAGGCAGGAAAATGGAAAGAATATGGCATGTTTAAATAAAAATATTGCTTTTGTATCAGCATTACCAAAATCAATACTGTACTGTCGTCTTATATATAGAACTTTACCAACACGTCTTCAATAAAAAAGGATTTATGCACTCACTCTACTGGGAGAACAGATTCATATCTTCCTAGCTTGTAAAGCAATTTCCTCTCCGTGGGATTGTTCTGAAAAATTCACCTTAAAAAAATATCAAGAAGGGAACAGGTGGGACATTTCACAGCTTGAATTAAAAGGTAGTACATAAGAAAAATTATTCTCTAAAAATAATTTTGAAAATAAGTTTCTTTTCTTTCTCTTTCTGTTTAAAGTAGAAAATTTAGGTGTACTATCATATGAAATGTGTTCATGTATTGGAAAAATATCCATCCTAGATGTGGGAAATAAAAGAGGCAAAAAATTATACCTCTGTCAGAGGTGCTTCCCTTGACAAAGCAAGATTCATTTGCCTCCCTGCCTACTCTCACCACCCTAGGCTACAGTACCTCTTTTCATTGTTGACATATAAATTTGCCTACACTAACTACCCAAATACAGAATTGGTTACTAACACAGTCTCATTAAAACTATTAATAATGAGCTAAAGAAGAGATCATTTGGAGAAACGAGGTAATGATTGCCAAGTCATTTCTAAGTTTGACCCATCATGCTAGTAGGGTATCTGTAGAGATCAGTTTATTTTTGGCTTTGGGGTGTGGCTGCTCTTTTCATTATGAACCTTATGGATGCACATAACACATCTTACATATTTGATTTCATATAATCTTTCATGGTTACACATTCTATTTTTATTCAGTATGATTCCACTTCACTTCTGTATTCCACAAACTCCCTTGAAGTGGCTTGGAAGATATTTTTAAAAATGTTTTCTACTTATCATTTATTGGGCAACATTGTTGTTGGTCCTCTTCATAATTATCTTATTTGGTTTTCACAGTAACCTGTGTGGTAGTCATTATTTTACAGTTTCATCGTAACATTGCGCTTCCCATTAGCTGTGGAAAAACAGTGCTCATTTATTCCATTGCATTCTCCATTGTTCCTAGACAATAAATGATTTACAACAGTGATTTACATCATTGAGCATTTATTATGTGGCAGGCACTAAATGTTTTACATGTATTAATTTATGCAGTCCTCCCTATAGTTGTGTGGTGTCTAGCCTATAATTAGCAAGTTAGATGAGGAAGCTGGGGGCACAAAGTATTTAAGTAACTTTTCTAAGGTCACAAAGCTCTAGTAAGTGATAGAGCTGGATTTAAGTCCAGAATCCATCAAACTATATTGTCTCTTGTGGTATTGTGTTGTGATGAGTACCTACTGGCTGGTGTGTGGGTAAAAGAAGAGAGATCATTTGAAAGAGATGATGTGTTTGTGATTGAGGTGAATCTAAAAGTAATTGGGCAGAGAGCTCTATGCTACTTTTCAGTAGATAGTAGCAAATACTTCCAGTTCCTCACTTTTTATGTCTTCCTCAAGCCCTGTATTACTTGGCCTATCCACAGGACACACCTATACACACATAGACAGACAGACAGACAGACAGACAGACAGACACACACACACACACACCCTAGAGAAACAAATCTGTTCGTTGTCCTTAGCATTATACTAAGAAAGAGGAGGGAACAGATTGGGCAAGTATGTACATCCCTCATCTTTCCATTGCCACGCCTTCGCATCATTTGAGAATGTGTATTTATTTGTCTGACTTCTCCACTGTGAGCTTCTTGAGGGCAGAACCCAAGGCTTTCTCATCTTGTTTACTACAGAATGCAGCAGATTACAAATCCTCAGCAAATAACAAGTGCTCTATAGATATCTGTTGATTGAGAAAAAAGGGAAGGCAGGAAATGAATGAAAAAACGAAGGAAATGATGTGTTAAGATTCCATAGACCACAAACATATTTAAGTTCTATTACTTCCACTCAAATTCTTCATTTAAATTTCTTAATTTAATGGTGCTTGTGACAAACTGACAGCACTGCCAGTGTTATAATGCATTTCACTAGAAGCATAGTCAATGGAATTTTCCATTTTTACAAAAATATATATTATGTGCCCTTAGCTTTTTATTTTGCTGTTTTTAGAGTTTAAATAATATTTAGCTGTAGGCAGCTAATTTAGATGACAATGTTCAAGATGTTATTTCTGAACATTATGTCCTTTGGCTTCTAGGCTAATTTTTTTCAAAATATTCTGATAATGATCAGACCATCATAACATTAGTTCATTTCCAAGCAGTGCTATTACCTGAAACCTTCGTCCACCTTAAGATATGAATTAAATTAAGAAGATTAAACATTTATATTCTTATCTGTTTTTCTCCCATATTCATTAATTTCCTGAAATTTCTGCATATTCTTCATGTGCGATGTCAGCATTGACTCTTAGGCATTAAACTCCCAAGTACTGAAATAGTGTCTAAGTCACTTCACACAAACCCTAGTGGGAAGTAATAGTGGTCTGGACAACATCTTTAACAGAACAATTTTGGTCTTAATTATTTTTTTGCCACAATATATAATGTTCCAAATGTTATAGTGACATAATTTTTTTAGGCTGGTCATGATTACAGATGTTGAATACATTTTTAGTTTATCTATTTTGACTCACAGTTGTGATATCTGTAGGATGTTTCTAATTGCTTTTAATTTGTCTAAGATCAATCTAAAGATTGATCTTAGTGATTTCTGTAGGTAATTTACATATAAGAAAATGCTTTGTAAAGAATAACATGATCTGCAAGTGTTATTGCTGGTTACCTCGTAAAGCAAATGAGGAATTTTGTTAGATTGCATTTGAAGCCAGCCATATATGGCATATATATATTGTATAATAACGACTATAACATATATGGTTTTCTTATATCAGAAACTTTCTCAAGTTCTCTGGGGCTCCTGGCTATCATGAGAAATACTGCAGAAATGAAATGATGATACCTATAGACTGGACTTTGGAGAAAGTCACACCTGGATAATAGCCCTGAATTCAGCTTTCACAACCTGTGAGGCAAGCCCTGACATCACCATACACTATTATGATTTTAGAATGAAGTAGAAGAGAAAATTGGGAATCCCAGGACTTTAGGAAATGTCTATTAACTTAATAATCACCAGGATCACAGAAATAAGCAATAAAATATTTCAAACCTAAATCAGAGAAGAAAATTTTGTGCCTTACTATCTTTAAAATGAGAATAACAACAGTATCTACCTCATCAGGTTCTTATAAAGATATAGTGAGTTAATATTTATGTCTACCTCACTGAGTGGTTATGAAGATTAAATGAGTTAATATTTATAAAACACATACAATAGTACTAGCATATAGCAACTTCTACACGAGTAGTTATTAAATAAATTAAACCAAATATAAATATTTTTCACTGTAAGTGTATGTTATTTACATAAGTTTGAAAGTCAATTATTAAACTAATTTTTCCCAAACATTAAAAGCAATAACTGGCATATTCCCAAAGTTCTGGTTGTCTTTTTCAGCCAATTTAAAATGAATCTATTTCCAAGCAGACCAACAACAAAGACAAGGGACCCAACCATTTTCTCACCGGAGCAGGAAATAGTAGAGAAACCAGAAAATCAACTGTTATAGTCCAATGTGTTCATTACTTTGATAAAGAAATCCACAGGGTGCTCTGGGAGATCAGAATGGTAAGAACCAGGGGGCTCCATGAGAGACAGCCGAGATGAATTCTGCAGCAGGTTTGAAGTGCGGCTCTTCAGGCAAGGGACGAGCCTGTTGGAATACACAGAGGTTGAAAAATGACTTGACCTGCTCACGGAACTGCAGAGTTCTAGAGTGGGGCAAGTGTTGCAGCTGGAGCTGGAGGAATGCAATAGGCAGGGGCCAAGTTCAAAGGTCATTATATGCCAGTGCTCCCTTTAAGCAGGAGAATGTCATGATCAGATATGGGTTTTTAAAAAGATCACCAGGATTGTGTGAAACACTTGACAAAATTTGTGCTGAATACAGTTTTCTTTTACTTGGGGTAATCAACATAGATTTAACTAAGTAAAAGAAATGAATATTTAAATTTAATTTAAAGTGTGTTTAAAAACTTTTACTTTTAAGAAAGGAGGAGTGACATTATTTTTATGAAGTAAAACTTTTAGATAAATTTGTGTGGGCTCCACACTTGAAACTGAATACTAGTTCCAACAGGAAGAAAATTCAGATATGGCATTTGCTCTCCAAATCTGTTCTTTCAGCACCTAAAGTATTGCAATCACTGTTACACTTACAAAGAAAAAAAAAAAAAAACTGAACAAAAATCTCTTTTACATGAAGTAAGTCCAGTATATTTTTAAGTCAACATCTTCCAAGTAAGTTTCAGTAAATTCTCTCCTTCTCCGGCACAGAACTTAGAACATGGTGGCTTTTTAATAAATGTATTCCTACATTCCTGCTGCACTTAGATAGCTGAGATTTGGATAAATTTAAATACTATTATTGGCAAATACCGTCTTATAATTTTAAGGCCAAGTATTTTATTCAGCTGTTGTTTTAACTTAATTAATGACTCCCTCCAGCACTTGTGCTGTCACTCACTCTTTTTTTTTTGGCCAGACCTGACCCTTTGTTCTGTTAGCTTTGTGAACCTACTCAGAAGTATACTTCATTGTGGTCTTCCTATTAAAACCTTTAACCGGCCCCTTGTAAAACTTAAAGAGGATATGGGAGCATCGTGGGTTGGCTTTGGCCTTGTCAATGCAAATGACCAAAATGAAAATTACACAAGATAATGTGATTTTAGTTGCCAGTCAACACCTAAGTCTTTTTTATTTTTTATATTACATGTTTTATTTACACATTGCAAAAAATTCAAATAATATAACATTGTAAAAAGTAAAATCTATCCTTAATCTTAGTCCCCATGCACTTAAGTAGGTTTACATATTTACACAAATGTTCTTTTTTCATGATCAATATACCCCACATATCTAGGAATTGTATTTTATTTATAGATTAAACTGTTTGACTTTGCTTCTCTTTTACATGTTTATTAGAAATCAAAGGTCTGTCAATATTACTATTATTATATTTTTTCTGAAATTGCCTGCAAAAAGTCATAAAATATAAAGCTTTTTCAGTTTTGAAATTTGCTGAAAATTTTGCTTTTAGAGCATCTATGACTAATATAAATTACTTTTTTTGGCTGCCCTTCCTAAAGGGGCTTCATTGACATTAAGATAAACATACAACAGGTGTTCCAAAGTTTGAAAATATAATTCTCACAGCATATGGACATGCTACGAAAAATAATTTCTTCTTTCTAAGAAGCCTGGAAGGATTCTCAGTATAAATCAAAGAGTTTATGACACTACTGGGGAAATAGTCCAGGTGAAACAAGATTATTGAGTAGTAGGAAAGCTATAATAAAAACTGTCAGTACTGTCACCTGGTTCTCCCTAAGGTCTGTAAAGGATCAAAAGTGTATTGAGCATCATGTAACAGCTGTCTAGAATGTGAGGGGAACCACAATTGTGCTGAGCAACAATATACTGGTTTGAAAAATAATTACATATGGCTTGTAGTTAAAAATGGTAGGCTAGACTATAAAATGTATTGTGAATCTTGGGTTTTTGAAAACGACTACATGCTAACTAAACGTGTAACTGATCTTTATTATGGATGTATGTTGTCACATGTATATAAATGTATTCAAATTAAAATGGTATGTAAAATACAGGTATTTTCTTATTTGCAAACAGTTACCTAAGGAAATATTTGTGCATAGATAGCATATTTTGTCAGGACAAAGTGCTACCCTACCCTGGAGGGTAAGAAATACTTTGTCACCATCTCACCAGGTGGCAGCAATTGAAAAAGGGAAGGGAGAAATATGCCTTACACAGGCATTGAAAATACAGAAGTACTAGGAGATAATGTGTGGAGCAGGAATGAAGGAAAGCGTCTTTCATCGCATGGATTCTCATATTTGCTAATTGCTTTTGTTAGTTACTTACTCAACTATACATCCATAATAAAGATCAGTTTACATGTTTCGTTAGGATATATCCATTTTTCAAAAGCACAAACTTCACAGTATACTGAGTTGCCCAACCTATCATCTTTAATTTAACTGATTTTTTTTTTTTTTTTTTTTTTGTGGTATGCGGGCCTCCCTCTGTTGTGGCCTCTCCCGTTGCGGAGCACAGGCTCCGGACGCGCAGGCTCAGGGGCCATGGCTCACGGGCCCAGCAACTGATTTTTGGGAGAAGAATATGTTTGCCTCATACTATTAGCATGAAGAAACAACCAGAAACCTCATGAGGAAAGGATTCTGTATAAATGACATTGGGTCACTGATGAGATTGACATGTATTTTAGCAGTTTGATTCCTGAAAAAGTGCATTGACAGGAATTTTCCATAAACATTTGTGAGTAATACTGAGAACCAAAGATGGGTTATATAGTCTCTGCCCTGGATGAACCCATAATCTTTTTTTTTTTTTAATGAATTGCATTAGGCAACAGCATTTCCTTTCCTCTCATTCCTTTTATTCATTCATTCCTCCTATATTATTGGGCAGGTAAAATGTACATGGTGTAGTAGCTGCTGTGTGGAATATGGAGAAGCCACCTATGCATCCATAACTTGCTCTCAATATCAAGCTCTAGTAGACTCATTGGTCCATAGTAAAATCCTACTTGTTCTTCAGTCTCCAGCACAAGTATCTTTGTTTGAGAAGGCTTCTCTGATTTTCCTGAAGTAGAAATGCTTTTTCCTTCTTCTGAAATCCCATAAGGAGAAAATGAAGATTTAAAGCATATATTTATGTTTGTCAGATATCCACTACGTTTAATGTATGTAAATAACTGTAAAACATTATACTGTGACTCTTCACTGACCCCTTTCACATTAAAGGAGAGAAAGCAATGCATAACGTTCAGAGCATTTTGAGAGTTATAGAGAATGCCTGTTAAGTAACTAAAGAAGTACATACTATTTGGTGTAAGTGTATAATATTTAAACATTCTCACAACAAACCTCTGAAGTACAAATTATTATCTCCATTTGCATATGAGAAAACTGATCCCCAGAGAGGTTAGGTCATTTGCCTAAAGTCTTAACACCAGTACAGTGAAGTCAAGAATTAAATATGGGCAATCAAGATCCAGAGCTTGTTCTCTTAACCTCTATGCTATGCTTTCTGAGGTAATACATTTAAAGGCTTTGGACAAGCAAGCACATCTGAGCACTTAGTAATTAATATTAGTGTACACATAAGTCTGGGTGTGTGCACACACACGCTCTATATATCATACCTATACACTATGTATAATCTGGCTTGTTTATGCTGCCTATATTTAGTATAACCAAGTCTCACAAGTAACCCTATCCAGCTACATGGCTTATCACCCTCTCATTACTGCAAGACAGAGGAAGCTCTTTATCTTCTTCTTGAATCTGGCCATCTTCTTCAATCCCTTTAAATACTCTCAATCCCCACCATCTTTAAGGTGGATAAAAAATGGTTTCCTAAGAGTGTTGCCAAGCGGACCATCCCTCCAGGACATAAAGCAGGACTTTTATCTATCAGTATTCTCTGGTTTTCTTGATCAAAGTATACCTCTGTTATAGCTGCAAATGACGGGGATAAAATTATATCATAGGTTTTAGGGCCTAGATATCTACTTGGCAGAAAAAAACATTTAATAAATATTTTGATTTGTTCTGTATTCATTGACTTTAAGTGTTTCTGTGTTATTGACATGTTTTTAAAACTTGTGAATGTATAATATTTACTTTTTTTTTTTTGGCTGTGCCACATGGCATGTGTGATCTTAGTTCCCCGACTGGGGATTGAACCCGTGCCCCCTGCATTGGGAGCACAGAGTTTTAACCCCTCGACCACCAGGGAAGTCCCTAATTACTTGTAATAGTTACAATATAATAGCATTTTTTATTCCATTTCAACAATTCAGTTTGTAAGTCATGATCTTGTACTCTTCAAATAAATTTATAGCAGAGAGAAATTGGAAATGGGGGTACTCTTCCTTCACTGCTGTAACCTACATTTGGCAAATAAACCTGTTTTCTTTAGATTTTGGTATTGGTATTTAAATCTTGGCTTATTATTTAAAACTGCTATTTCTAGTATGTTAAAGCCCCAGTAGATTCTGAAAGCCTTAAGGACTGACTCCACTTCCTTTAATCATACGTGGTTCTCTTTTCATACCTAATTATTTCTGTCTTATGCATATATGCATGATGTGTGTTTATTTTCTTTCAACGACTTCCTGCAGTTTATAATATATACAGATTCCATCACATTCTTCTTGTTCCACTTCTGTACAACAAAAACTTAAAGTCCCATTGGCTCTCGTAAGAAAGAGAAAAATCTAAGTTTAAGAGCAGCATTCTTCAGATACTCATGATGATACTGTCTGTGTAGTAAAATAGGACAATATGTTTGTTTAAAAATTTTCAGGAGGTAATATATACTAAATTCTTATGGAAGTGTTTTATTTGCTTGCAGGAAAAGATGTATGCAAATTTATGGTTTCTTGTGCTGTTGAGGTTTCTGTAGCACACACAGTTTTTTCAAAAATAAGAATATGCTCAAAAATTATCTTTCCAGTAGAAGTGGCTATAGCCAAAGCTGTTTAAAGCTGTAATTGAATTAGCCTTCGAAACTGTGTAATATCATAAAACTCTAATGTTTTCATCTTGACTTGAGAAGCCTCTTGAGATGGTTAAGACTACCTTCCACTTTTTTTTTCCTTAAACTAAAATTGGACTCTAGGAGAGACGATACTATAGGCTTTTTCTAGCTGTGACTTCTCAACTGCTTTTTTCTCAGTCTTCAAATTACTCTGGGAAGGAGGCACTAGTGTTGTCAAGAGATGAGGTCAGTAAAACATCACCTTTTAAAATTTTGAGTTGTCTTCATACCTGAATGGACTAGATGGGCGTAAGATGGTAAATATGTTCCAGTAGTTCCTCCAGCTGCCTTGGCCATTGGTTTCATTATGCTTCTGGGAGATTTACAGAGGCTCAATATTCTCATCTATGAAGTGGAAATAAAAGTGGTCTTATTAATTTTTAAGAATCAGTTATATATGAAGATCAAAAATGAGCATTATTTTTAACTTTAAGTTCCTTCATTTAACTCAAAATATGCAAAAAGTGTAAAATGCACATTTTTAGCCATTAGTATTTGAGACAAACAATTTTTTGACACAGACTATAGAAATACTGTAGAAAAGTTTTTAACAATGTTATATTCCTAGCCTCATGATCATCCAACAAAATGTTTTGAGCATTGATTGTGTGAATTGTGCACTGTTCTAAATTTTGCTTCTTTTGAACTGTCTTGGAGCATCCACATGTGAATGGAAGTTTCTAGTGGATAAATATCTTTACTTAAAAATTGTTTTGTTGTTAACCTGTAAAATCAAATAAATATTAAAAGCCTTAAAACATGAACATCATTGGTGAGGTTAAAAGGCAGAATGGTGCACAGGATAAAAAAATTCAGTTATTGTAAATGATGTTGCCATAGCTTTCCAGCCCAGTGGAATGTAGAAACTGGGCCAAGATGCATATTAGGAATATTCAAAGTTAGTTCCAAATACCCTTGAGCTAGTAAGAACCTGTGGTGTAATCAGAGAAGCAGAGTCAGAAAGTACATAGGAAAGGCTGTTAATGGAATACTGAGAGAAGCAGAGAGAATTATTGGAAGCTGAGAATGGCTCTTGTATATTTAATGCATCAGAACATTGGATTAGTATCATCATGTTTTAAAGATGCCAACCAGCTTTCTTGGGTCCTTTTATTATGACAGAATCTGGGTGCAAGTGATGTAAGCTGTGGAACTCAGATATATGTATGACACTTCTAACCTCCATTTCTTGATTCACACACCTTCCATTCAGTCTGATACTCCATTCTACCCAGTTTCAGTAGAAATGTTGCCAAGTTGGGGAAGGATATTAGACTATATATTTGCCTACACTGGTTATTATAGGGTGGAGAAGTTAGATCCTGTACCCACTGCTACACCTGAATTAGTTAGACCTTCCAAATAAAGGTACTGAATATCAAAGATCTGAGGAAATACAACATGAATATTAAGAAAATATTTAAATTTTTTAATGTAAATACTGACTTGCCCAGTTTGATTATATAAGCTAACATAGATTATACATAACCTGATGAAACAGTGCTGACTTGATTGAACCAAAGTCTAGCAAAATACCCAAAGACAATGCATGTGAGTTTTTAAGTCTTTCAAACAGATTTGTGTGATTTTTTTTTAAACTGAGAAAGAAATTAATTATTATTTAAACTCATGGATTAGAAAATTCTTCAACAAGCATATGTTACTATTCCAACTGCTATGTATGCTTAACAATAAAAGAAGCAGGCATCTGTTCTCAGATGTGTGAAGAATGAAATGCTTTAGTTCATTGCTCACTATAATGTTTTTTGGTGTCATACTATGGAGTAAAACTGTCCAGCCTCACTGATATTTGGGGAGAGGAATCATAGCTCTCTTTCCCTAGAGAAAGTTCCTGGATAAATATATCTTTAATAGTTTTTGTCTTTTAGGTAGCAGTACTAAAGTTTTCATACATTTTTTATGGTGATGTTTAATCATGAAGGATTAACATTATTAAAGATTGTATATTTTGCTTTTAATGAAATCTGTAGTTATCCTCTGTATTAAATATAAAAATGAGAAAAGTTCATCACTGGTAAAAAATCTAAGACTTTTTATTGCTTTAAAAATAGTTTAACATACTCAGTATAAATGTAATTATTTGGGGATTAAAATATTACATAAATGTTTATCTGAATTAACTTTTGCCTTTTACAATGAATTTAAAAATAAAGTGCACTATAAAAGAGTAACTTTGAAGCATAAAAGGGGAATTAAATGACTGAGGATAAAAACAAGTGTAATTTAAATGTTACTTCTAATGAAAAATTTATGTAGGACTGTGGTTTACAATAATTGTTGACATATTCCCCTAAGTACTGTGTCTGTGATTTTTCATGGTATCAATCATTTAAAGCAATTTAGGTGATACATTCTGACATGCATTTCTGCTATTTTATTTACACCATTTGCCTACATCATTGTAATGCAGTACCTTTCTGATTTGATACAGTAAATGCACTCTGTAATATCTATTATGGCATGGTCAAAGGATAATTTATTGTCAAATAGAAAAATAGGTCAACACTAATGTCACTTGATGATCAACCCCCCCCCAAGTTTAATAAAACATCTCCCCAGTATGCATTCCACTGCAGTGGTTGATATTTTATTAGGACTACCTGGCTATAGCAGTAGTGTAATTACTGAGCTGTCAGAGTGATAAGTGGGATTAATGGCAGCCTGATGCACTTTAGTCTGCAGAGCGCTTAGAGAATTGCAAGATGGTATTATTATCAGAGTCTGCCCATTCTGGCATATTCATGGCACCAAAGAAAAAAAGAATGCTACAATTTAGGTTTCCATTGCCCTGCCTCATTAACATCTGACATTTCCAACAGCTGTTATTTGTGAACTAGCTCAATAATAAAAGAATTATTTGGTAAAGAGGCTTAATAACCACAACTAAAAGTCCTTGTGTTGTCAGTGCTGTTAAGTGAATCTGTTTATGTTGAATATAAGATTTCTCTGGAAGAACAGAAAAACACACTTTGAATTAATTTGGCTCATTCATACCTGCTGACATTATAACTTTATTTTTTAATTGCCTTATTATTCAAGTTGGGTGTTAGAAAAAAGAAAAGCCGAAAACTTGTGACTTCATTAGGGATAACCAGAATCCTCTATCTATTATCTATATCTTTATCTATCATAACAAGTATTTTTGTTGCTTTATTCTTATGGAATGGTAGGTATTTAAAAAATTGTCAAAATGACTTTTTTACAAAGCAGAAGACATTTAAGATTGCATATTATTTTATAGCTATTTTTAATTTAGGTACTTTATTTTACCACATAATAGGAAATCTTTTTAAACCACTATTAATGTACAACATATTTATCCATGTGAAGATAACACGTATAAGTATCACCTCATTTCAACATCAAGGACCAAATAGACCATGCTTTGTTTTCTTTTTGGATTGTTGTCCTACTGATCATACTTCCAAGAAATTCTTTTTAAACTCAGTGACAGTGTTTTAGGGAAAAAAAACAAACAAGCCCATAAGTATAAGAAGATAGGAATTCAACTAAATTATAAATGTGAATCTAACAATGGCATTTAGAGAAATGATAGGGGAGAGGTTTAATGACTGCATTTCAGAGAGGACAATTGATTATGAAAAGCCTTCGGTACTCACTGTGTAAAATTTAATTTAGAGAGAAGGCTAAGGGCACAAACCAGAGAGAAGAGATCAGATTTAAAAACAAAATATTAATTAGGTACTGAGAAATTGGTTCAGACAATGAAGAGGACACTCTGACTCACAAAAGAATGACAAGGAGACCGGTATTGGTTTCTTGAAGGAAATGAACCAACGTCTTTACACATGGAAGTGGATAGAAAATGAGCCAGCTAGTGACCTTTGTCACTGAGCAACATGGGACTCATTCTCAGTGAAATTCTCAGAGAATTCTTGTCTTCTGACACATGTGACAATGGTATATGTTAAATTTCAGATCACCAGCTTAATTTTTCACTACCCCCACTTTCACTTTATGCCAGACCAGATTCCATTAGTTCACCTACCCTCATGTTTTTTCTCTCCAGGCCTCGGCACATACTGTTTTTATCCTTTGTCATTTTCTTGAGTGACCCTGCACTCCAAATCCCACCCTCCTTTGCCTCCCTAATGCCCACTCATTCTTCAAGCATCCCTTTAAGTGTTATTGTTCCCAATAAGCTTTGCCTGACTCTCTCCCTCCAGGACTACTGTTCCTCTTATATGCTCCCTTAGCATGCTGTTTTTACCCAAATTCACATTGACCACACTGACTACTACAAGTGTCTTTTATATGTCTGAACTCCCTCCAAACTGCAAGTTCCATGAGAGCAGGACCATGGTGGTCTTGTTAATCACTTTGACAACCTCATATCCCAGGTTCTGCCATGTAACAAGGCTCATTAAATATTTATCAAATGAATATACAAATACGTATATGAATGTACAAATTAAAGACCATTCTAACCAGTGGTTTCAGTCCTAAAGTAGTAATTATAGAACTGTGATTCTCACTGTGTGGCTCCAACCATGTTTATCAGAATCACCTTAAGGGGGTTTTCCAAAATGCAGATTCCCAGGCCAATAACTCAGACTCAGGAGGGGCTTCTCTGTGGAAATTATGACATTTATCAAGCTTCCCTGGTGGTTCTTAGGAACACTGAAGTTTGAACATGTCTCTGGTCATTTCCACAGAAAGCAGATTCTGATATGAGATTAGTATGTGGGAAGTTTATTAGAAGATCCACACCTGTACAAGAGTGAAGGAATCAGGATTGGACAGACATATCTACAATAAAGGCTACAGTAGATCCCTGCAGACCTGTTCCCCAAGTGGGGGCAAAGAGACTGGGCCTCTACCTCCCCTCACTGACCTGTGATTGGAAACTGGCTGCAGCTGGAAAGGGGGCATGACCTTGGTTCAGCCTGTTCTCTTCACATGAGGGCACAGCAGCTGGAGGAATAAATGCTTCAGTCTGAAAGGGGGTAGATCTGGTCTATGCATTGAGGCATCTACTGCAAAGCCCAATTGCCATGTGAATAATGCGTAGGTTAAAAGACATCAGAAAATTGGAGGAGGGAGGGAGGGAGGGATGGATGATGGCAGGGGAAGAAGGAGTCTGGGAGGAGAGGTGGGTGGAAAAGTGGGAGGGAGGAATGGAGGAAGAAAGGAATTTACACGTGGTAAAAAGACTTTACCTTTGTGTTTGTATAATTGTGGTGTAAAAGGCATGCAAAACTTTTTATCATAAAAGACTCCATCCTCTAAGCATTATCAGTGTAGTGAGGGATCCAAATAAGACTGATTTAATAAATGGATGGATGAATGAATGATGTATCTTAAATAAGTATGATCTTCTTAAACTCGAGGAGGAACACCAAGAGAAAGGGCAGTTATTAGCCTCAATGGTGCCATTTCATACACGTTAGGAGGTGTGCAAAAAGTGAAACACAAGTACTCTGTTTATTGCTTAAAAAAATTTTGTACCTAAAAATAGTACAATTTTATCTGTTCTTACTAGACACTAACTCTGGGGTAGAGAATATATAGAATATTATCTCACTTACTTTATGGTTTCTTTAATTCAGTTATTTTATTCCCTAGATGCCTGAAATGTGCAGATGCCCCCTGTCAGAAGAGCTGTCCAACTAATCTAGATATTAAATCGTTCATCACAAGTATCTCAAACAAGGTAAATTTGGATTCAGTTCTGCAAATGAAAATTAATAACAGCCTTTGATCTTGTTCTCTATCTATTATGACCATGATTAAAGCATAAAGCTTGTCTTAGTAAATTGGGTTAAAGTATTAAAAATATGATTTCTATAGGCCTGTGAAAATGTGGCACATTTTATTAATTAGTCTCTCCCAGTTTGTGATATGATTATTGTGAAATGCGTATTCACTGTTTATTGTCTTAAAAATTAGTTCGTGTTGAAATTAATCACTTTTTAATACAAAGCATTCACTGAATAGATTTACTCTAGCTTAGGCTTGCCTAAATGCTTATAGAAAGGAACTGTCATTGATTATCAAAACACATTCAAATTTGTGAAGTATCTTTGTTTTAAAATGTGCTTTGGTATTAACTCTGGCACATTGAAACAAATCAAGGGAATTTGTTTAAGATTTGGAATAATTCATAGAGACTGATAGAGTTGTAACCAAAAACCCCCCAACAATTAAAAAATAGAAAACAGACTTTTATGGGCATGAGTAGAAAAAAAAGGAATTTTGATCTTTCAGTTTTTGTTTTTTTTTTTAAATCAGTGTAAGGCTAAGCCTAATTTTTATTCACTAAGAGAATGGTTTATTGATTGACTAATTAATTAATAGTATCTTTTGTTTGTGAAAGGAGCATTACAAGCTCTTATCCAAGTATCTTATCTTTTAACTGAGCAAAAGCTGAAGGAATCTTCCCATAAGGATGTAGCGAATCCTTCCTTTCACAGGGTTTAACACTTACGTTCTAAAATGCTGCAAAAATCCAGTTAAGTGCCCCTTCAACCACCAGGTACCTTTTAATATGTAAAGATCATTTCTCAATATGTCAATGATTTAAAAAATATTGTAGGAGAAAAATTATAAATTTATGTAGCTTTAGGATTTCAAAAGAATTAGAGGTTATTACTTAGGTATAGGACATGGTATTAATCTACGTGGTCAGTTTTTTTAGGATTTGAAGTCCAGGTTGAATTTTTAGATTGAACGCTTGTGAACCCAGGGAAAATTACTTATTTCTTTACCTTCATTTATGAAAGAAAGATGGCATCTGTCTTACAGGATTATGGTATAAACTAAATAATATTTGTAAGTGAAAATCTCTAATATGGTAATTATTCAACAAATATTTTGTTGATGTGGAATTATTAACTTCTCTATTCATTCAATATGGTAAATACTATACAAGTGATTACTTTTTTTGTAGCTGGTGTTATTAATTGAACACCTACTATCTACCAAACACAGTGACAGGTACTGGGTAAGAAAGGGTCCCTGCTATGACCTTGCCTTTTGGAAATTCGTAATCTATGAGCAAAGCCAGATACATTAAAAAACAAAGCAACACAAAAACCTAGCCATAATTCAATATGGTTAGTGCTGCAATCTATGCAGTTCAGGAAGAGTATTCAGCATATGAAAAAGCAGGAATATGGGTGTATATACGGCATATTTGGAGAAATATAATAAATTCAGTGTAGCTAAAATGAAGCCTAGATTACATGAAGAAGAGTGATGGGAAAGAGACCAAACAATTAGGTTGGGATTAGGTCGTGAAAATATTTTAATTCTATGCTCAATATTTGAGACTTAATTCTGTAGATAGTAGGAAATCATCAATGATTTATGTTTGTTTTGTAAATAAGATGAAATCTGAAAAGGAATACTAACTTTGTAGTATCCCAAACACTTATCATCACAGGATCTCTGTCTTGTATGTGAGAATGAATAATTTATGTGAAATGTGTGCATGAAATCTCATTTATTTAATAATAACCTCATGAGAAAAGGAGTCAAACAAAATGTCCAAAATTTGAAGTAGAAAGTGTTTTGGCTAAAATTATATCTAAGGTAGTAGTACTCTTGGCTTCATGCATGAGGAGATACTAGAATTATGATCCATGCTAGCTAAATTTTCCTTAGATATTCTATAATTCAGTAGTGATTTTGTGATTCTAATTAGTGTATAGCATTCATTTAAGGTCTACAAAAGTTTATTAAAAAAAGACAAAATGGGCATAACGATATTCTTTGAAAAGTTTATAAAGTGTCTAAACAAGATTAGAATCATTTCTATTTTAGGAAAAATGTTGTTTCATTAATTCTTTACTACCTGATGAAGCATTGCACTTCGGTATTTATTTAAACACATTTCCGTATGAAGAGAAGATATTTGGAGGTATTTAATTGAAAATGTAATCTTTTGCAGACTTTTAAGGAACTCTGTTGTAAGTAGTATTTTGTTGAAGAATCATTGCAGCAATCATGAAAGGTCAGAGATTCTTGTACTTTAAAGCCTGAAGCTTTTTAGCTATTTACCAGCTGTGTACAATGTAGGCTGTCCCACATTGCTCTGCCAGTGGACTTCAAATCAGAAGGGGGGTTCTTTCCAGGTTGAGAGGGTAATTGAATCACCCAACTCAATGAACCTTGTGCCTTTTTGAGAAAAGGATGTCACTTGTGTTGTATTGTGTTAGGTTTCTGTGATTCAGTGGAGTTTAGGCTAATACTTCCATTCTTTACTTTCTTACAAACTGGATTACAGCTCTAGTTTCCAAAGGTACGCCCAATTCTATCGTACCTCCTCAGTCAGTTTTTCTCTCCTTTGTTCGTGCAGGCTGTTGTTTGCAACTGTATCTCTCAATCGGAAGTACACGTTTCAGATTAATCAAACTATGAATACTAGGTTATATTTTTTGATAGTTTTCTTTTGAAAAAACAGTATGCATAAGGTCAATCTATAAATTTAGTGAAAAATGACTTAAAAAATGTTTCTTTGTTTCATGATGCTTTATTTCAAACAATAGTTATTTTCTCTTTCAAAATTTTATATTAAGTTGTAAAGCTTTGTTTTTTCCACAGATTTGCATATTTTACAGAATCTGTGTACTTAGATTTTGTGACTTTTATATCTAGATAAATAAATTTAATAATATATATTAGAAAAAAAACTGACTAAATAACTCAATGTAAAATAAAATACTTCTTTATCATAGATTCCTATTGAAAGTAACAAGAAGTCAGAGGAGCAACACAATTTAACCAGCAGAATTTATTGATAAATATTCTTGATAACAATATTTTTATTTAAATATGTTGTCTTGATGTATGTGTGTGTGTGCATATGCACACACATGCACAGAGGTTACAAAGCAGAAGTGCAATCAATAGATTTAGTCCATCCTCCTTTTGGGTTTGCTTTTCAATTTCAATGGCTAAGTGGTTTATACCCTTATCAAATAAAATGTTGATCATTTTCAGAATAATTTTTTAAAATCGTAACTCTAATTACATTACACCCTTGTTCAAAAAGCTTCAGTGGCTCCCCATTGCCTAGAAACTAATGTCCCAATACATAATCTATTATGTAAGCCAATTGGACTTTCTCCCACTATTATGAAAGAGAAGTAAGCAGATAAAAAAATGTATTAGGAAGTCCATAATTTATTACTCAGTAATTTAAAAAATATGAATATTATGGATAAATAAAACAAAATGTAGTGATGAGATTTCAGGTTTTCTTTGGTACACAAGGCTAGTTCCCTCACTTTTATTGCCAGATGATAGTGTGAGCACCTCTGTCCATCCCAAGAAAACTGACAGAAATTTACCTACCTGCCATAAGATGATGTTCAAGGGAACACAGCTTTTTTTTTTTTTTTTTTTTTTTTTTTTTGCGGTATGCGGCTTCTCACTGTTGTGGCCTCTCCCGTTGCGGAGCACAGGCTCCGGACACACAGGGTCAGCGGCCATGGCTCATGGGCCCAGCTGCTCCACGGCATGTGGGATCCTCCTGGACCGGGGCACGAACCCGTGTCCCCTGTGTCGGCAGGCAGACTCTCAACCACTGCACCACCAGGGAAGCCCGGGAACGCAGCTTTTAAAAAGTCTATGTGATGCTCCAAGAGGACTAACAAGCCATTATCCTTCAGAGTTAAATCTGCCATTTGGTTTAAATAAGTAGTTCTGAACTTGTCTGTCAGTTTCCCTTACAGCTGAGTTGCCAATTTATGAGTAATGTGAAAGATATGTTTTTTTTCTAGGACTGGTTGTATTCTAAATTTTACAACAAGCTAAATATTATGTGTCTGTGCCATTTGGGGACCTAATCTGAGTGGGTCTTGTGGCATAGACTAAGGTACTGTAATTCTAATTAGCCCCTCCCTATCTCATAATGTAATAATTCTATCCTTTCAAAACTTGATCAGTAGTATTGTTAATGCTTGATTAGCCACTATTGGATTAGCTTTATTCAAATTTTTGCCAATTTTCTTCAGTTTTTTTTTCCATGTTGAGATTTCCATGGGAAATCAGTTTACTTTCGCTTAGAATAAATACTTTAAATCTTTATTCAGTAAGGGTATGGTGTTGACCAACTCTTTTTGTTTCTGAAACTGTTTATACATTTCTTAACTCTTGAAAAATACTTTGACTATGTATAAAATTCTGGGTTGGCAGTTATTATTTTTTTTCACCTCTCAGACAATATCATTTTAGTGTCTTTGGTCTTGCATTGGTGCTATTGGAAAATCACCAGCAGCCTAGTTATTGCTCATGTGACAGTCATAATGTCTTTGGAGGGGAGTTGATTTAAAGATCATTTTATCTTTAGTGTTCAACAGTATTACAGTGATTTATCTAAGTCTGGATTTCATTTTATTTATTTTGCTTGGTTTTCCTTGTGATTCTTGAATCTGTGGATTGATGTCTTTCATCATTTGGGGGAATTTCTCATTGTCTTTCTCCTCGCTTTATGGAGCTCTCATTAGATATACGTTAAACATTCTTACTTTATTCTCAGTGACTCAATTTATTTTTTAAACTTTCATCTCTGTTTTTTGGGGGTTACATCTTAGATCATTTTCTTCAGTTCTACTTTCAGGTTTACTAATACTTTCTTCACCAATTTCAAACATGTTGTTAAAATGGTCCACTGAGTTTTGAGTTACAATTTTATCTTTCATTTCTAGGAGTCCTTTTTTTTTTACATTAAAAAAATATCTGGTAGCTTTTTATTTATTTTTCAAGCCTATCTTTAATTTTTTAAAACAGATAAAATTACTTTTTTTTGTACTCTGAGAATTCCACTATCTAAAGTATTTGTGAGCCTGATTATATTGTCTGTGATGTCTACTGCTCCACTCATAGTGTTTTGTTTCCCTGTATGTTTAATATATTTTTTAATTTTATTTTTTTATTATTATTTTTTAACTCTGGTTGCTCATTTTCAGTCCCTGGACATGAAAGCTCATGGATGCATTCACAGTGACTTTTTAAAACATATTTTACCTATAATTTTAACTTTTTAAATTAGAAGAGTCATAGTAGATAACTATTTCTCAATACCTGTGGAAAAGTGTTATAAATATTTAAGATCTAGTGGGTAGTCTAGAATGATTGAAACCCACATTTTTATTAGTAAATACTGGAATAGTAATTGAGAAGACATATGGAAGAAACTGTTGAAAATAAGATGAAAAGATTTGCCATCAGATATTGATACTCACTATAAAGCTACTATAGTCAGGATAATATAGAGTTGGTATAGGAATGCACATTTCTGGAACTGATGAAAGTCTGTAAATAGAACCAAGTAAGTAAGAGAACATAATATATAATGAAGAGGACATTTTAATTCAGTGGAAAATGATGAGTTCCTTGAAAAGTGGTTCTGATATAATTTTTACTTTACTTTTAGAACCCTTCATCAGGCCATCTAAGATAAATTTTAGGTGGACTAAATTTTTAAATATGAAAAGAAAAAGATTTAAGAATAATTTTGAAGCTGTGAAATATGTGAGAGAAAATTTTACTACACACATTTTAAAATGTATTTTAAAATAGAATCTAACTAAACTTGAAACCAAGTGAACATTTTTTTTGCTCTGCATGTTTAGGCTAAGTGGTAACTTCTCTGTTAAATCAGAGTTCCTAAAAATTTAAATGAGAAAAAATAACCTGACCCTGTGTATGCATGGGCAAAAGTTATAAACATTAAAGAAAAGGTCATGCAAATGATTAATGGCCATATTAGAGATGTCCTACTTCCATATTAGCCAGAAATATGTAAATCAAAGGGTGGGACACCAGTTTTCTCTCATCATATTTTTAAAGTTAAAAAGTTAAATAACCTCCTATGCTATTTAGCAGAAAGGAAGCAAGAAGTCTCATACAGTAGTAATGTATTTGAAAATTTCAAATATATATACTGTTGTACTAGCAATGCTTTTCTATCTTTTCTTCCTAGAGAAATAAAAGTACGACCATTTAATGGCATATGTACAATAGTATTTATTATACCAATCATAGCATTGTTTGAGGTGGCAAAAACTTGAGACAACTGTAGTGCCATCCATCATTAGGAAAATTGATAAATCTATTAGGTTATATTTATATTATGGATTGTTATGAGGCTATGCATTATTATTATATTTGTTGATCTAGAGAAATATCCCTATTAAATGAAAAAAGTAAGTTGCATATTAATATGAATAGCATAACACTATCTTTAGAAAAAAATTCTAATTTATATATAAGCTAAAAGTGGCATAGAAGGAAATAACGTAAACTTTAGATTTCTCGGTTGATTGAGGTTGAGGGCAGGGTAAAGAGGTTATTAACATTTTTTCTTATAAATGTCCATATTATTTTACTTCTACAATGAGCATGTATATTTTTAAAAATATTTATTTTATTTATTTATTTTATTTATTTTTTTGGCTGTTTTGGGTCTTAGTTGCAGCATGCAGGATCTTTCATTGCGGCGCATGGGCTTCTCTCTAGTTGTGGCATATGGGTTTTCTCTCTGTAGTTGTGGCGCGGGCTCCAGAGTGCGTGGACTCTGTAGTTTGTGGCATGTGGGCTTAGTTGCCCTGCAGCATGTGGGATCTTAGTTCCCTGACCAGGGATGGAACCCACATCCCCTGCATTGGAAGGCAGATTCTTTACCGCTGTACCACCAGAGAAGTCCCAGCATGTATATTTTTAATAAAAATAATAAATTAAAATTCAATAGTAAAATAAAATAAAGCTAAGGGGTTACAGAGTAACATGTGCAGGCCTTATTCTAAGTTTTTATTTTGGTATAAAGGATGAGAGAAAGATTCAGCCTTTTTTTTTCTAAATAACTAATATTCTAAATAACTAATAACTAATATTATTCAACAAATCTGTTGAATAATACATTTCCCACTATTCTGAAATGCCACATCTATCATATACTTAATTCTATATTTATTCCCCTGATAGTATATTTATTTTCAGAATATCCTTTTTCTCAACATGTAAAATTAGTTTTACGAAATGGAAAGATGCTCTACAAAATAATTATTGAACACTGTGTTTGGACTCTAATAACATATTAATTTAAATTTATTAATGCAAATGTGTGCTTATCTTACCTCATTCATGTATCAGTTGGTATAACATTAAATTTTCTGGAATTCAGCCTTTAATATGTAGCCTCTCAGTTTTGAGTCTAGCAAATGGTAGAATGCTAAATTTACTAGTGCTAAAGACAAAGGACTATAATATTATTGTCAAAATGTCCCCTCTTTTCTAATGCATTGTACTGGAAAAGATAGATGGATGTTAAATTGTCTATTGAATCATTAATGCTTATGCAAAGTCTGTCCTGTTTCTGTTTTATAATATATGTCTTTGGGCCTTTAAAAGGTTACATTTTTACTTTTAATCACAGCCAACACATGTAACATTAACTACTTTCTTCGTATTCGCTTCAAAAGATTAACATTTAGTTCTGAAAACCTATAACACAAAGCATTATTAGTCAATCCATTACAAAATATAAGCAATATAAAATCTAAAAGTAATATAACTAAATGAGAAAAGATATTCATTGTACATATGAAACCAATTTTATATGAGCCAGGTAAGCCACACTGTTTGTGTTTGTGTGTATGTTTGGAAACATTTAAACATATGCTATTGTAAATATATTTTAAAAATTAATTATTTTTAAACAGAACAATGATTTATAATTATATATGTATATGTAAATTAAACTGGAATTACGGCTTTTTTCTTTAGTATAATCAAGACAAAGAAAAATATAAACACGTGAGATACTACTTAGAATATTTGTCATTATTAATAAGTAAAATTCAGTGTAACAGAATCTAGACAAATGGAATTTTAATCTAACTAACCATCCCATTATATGGAGAAGAAATTTTAAATCCAGCAAGGTTAAATGATTTGTCCCAGATCACAGAACTACTTGATAATGTAACTGGATTTTCCTGAGTGTGCTTTTTCTTGTCGAGCGTGCTTTTGTTTGCATCACGCTACACTATTTATATGAATGAAGTATGTATATTTATAAGTCATTATTAAAATATAAAGAGCTAAATAAGTAACACATTTGCTATCCTGACAGAGTTTTATAAGTAGTATTAATATATTGAAGAGTGGGCAAAATGTATAACACAGTAGACGTCATTAAAGAAATTTGGGTTTCATTTTTAGACAACTACTTTGATAAATTGAAGATTTTTAAGTAAATTATTATAATCAAAGCTAATTATAATTTTGAAAGTAGTTTGGGTTTAAATTAATGCACTTGGAAAGGAGACTTTTCTGATAAATCTATTTGTACCCACTGTACAGATTGTAACTGACAGCTGGTTTTATGAGCCATATATAATAACACACTATGGTAGACACCAAAACACCCTCTCAGTTAAGAAATCTCTCATTTCTGTCAGTGAAGAGCAAACCTTCATAAAATAGTCTGACTTTATTTTGCTTGAATAGAAGAAAATAGGAGTGTTAAATTATAGTCTAGTTCTAATATCATAAGTAGTAAAATTCTGTCAAGTTATTATCGTATATATGATGTTCAACAGCGGTCACTGAGTTTGTTGTTTTAAATCTTGTTTGGGATAAGATGATTTGGAGTGAGATTATTTGAGCTCTTTTTTACCTTCAGGTTTATTTTATTTTATTTAGCTATTATATATGTTATTGAAAATATAAATTTATTTTTAAAACTTGGCCAAAAACTTGATTGACTTGTACTTTTTTTCCCTTTTCAATAACAAAAGATTTTTAAAGAACAAAGAAACAACAACAAAACCTCCACAGTTTTTCTTTTTGTAGCCAAATATTAGTAACCAGTATATTTAAATTATATCCAAGATGACACAGTTCTCAATTATTTGCTGAGTAGGCAGCGCATGTGATAAAGCTTTGTTTTTAGTGTAAAGTCTTTCAGAAGAGAGGGACATTTGAAGTGCAGCAATACATCCAGATACTAAATTTCTAGTTCAAACTTTTAGACACCAAATGCCCTTTTAGTATAGAATGTGTGTCTATTTTTAAGTATAAAGAATCATATTTAAGCCATATTTCTGGTTACTTTAAAAAAGATGTACAGTTTAGTTGGGTTGTAAGGAAAAATAATCTCAGTAAAAATAAAATTTATAATATAAAATTAGAGAAAAATCTTTTAGCATTTTTATGTAGTTTATAAATAGGGGATTCTGTCAATGTTAACTTTACTTCACCTTCAGTAATTTCTCAAATTAAAATATTTCTGTTTGCTTTCAAGTTATGTAATATTTATAAATGATACTTTTAGATTTCTACTTTTACATTTTTTTCTTTGCTTTAATGATCATTCTAACATTATGATCATGACTCTAACATATGTGTTTCTATATTTGCATTGCAGTTTAGATGTAGAAAGGCATTCTATCTCCTTGAAGAAATTATATCATGAATTATGGTAAATTACTATATGAAAACTCTAGCATACACTAAATGAAATAATCTTTGTTCTATTGTTTATTTCTGTGCTTCTTAATATCTCCTAAGAATGAAAAAAATTATACCTTTGTAAATTTCTTACAAAATCTATTGCACATTTTATTATTTTCTCTGGATAAAGTGGGCTTGGTAGTTTTCACAACAGATATTCACATTATTTACTTTAAAATGATTATTCAAAACTGTGAAGTACTTTACACTTTTTGAATTTTACCTAAATGTTTATTTTTGATATTAAAAGATAAATGCTAATTGAGTTTCTGATAGTCTACTGCTTGCTTAGAGGCAAAGATTATAGATTAGACATGGTTTCTGAAATTTAAAAAAATTAATGAAAGACACATCAGAAAAATTTACAACTATCGTAAATATATATTAACAAATACAGTGGTTGAAGAGGTGTAGTGCAAAGAAAGGACATACCTGCTTTATGCTTCTGGTTGGAAAATGGTGAAAAATTGATAAAGCTTTTTAAAGGAAATGTTATTTGAACAATGATATATGGTATGAAAAGGATGGATATTGGTATAGATAATCATTGTATTCCATTTAACCAGAACAATCTAGAGGAAAAATACTGATTCTTCATGCGTATCTAGTGCTTACCAGAAAGCCTCTCACAGAGTAGATGCTCGTAAATACTTGATGATTAGTGAATTGAGTACATGTACACATACACACTAAGTTATCTTAACTAACTTGGGTAATATTATATGTTCTCAGGTCAATTTAATAGAGAAAGGTGGATAGGGTGCAGAAAATTGGAGAAGTAGAAGTGACATTTTTATATTTCTATAATGTATATAAATTATTATGCCTCTACTTACATGCCTCCATGCCATTTCCTTTTTATGACCTAGTAGATTGATGATAGTTTTTCTTTCTGTACTTTTTGCTCTTTTTTGCTGTCTTCTACTTCCTAACGTGAGTTTTCTTTAATAAGTGTTAAAATCTTAAACTCTTAGAATTAACATGTTAAGAAAACCTTTTTAGGGAGAAAAAGCCTAGGGGAAGGGATGGGGACTTAAATTCATTAAATCTGCCCTATGCTCCATAATGTACTAGGCATCTTATCTGTGTCAAGTATTTAAACAATATTTAACATAAATATGACTAATTAAGAAGGAATTTTGATCTGTATTTCTTAGGCGATGAAACTGAGGCTGAGAGATATTACATTTTCCTCCAATCATATGGTATAAGCATGATTCAAATCCAGGAGCATATGGCTCAGAAGCCCGTGTGTGTGTGTGTGTGTGTGTGTGTGTGTGTGTGTGTGCGCTTGAATGTGTGTTTTCTAGTTTAGCGTCTTAAGGTCAGATAAAAACTTTATTTTCTACAAGAATGATTTTTTTAAATTTCCTTACTCATTAAGTGAGACTAAAATAAATTCATAGTTCTAAAGTCTACTCATGTAAAAATTTTGTAAAATTTAGTGTATGTGGTATGAAGGGAGGATTTTCAGAATAAAAGCATCCAAATCTATTCTTCCATCTCCATTTGTCTCTACAAGAATGTGAGTACTGTGAGGGTGGGAATTTTTGTGTATTCTGTTCGTGATATATCCCTGCCTCTCCTTTGCCAAATATGTGAAGATACATAGATTGTTTATTCAGGGATGGTGAGTGCCAGAGAGATGTCCTTTTGCCTATACTTTTGTATGTGCTACTAGAGATATTTTCTGTTCAACTAATGTACATCATGACACTTACCATTATATAGCTCAATCCAGAAATACAAGTAATGTTAATTCACCCTTCTCACACATGCAAACTTATTGAAGTTTAGCCCAAGTATTTTTTAAATGCAACAGATTGGAGTTTATCTTGGAAGGGTGCTTCCATCTGTGAAAACACTCATTGGAAGAAGGAAGAACACTTTAAAATAAATCCACCAGCTGTATTGATAATGCTTTAGTGACATGAAGGCCTGAATATGATAGAACTATTTGTTAAAATAGTTATACCATATGAGAGAATAGCTGGCTTCTGAGTTTTTCGTGTTTCTTGATAATGACTAAAAATCATTAAATTGTAGAGGGATGACACTAATGAAGTTTCAAGCTATAACTTTGAATGAAAAACAAAGAATAAAAGTTGAAGTTATCTTAAAATTAACTCACATAAATGGCGCAAGTTGTACCGTAGAATATGCTTTAAAAATCCCAATGAGTAATAGAAAATTCAGCACTGACAAGACACTGGGTAAGTTAATGGACCGGATAACAGTCAACACCTGTTCTTTTGTGTTGAGATAAAAACAGCAAACATAACAAACATCATTTTTGTCTTTTAGATTTTTGTTTAAAGAAGGGTAAAAGTCATCATCCTTTATATATAAAACAAATCTGTGCACAAAAGATCAGATATTTATTTTCTATCCCTCCCAACATAGCCCTGTACATTTTTTCTTTCACACAGTAGAAGACTAAAATACTTGTGACTGAATAACATGAAGAAGCCAGTTGAAGTGGTTGTGTATTTTCTAGAAGGAGACTGCTGGGTTGTCTTTAAAGTACTCTTCTAAATTTAAATTTTATAGCCTTTACTTTTAGAAAGGTTTAAGAGCTCACAGAATAGGAGTCAAAACTCTAGTTTAGAAGGAGGGCTCAAGAAATCTTCCCACTTACTATGAGAGAAATAATTGATATTGATCTTGACGTTCTTGATGGGAAGAGTTGAGGAATTGTTCCCTTTCTAATAGGTTTCTGAATGTCTTTGACTCTGGGTACCCAGATCTCTATACATGGAGTTATCTACTGTTTCTTCAAAATTATTTGTAAAAGGTCGATTGCAAAGGTGACTTCTGAATAGTTGCTTAATGTTGGCTTAGCCCATTTTCAAAACCATGTTTCTATATTCTGTGATATATGCCAATGCTTTCTGTTTTTTAGGTTTAAATTGTTTCTTCTTCAAATTCCCTGTATTTCCACTCCCTTTCTGAGAATTTCCACATCATCTATATAGTAGTCTTCCTAGTTAGTCCCTTAGTACTGACACCCTTCTATTAAAAAACTTCAATTAAATACTAAACCCTTAAGTTGACAGTGAAGATTCTCCATAATTTGGTCCAAACACATTTTCCAAATATATCTCCTAATCATCATTTCCTAAGTGAATGAATGAACTACTCTAGCCAAACTGCCAAGTCATTATGCCAAGACATATTTTGAACTTTTCTGATTATTTACTCATTTCAATCTACAATGACTGTATGGCATTCCCTCTCAACTCTTAGGTCTGTCACCTCCAGAGTCATTTTGAATGCCACCAATTTTAAAACTGATTCTAAACCTTAGCCTGAAATGACTTCTTACTCCGATAGCAAATCATTTTGATATCAGGGAATGTAAATTTGCCTTAAAAAATTGTCATGGTGATTTTTTAATTTAAGAAACATTCAGTAATTCTTATTAATTTAAAAAATTTTATAGCCTCCTATAATTTTATTTTGATGTAAGGGTTACACTTGGAGTTATGAGAGTGCTGAAGAATTACTAGACAGTTTTATTGTCAATGATAGGCTGTGATAGATCAGGCCCTAGTAAGTTTGACAGCGGTAGCATATCGTGAGCCATAAGTGTAATTTTAAATGTTTTATTTGTTGCATTTAAAAAAATATGTATCTCTTTCTCTTCTTCTGTCATTATTTTATGTGCAGTCTTGAAACTAATTTGGGGCTCATAAAACAATCAGTATTCTTGTGGAAAGATCCTTAGGTGTTTAAGTAGATTATATTCTTTCTGCATTTTTTTTCCTCAAGTATCCTTACAAGTTATCTGCAATTGACATTTTTTGCTATGATACTCTTTTTATTATAAAAACTTCTAATTATGCAATAGGATTTTTTAGTCAGTGAGTCAGTAAATATTTGTTAATCAGTCATGTCAGATGTTCCTGATGTTTCAAGTAAGATGAGGAAAGAATAATGACAATGACTTTGAGATTTTCTCGGCAGTGATTAACTGCTTGCTTAATTGCAGGTGCTGAGTTAGTGGATCAATGGGTTTAAGTAGGAACTAAAGAAGTTTGCTTACAAGTAGACCAATTAATTTTAAGTTTGTAACTGTTCATTATGAACAGTTTGTTTAATGTTTACCACTATCAGGCAAAATTATCCAAAACCAGACCAACGACCAATGAGATAAGTCTGGATTTGTTTACCATTATCATACTAAAGCATTTTGTTAGTAAATACAAGGTGACATCTAAGTATTATTTAATTTTTAGGAAAAAGAACTATTAATTTGTAACATTAATTAAAATTTTAGACTGCAAGTTTACATCTTTACTTTCAGATTTGTGTACAGTAGAGATGCAAATTATTTCCATTCAGTAGAAAATATAACTCTGAAAGTGATGTTTTATTGCCTTCTAGGATATTGTCCAGTTTTGCATCTAATTTAGCAGTCTTATTCAAATATCCCTTTATTAAAAAATTTTATTTTCTACAAGAATGATTTTTTTATTGCCTTACACATTGCCTATATAATTCCCAGTCCTGTAAGTGTACTTTTTAAAATAACAGCTTTACTGAGATATAATTCATATCCCATACAATTTGCCAATGTAAAGTGCACAGTTCAGTGATGGTGAATAAATTTCCAGAGTTACAATCGTTACCACAATCAAATTGAGCATATTTTTATCATCCCAAAATGAAACTGTATACCCATTAGCAGCTGTTTTCCATTTCTTTTCAGACCCCCAGTCATAGGCAGTTATCAATCTGCTTTGTCTCTTTAGTTTTGCTTATTCTACATATTTTCTATAAATGGAATCATATAATATGTAGTCTTTTGTGAATGGCTTCTTTCACTTAGCATAATATTTTCAAGGTTCAGCCATGTCATAGCATTTATCATTGCTTCATTACTTTTTATTGCCAAATAACGTCGATTATATGGATATACAGCATTTTTTTTTTAGCCTTTCATCAGTTGATGGCCAGTTGGGTTGTTTTCATTTTAGCCATTAGGAATAATACTGCTATGGACATTAGTGTACAAAGTTTTGCATAGATATATGTTGTGAATTTTTTTGGGTGTACACTGAAGAGTGAAATTGCTGAATCTCATGGTAACTTTAGTTTTAAAACTTATGAGGGACTGCCAAACTATTTTTTAAAGCAGCTACATCATTTTCCAGTCCCACCAGTAGCTTATGAAAGTTCCAATTTCTTCACATCCTTGCCAACACTTTTCATTGTATGTCTTTTTAACTATAGCCCACTAAGCAGATTAGAAGTGATATTTCATTGTCATTTTGACTAGCATTTCTCTGATAGATGATGTTGAGCATCATTTCTTATGCTTGTGGCCATTTGTATGTTTCTGGAGAAATGTTTATACTAATACTTTGCTCGTTTTAATTGGCTATTTGTTATTAGTGAGTTGTAGATATTCTTCACATATTCAAGATGCAAATTTCTTACTATGTGTGGTTTTCTCCTGTTCTGGTTTTCTTTTAACTTTTCTGATGGCGTCCTTTTAATTTTGATGAAATCCAATTTATCTGTATTTTTGCTGTTGCTTGTGCATTGTTGTCATATCTAAAAACCATTGCCTAATCCAAGGTCATGAAGATTTGCTCCTATGTTGTCTTCTAAGAGTTTTATAAATTTAGCTCTAAAATTTAGATCTATCATCCATTTTTAGTTAACTTTTATGTATGGTGTAAGGTAGAGATTCAACTTAATTCTTCTGCATGTGGAATTTGGTTATTACAGTATCACTTGTTGAAGAGAATGTTCTTTACCTATTGAATTGTCTTGGAACCCTCTCAAAAATCAGTTGAACATATTGGGTTGGCAAAAACGTCATTCGGGTTCCAAGTGTACTGAAGAAACATTTATATGTGTCAGTTGTGACTGTTGGTTTCTAAGAAGACCAATACTCCATTGTATACTATATCTTCTTTATCCATTCATCCGTCAATGGACATCCGGGTTGCCTCCACATCCCGGCTTTTGTAAATAATGCTGCTATGAACATGGGGTGCGTGTAACCCTTCGAATTAGTGTTTTCGTTTTCTTCAGATATATGCCCAGGAGTGGAATGGCTGAACCACATGGTAGTTCTGTTTTTTGGTTTTTTGAGGAACCTCCATACTGTTTTGCACAGTGGCTACACCAATTAACATTCCCACCAACAGTGCACAATGATTTCCTTTTCCCAGACAGAGGTTTGAGGGCCTGAAATAAGGTGATAAGCACAGAAATGGAGTAGAGAGACAGATCTGAGAATAAGAGAAATATTGTTAAACCACCATGAATGCTGTTAAAACCATGCATTTAGATCTATTTTAAAATGTTTTATTCAGTTATGGAATGTCAGTTTGGTTCTTTTTTAACAGATTATAATATTCTAATTATATTTTTATTTCATCTATTTTGTGTGTCTTTTTAGACTGAATTTTTATTAAAATTAATTTAAAGTTTTCATCTGCTAACTTTACTTTCTGGATCACCTGTGGGTCTGCTTCATTTATTTATTTGTTTTTCTGATTATCAGGGATTTAATTCTGTCTTTTCTTATGCCTAGAAGTTTTTTATTTAGTGCTGGACATCTTATATAAGATGATTGGTGTTAAAACTTAAATAAAGACCTGGTAAAGTTCTAGGAATGTAGTAAAGAGTCAATAAATAGTAAAGATGATTGTTGTTGTTTATTATCATCAGTATTTTATATAGGAATTTATATTTATGATTGAAGTTAGTTATGGAAGCAATGTATGTGTTTTCAAAGACCTTAAAAATACTTTAAACAAAAGGCAAAAGAAAAATAAATGCATTTGTTTCATATTGTTAAATACATTCTGCCATCTCTTTTTTAAAAAGTATTTTTAGAGCATTTTTTATTTATTAAAAAATTGTGAAGATGGTACAGAGAATTTCCATACAAAGTTTCACCTATTAACATCTAACATTGTATAGCACATTTATTACAATTAATGAAACATTATTAATGTATTATTATTAACTGAAGTTTATAGTTTCTTCAGATTTCCTTTGTTTTCACCTCATGCCCTTTTTCTGATCCAGGATCCTGTCCAAAATAACAGATTACATTTAGTTGTCCCATCTCCTTAGGGACCTCTTGACTGTTACAGTTTCTCAAAATTTTCCTTATTTTCGACAAAATACTTGACAACTTTGAGGAATACATGTGCCACATCTTCTTTATCCATTCATCTGTCGATGGACACTTAACGTTGCTTCCATGTCCTGGCTATTGTAAATAGTGCTGCAATGAACATTGTGGTACATGAATCATGGTTTTCTCAGGGTATATGCCCAGTAGTGGGATTGCTGGGTCATATGGCAGTTCTCTTTTTAGTCCAAAAATCCTTTTTTTAAGATTTTTTTTTTTTTTTTTTTTGCGGTACGCGGGCCTCTCACTGCTGTTACCTCTCCCGTTGCGGAGTGCAGGCTCAGCGGCCATGGCTCACAGGCCTATCTGCTCTGCGGCATGTGGGATCTTCCCGGACCAGGGCACGAACCCATGTCCCCTGCATCGGCAGGCAGACTCTCAACCACTGCGCCACCAGGGAAACTCTAAGATTTTTTTAAAAAATTATTTATTTATTTATGGCTGCGTTGGGTCTTCATTGCTGCTCGCAGGCTTTCTCTAGTTGCGGCGAGTGGGGACTACTCTTTGTTGCGGTGCGCGGGCTTCTCATTGTGGTGGCTTCTCATGTTGCGGAGCACGGGCTCTAGGCGCATGGACTTCAGTTGTTGTGGCTCACGGGCTCTAGAGTGCAGGCTCAGTAGTTGTGGCGCACGGGCTTAGTTGCTCCACGGCATCTGGGATCTTCCCGGACCAGGGATCGAACCTGTTTCCCCTGCATTGGCAGGCGGATTCTTTTTTTTTTTTTTTTTTTTTTTTT
>NC_041217.1:97876552-97882900 GCF_002837175.3 Physeter macrocephalus
TTTTCCGGTACGCGGGCCTCTCACTGTTGTGGTCTCTCCCGTTGCGGAGCACAGGCTCCAGACGCACAGGCTCAGCGGCCGTGGCTCACGGGCCTGGCCCTCCACGGCATGTGGGATCTTCCTGGACCGGGGCCCGAACCCGTGTCCCCTGCATCGGCAGGTGGACTCTCAACCACTGCGCCACCAGGGAAGCCCTGGCAGTCAGATTCTTAACCACTGCGCCACCAGTGAAGTCCCCAGAAATTCTTAATGAAATGTAAAGGATTCTAAGCTAATCTATAATAGTCAGATGTGTGGAAGGGAGTGATTAGGGATGAACTTGTTAAGGTTTAGTCCTGTTTAATGAGTTTTGTCTGCATATTTGGTTAATAGGATGTTACTGAAGGAGGATAGTCAACAAAGAGTGTCACAGTACATAGTATCCATGGACAGTCCAGATGAAATGAAGGGAAATAGAGCCCTGGTTGCTTTTAATTTAGTTAAATGGAGGATAACCTGAGCATAATCTTTTTTTTTTTTTCTTAAGGTTTAGATTTTAAGCTGTTCAAGCAATCTGCCTAACTAACCTTTGTTAAAACTGAAAAGAAATATTTATAGCAGGATAGAGTTAGATGCCTTGTGAAAGAAAACTAGTTACAGAACATTCATATTTTAAATTTCAGCTACCAAAATTAATTATTCATTTATTAATATGATGTATATTGAATACTCCTATATATTACTTTGCTAATAATTGCTTTATAGCTCCTGATGGTAAACAGTGTTATAACCTCTGCATCTTATACATATCTTGATTTTCAATCCAATAATCTAATAGAAAAAAATAGGTCATAATTTGAATGTTTAAAAGGTACATTGTTACATAAGAAAATTTTATTTTATTTTATTTTTGCAGAACTATTATGGAGCTGCTAAGATGATTTTTTCTGATAACCCACTTGGTCTGACCTGTGGAATGGTATGTCCAACTTCTGATCTTTGTGTAGGTGGATGCAATTTATATGCCACTGAAGAGGGACCAATTAATATTGGTGGATTGCAACAGTTTGCTACTGAGGTATGTAAGATGTATACATTGTTCCTCTCCCCCCAAAGCACAAAAATCTTAAAATAACTTTAATTCTTGATGCTTTGTTGATATCCAATATTTTTAGTGTGATATACAGGTAAAGTGAAAGTGTTTTGTGCCATAAACAGTATTTTTATTCAACAACTTGGCTTTAAAAATGAAATTTTCTAAAACCATATGTCAAATTAATTGTAATCCCAGAAGGTTATTAAAATACTTTCACTGAAAATTATATAAAGTGGAGGATCTGAAAATGGGATATATTCATTAACTTTACATTGGAGTGTGGCTAGGAGCCCCCATTATGAAAAGACTATTTTGCTTAACTGATTTTTTTTTCCAGAAACTATCTTTAATCTTTACAGCTTGAAATAATGCATCAGTATTCTTCTGTAATATTTTTTTGAGTAATAGAGGTTGTAGAATTATCAAACACCCTAAAACTGAATAATATTCTTTAACATTAGCTTTTGTGAATTTATGGATTAAAAGCAGAGTGTGTTTTTTGGATGCAAATTTATAATGAAGTAATATGAAAACATTTTGTCCCTATTTATCCTGTAAGTTTGTGCCATGTCTTTCTCTTTTATGAATCCTTTTTAAATGACTTTGATTCTCTGGGACATCTTATTCTCTCTGGGGTCTCCTTTTTGGAGTCAACTACCAGGTCATTTCCCATGTATCATTTAAATGACCAGCTTATATGGAGGTTCCAGTACAATTTTGTAATCTTTGGTGTCCAGTTGGCTAAAATACCAAATTAAATGCCTGTCAACACTAGATTTTTAGTTAATGACTTCCCTGTCTGATTTTGTCAACTTAAACACAATATATTCTTTCTTTTTAGGACCCTTCCCATAGTATCCCTCAAGCTTAAATCTCACTTTGCTTTTAGTAATAAATCAGGGTTATTCCCTTCCTGCTTTCTGACAGGTTAATTCTAAGGAAGGACTCCTGGGAATGAGAAAATAGGAACAATTTGAGGTTGTGAGTTGTTGCAATAAATTCTTGGATTTAATTTCTTTTCGTACCAAATTCAAAATTGCATTAGGCTTACCTGACCAGTGCAAGGTATGATCTTTACAACCTGAGAAAATCCTTAGTTGATGGAGAAGATTCACTTGAATTCTTCCACATTTTTCTTTGGGGACTCATTGCCTCTTCATTAAAACAGGGCAAGCTTGCAAGGATGTAGTAAGTAAAAGGTCACATAATATGTATACGAACTAACACTGCATTTCAAAACAAGATGAGTTAAAATAATATTGTTAGTTTGTCAGTGACCTGACAACAGAGAGGGAGAAGGCGAAAGGGGGAGAGCGATAAGGAAAGGGGGGGAGAGAGAGAGAGAGACCGTGGGAGAGAGGAAACAGAGAGAGGGAGAGAAAGGGAAACACCATTCCTCTGAGAACTCTCACTTGGTTTTAATGAGGTTACTACCACTGCTTTCCAAAGCAGTCTGTTTATTTAAGACATAGCATAGATTAGAATGGCATTAAATGCATTTTAAGTGACTCACGGAATTTAGATAGGAATGTATCTTCTTATTATGTTCCATTTTTACTTTGTATTACTGTGGCTTCAAATATATCTATCAAATCATAAATAAAAATCTCCCAGTGGAACTTTATAGAAAAGCTTTCCATTCATGTTTTTTTTTTAAGTGGACTACTTAGGGCAAGTTATTTTAGAGAGTTCTGTGAAAGGGTTGTTTACTTAAATTTACCCAACTGTCAAAGTTGTGAAGGTAAGCAGAAACAGACTCACAGATATAGAAAATGAACTTGTGGTTACCAAAGGTGAGAGGGAATGGGGAGAACAAATTAGGGGTATGGAATTAACAGATACAAACTACTATGTATAAAATAGATAAGCAGCAAGGATATACTATATAGCACAAGGAATTATACTCATTATCTTGTAATAACCTAAAATGGAGTGTAATCTGCAAAATACTGAATCACTATGCTGTACACCTGAAACTAACACTAAGTCAACTATACTTCAATTAAAAAAATAAGCAAAATACAATGAACTAATTGACTTCCAGTGAAAAGAAAAAGTATAAATATTTTAAATAATATTAAAATAAAAATGTTAAATTATTAAATTATAAATAACAGTATACAAAACACTATTATTCTTTCAAACTACTAAACTATTGACATGAATACTTAAGTCAAAGTGGAATATGATGCAAATAATTTCATGTTTTGGTTGTTTGATAAAACAATGATTGATTTTTGACCTTTAAAGAAATATAAATCTATTTTTCAGCCAAATTAAGCAAAGGTTAGGAAAGCAGAGTAAAATAGTATGATATTTTTCAAAATTGTTTTTCCTATAACTTATAAGTGATTTTTAAAATATCAACTCTGTAGTCTGCCATTATCATTTAAATCCATACCTTACACCTTTCCATTTGAACATGGGCATATGATTTGGAGGGACTGTGGTAGAAAAGGAATAAATCACACAAAGGATAGCATGAGGAGAATCAGGAGACCAGCTACTCAGCTACTTTCTTTTTGTCCTTTATTGTCAGTCCTTTGCTGTCCTCACATCTGCGGTGACCTTGCTTTATATTTTGTGTACTTGTGGGACAAACAGGCTACAGGGTGATTCCAAATCTCTCTTGGAGGCAGTTTTTCCTAGTTCAGTTAGGTATAATAATAGTGCTTCAAAAAACAATTATGGAAATAATAGTTTGCTGTGGATTTTCTTATCAATTTCATCAGGGCCTTAAAAATTTCTCTATACAAATGTAACACTTGAAAATTTTATTTTAAAATGTGTTTGATTATTTAGTTGAATTTTTAAGAAATCATATTTATCACATTTAATAAACCAACTAGACTCTCATTACCTCTCAAATTTAACTAATGAATTGTTGCAAAAGGATAATGAAATGAGAATGCATCTTTCTACTCATTTCTAAAGTTTGAAAAACAACTATATGTAGATAATTAGCTGCATGTCAAATCACTTCCCTTCTACTGATGTTAAAGAGTTTTAGAGACAATTTAGAAAAATTAAAATTGCAAGTCCAAGGTTCTAAAGTTTAACTCTAAATCTTAAAGTTAATGAGATTCAGAGGATTAGTACTTAAGATTGCTGCCTCAATTAGGAATTTTTAGCAATATATTAGATTATGAAATTGGTATCTAAAAACAGTATCTGTTTTTCCCAGTAAATGTTTTATGAGATTATTTTAATACCCATTAAATATACTGTTTTGTGTGGCATATACTTCTTGACAGTGTACTTTTAGTTTACTTTTCATATTTTCAGTTAAGATTGGAACTGACAAATGGAATTCCAGACTAAATCAGGTGACTCACTGAGAACAGAATTAATCTTTAGAATTTTCTCTAATTGTATCTCTCAGCAGGTTTTTTACATCACCTCTCACTTGTAATACCCAGTTCTTAGCCCACCATCATATACTATTTATATACCATCATATACTATTTGTATTTATTTCTATGTTTTATTGAGTAGGCACAGTTGAAATAAAAAAGACCAGTGCTTATAATATAATAAAAAAATACACTGATATGATTCAAGCAGCCAGGTATTATGAGGCTACATTAGGTAACCTAGTAAAATTACTTAAATGACATCAATATTTATATTTTGTTAAATGCTGCAATAAATACTTTAATGAATTGTGAATGAAGAAAGAATATGATTACTTGAGTTAGTGATTATTTTAATAGGACAAATATTATTTCTACCATATCTTCATCTTGAACATGGAGTCATTAAAAGCCTTAAACTTTTGCCTTCTGCAGGTATATTGGAGGAGAATATAGACACACATACACTAATAAATAATAGAGTATTGCATGTCCTCTCTCAAATAATGTTTTTTTTGTGATGCATCCCATCTATCAAATAGATAAATAGAGATGAATAAAAAATTTAGGTACAGTCCTCATATTAAAATCAATTATTAAGAAAAAGTGCATAAACTGAAATGTGAGATTGGATATACTCTGTGTGTTATGTCGATTGCTTTATAAATCAGTTAATAAAACAAATGACCGAGATACTTTGGAGAGTTAATGAGAACACTATTAATAATTAATTCAGGGCAACAGAAACAAACCAGGACTATACCAGGAAAACTGGCTTGTATAAAAACCCAGTGTATTAAGCTCCCACTAGGTAAGGATTCAGTTAATCAAACAAACATTGATTGAACATCGATTAGAATTAAGTGTTGTTATAGGCTGCTTCTACATACTACATGTCCTGAGAAACATTGTAGTTTCTCAGGAAATAATACAAACCAACAATGAAATTTCATAACAAACTTAATAAGGCATATGCATTTACATTAGCATCCTTAGACTAATAATCCAATCTTCATTATTTTGTTGTTGTTGTTGTTAAATTGTTTATTTGAGATTTTTCTTGTTTCTTGAGGTAGGCTCGTATAGCTATAAACTTCCCTCTTAGAACTGCTTTTGCTGCATCCCATAGGTTTTGGATCATAGTGTTTTCATTGTCATTTGTCTCTAGGTATTTTTTGATTTCCTCTTTGATTTCTTCAGTGATCTCTTGGTTATTTAGTAACGTTTAGCCTCCATGTGTTTGTGTTTTTTACATTTTTTCCCCTGTAATTGATTTCTAATCTCATAGCATGGTTAGAAAAGATGCTTGATATGATTTCAATTGTCTTAAATCTACTGAGGCTTGATTTGTGACCCAAGATATGATCTATCCTGGAGACTGTTCTGTGTGCACTTGAGAAGAAAGTGTAATCTGCTGTTTTCGGATGGAATGTCCTATAAATATCAATTAAATCTACCTGGTCTATCGTGTCTTTTAAAGCTTCTGTTTCCTTATTTATTTTCATTTTGGATGATCTGTCCCTTGGTATAAGTGAGGTGTTAAAGTCCCCCACTATTATTGTGTTACTGTCGATTTCCTCTTTTATATCTGTTAGCAGTTGCCTTATGTATTGAGGTACCTCTATGTTGGGTGCATATATATTTATAATTGTTATATCTTCTTCTTGGATTGATCCCTTGATCATTGGGTAGTGTCCTTCTTTGTCTCTTGTAATAGTCTTTATTTTAAAGTCTATTTTTCTGATGTGAGTATTGTTACTCCAGCTTTCTTTTGATTTCCATTTGAGTGGAATATCTTCTTCCATTCCTTTAATTTCAGTCTGTATGTGTCCCTGGGTCTAAACTGGGTCTCTTATAGACAACATGTATATGGGTCTTCTTTTTGTATCCATTCAGCCAGTCTGTGTCTTTTGGTTGGAG
>NC_041217.1:97885000-97891349 GCF_002837175.3 Physeter macrocephalus
TTTTCCGGTACGCGGGCCTCTCACTGTTGTGGTCTCTCCCGTTGCGGAGCACAGGCTCCAGACGCACAGGCTCAGCGGCCGTGGCTCACGGGCCTGGCCCTCCACGGCATGTGGGATCTTCCTGGACCGGGGCCCGAACCCGTGTCCCCTGCATCGGCAGGTGGACTCTCAACCACTGCGCCACCAGGGAAGCCCTGGCAGTCAGATTCTTAACCACTGCGCCACCAGTGAAGTCCCCAGAAATTCTTAATGAAATGTAAAGGATTCTAAGCTAATCTATAATAGTCAGATGTGTGGAAGGGAGTGATTAGGGATGAACTTGTTAAGGTTTAGTCCTGTTTAATGAGTTTTGTCTGCATATTTGGTTAATAGGATGTTACTGAAGGAGGATAGTCAACAAAGAGTGTCACAGTACATAGTATCCATGGACAGTCCAGATGAAATGAAGGGAAATAGAGCCCTGGTTGCTTTTAATTTAGTTAAATGGAGGATAACCTGAGCATAATCTTTTTTTTTTTTTTCTTAAGGTTTAGATTTTAAGCTGTTCAAGCAATCTGCCTAACTAACCTTTGTTAAAACTGAAAAGAAATATTTATAGCAGGATAGAGTTAGATGCCTTGTGAAAGAAAACTAGTTACAGAACATTCATATTTTAAATTTCAGCTACCAAAATTAATTATTCATTTATTAATATGATGTATATTGAATACTCCTATATATTACTTTGCTAATAATTGCTTTATAGCTCCTGATGGTAAACAGTGTTATAACCTCTGCATCTTATACATATCTTGATTTTCAATCCAATAATCTAATAGAAAAAAATAGGTCATAATTTGAATGTTTAAAAGGTACATTGTTACATAAGAAAATTTTATTTTATTTTATTTTTGCAGAACTATTATGGAGCTGCTAAGATGATTTTTTCTGATAACCCACTTGGTCTGACCTGTGGAATGGTATGTCCAACTTCTGATCTTTGTGTAGGTGGATGCAATTTATATGCCACTGAAGAGGGACCAATTAATATTGGTGGATTGCAACAGTTTGCTACTGAGGTATGTAAGATGTATACATTGTTCCTCTCCCCCCAAAGCACAAAAATCTTAAAATAACTTTAATTCTTGATGCTTTGTTGATATCCAATATTTTTAGTGTGATATACAGGTAAAGTGAAAGTGTTTTGTGCCATAAACAGTATTTTTATTCAACAACTTGGCTTTAAAAATGAAATTTTCTAAAACCATATGTCAAATTAATTGTAATCCCAGAAGGTTATTAAAATACTTTCACTGAAAATTATATAAAGTGGAGGATCTGAAAATGGGATATATTCATTAACTTTACATTGGAGTGTGGCTAGGAGCCCCCATTATGAAAAGACTATTTTGCTTAACTGATTTTTTTTTCCAGAAACTATCTTTAATCTTTACAGCTTGAAATAATGCATCAGTATTCTTCTGTAATATTTTTTTGAGTAATAGAGGTTGTAGAATTATCAAACACCCTAAAACTGAATAATATTCTTTAACATTAGCTTTTGTGAATTTATGGATTAAAAGCAGAGTGTGTTTTTTGGATGCAAATTTATAATGAAGTAATATGAAAACATTTTGTCCCTATTTATCCTGTAAGTTTGTGCCATGTCTTTCTCTTTTATGAATCCTTTTTAAATGACTTTGATTCTCTGGGACATCTTATTCTCTCTGGGGTCTCCTTTTTGGAGTCAACTACCAGGTCATTTCCCATGTATCATTTAAATGACCAGCTTATATGGAGGTTCCAGTACAATTTTGTAATCTTTGGTGTCCAGTTGGCTAAAATACCAAATTAAATGCCTGTCAACACTAGATTTTTAGTTAATGACTTCCCTGTCTGATTTTGTCAACTTAAACACAATATATTCTTTCTTTTTAGGACCCTTCCCATAGTATCCCTCAAGCTTAAATCTCACTTTGCTTTTAGTAATAAATCAGGGTTATTCCCTTCCTGCTTTCTGACAGGTTAATTCTAAGGAAGGACTCCTGGGAATGAGAAAATAGGAACAATTTGAGGTTGTGAGTTGTTGCAATAAATTCTTGGATTTAATTTCTTTTCGTACCAAATTCAAAATTGCATTAGGCTTACCTGACCAGTGCAAGGTATGATCTTTACAACCTGAGAAAATCCTTAGTTGATGGAGAAGATTCACTTGAATTCTTCCACATTTTTCTTTGGGGACTCATTGCCTCTTCATTAAAACAGGGCAAGCTTGCAAGGATGTAGTAAGTAAAAGGTCACATAATATGTATACGAACTAACACTGCATTTCAAAACAAGATGAGTTAAAATAATATTGTTAGTTTGTCAGTGACCTGACAACAGAGAGGGAGAAGGCGAAAGGGGGAGAGCGATAAGGAAAGGGGGGGAGAGAGAGAGAGAGACCGTGGGAGAGAGGAAACAGAGAGAGGGAGAGAAAGGGAAACACCATTCCTCTGAGAACTCTCACTTGGTTTTAATGAGGTTACTACCACTGCTTTCCAAAGCAGTCTGTTTATTTAAGACATAGCATAGATTAGAATGGCATTAAATGCATTTTAAGTGACTCACGGAATTTAGATAGGAATGTATCTTCTTATTATGTTCCATTTTTACTTTGTATTACTGTGGCTTCAAATATATCTATCAAATCATAAATAAAAATCTCCCAGTGGAACTTTATAGAAAAGCTTTCCATTCATGTTTTTTTTTTAAGTGGACTACTTAGGGCAAGTTATTTTAGAGAGTTCTGTGAAAGGGTTGTTTACTTAAATTTACCCAACTGTCAAAGTTGTGAAGGTAAGCAGAAACAGACTCACAGATATAGAAAATGAACTTGTGGTTACCAAAGGTGAGAGGGAATGGGGAGAACAAATTAGGGGTATGGAATTAACAGATACAAACTACTATGTATAAAATAGATAAGCAGCAAGGATATACTATATAGCACAAGGAATTATACTCATTATCTTGTAATAACCTAAAATGGAGTGTAATCTGCAAAATACTGAATCACTATGCTGTACACCTGAAACTAACACTAAGTCAACTATACTTCAATTAAAAAAATAAGCAAAATACAATGAACTAATTGACTTCCAGTGAAAAGAAAAAGTATAAATATTTTAAATAATATTAAAATAAAAATGTTAAATTATTAAATTATAAATAACAGTATACAAAACACTATTATTCTTTCAAACTACTAAACTATTGACATGAATACTTAAGTCAAAGTGGAATATGATGCAAATAATTTCATGTTTTGGTTGTTTGATAAAACAATGATTGATTTTTGACCTTTAAAGAAATATAAATCTATTTTTCAGCCAAATTAAGCAAAGGTTAGGAAAGCAGAGTAAAATAGTATGATATTTTTCAAAATTGTTTTTCCTATAACTTATAAGTGATTTTTAAAATATCAACTCTGTAGTCTGCCATTATCATTTAAATCCATACCTTACACCTTTCCATTTGAACATGGGCATATGATTTGGAGGGACTGTGGTAGAAAAGGAATAAATCACACAAAGGATAGCATGAGGAGAATCAGGAGACCAGCTACTCAGCTACTTTCTTTTTGTCCTTTATTGTCAGTCCTTTGCTGTCCTCACATCTGCGGTGACCTTGCTTTATATTTTGTGTACTTGTGGGACAAACAGTCTACAGGGTGATTCCAAATCTCTCTTGGAGGCAGTTTTTCCTAGTTCAGTTAGGTATAATAATAGTGCTTCAAAAAACAATTATGGAAATAATAGTTTGCTGTGGATTTTCTTATCAATTTCATCAGGGCCTTAAAAATTTCTCTATACAAATGTAACACTTGAAAATTTTATTTTAAAATGTGTTTGATTATTTAGTTGAATTTTTAAGAAATCATATTTATCACATTTAATAAACCAACTAGACTCTCATTACCTCTCAAATTTAACTAATGAATTGTTGCAAAAGGATAATGAAATGAGAATGCATCTTTCTACTCATTTCTAAAGTTTGAAAAACAACTATATGTAGATAATTAGCTGCATGTCAAATCACTTCCCTTCTACTGATGTTAAAGAGTTTTAGAGACAATTTAGAAAAATTAAAATTGCAAGTCCAAGGTTCTAAAGTTTAACTCTAAATCTTAAAGTTAATGAGATTCAGAGGATTAGTACTTAAGATTGCTGCCTCAATTAGGAATTTTTAGCAATATATTAGATTATGAAATTGGTATCTAAAAACAGTATCTGTTTTTCCCAGTAAATGTTTTATGAGATTATTTTAATACCCATTAAATATACTGTTTTGTGTGGCATATACTTCTTGACAGTGTACTTTTAGTTTACTTTTCATATTTTCAGTTAAGATTGGAACTGACAAATGGAATTCCAGACTAAATCAGGTGACTCACTGAGAACAGAATTAATCTTTAGAATTTTCTCTAATTGTATCTCTCAGCAGGTTTTTTACATCACCTCTCACTTGTAATACCCAGTTCTTAGCCCACCATCATATACTATTTATATACCATCATATACTATTTGTATTTATTTCTATGTTTTATTGAGTAGGCACAGTTGAAATAAAAAAGACCAGTGCTTATAATATAATAAAAAAATACACTGATATGATTCAAGCAGCCAGGTATTATGAGGCTACATTAGGTAACCTAGTAAAATTACTTAAATGACATCAATATTTATATTTTGTTAAATGCTGCAATAAATACTTTAATGAATTGTGAATGAAGAAAGAATATGATTACTTGAGTTAGTGATTATTTTAATAGGACAAATATTATTTCTACCATATCTTCATCTTGAACATGGAGTCATTAAAAGCCTTAAACTTTTGCCTTCTGCAGGTATATTGGAGGAGAATATAGACACACATACACTAATAAATAATAGAGTATTGCATGTCCTCTCTCAAATAATGTTTTTTTTGTGATGCATCCCATCTATCAAATAGATAAATAGAGATGAATAAAAAATTTAGGTACAGTCCTCATATTAAAATCAATTATTAAGAAAAAGTGCATAAACTGAAATGTGAGATTGGATATACTCTGTGTGTTATGTCGATTGCTTTATAAATTAGTTAATAAAACAAATGACCGAGATACTTTGGAGAGTTAATGAGAACACTATTAATAATTAATTCAGGGCAACAGAAACAAACCAGGACTATACCAGGAAAACTGGCTTGTATAAAAACCCAGTGTATTAAGCTCCCACTAGGTAAGGATTCAGTTAATCAAACAAACATTGATTGAACATCGATTAGAATTAAGTGTTGTTATAGGCTGCTTCTACATACTACATGTCCTGAGAAACATTGTAGTTTCTCAGGAAATAATACAAACCAACAATGAAATTTCATAACAAACTTAATAAGGCATATGCATTTACATTAGCATCCTTAGACTAATAATCCAATCTTCATTATTTTGTTGTTGTTGTTGTTAAATTGTTTATTTGAGATTTTTCTTGTTTCTTGAGGTAGGCTCGTATAGCTATAAACTTCCCTCTTAGAACTGCTTTTGCTGCATCCCATAGGTTTTGGATCATAGTGTTTTCATTGTCATTTGTCTCTAGGTATTTTTTGATTTCCTCTTTGATTTCTTCAGTGATCTCTTGGTTATTTAGTAACGTTTAGCCTCCATGTGTTTGTGTTTTTTACATTTTTTCCCCTGTAATTGATTTCTAATCTCATAGCATGGTTAGAAAAGATGCTTGATATGATTTCAATTGTCTTAAATCTACTGAGGCTTGATTTGTGACCCAAGATATGATCTATCCTGGAGACTGTTCTGTGTGCACTTGAGAAGAAAGTGTAATCTGCTGTTTTCGGATGGAATGTCCTATAAATATCAATTAAATCTACCTGGTCTATCGTGTCTTTTAAAGCTTCTGTTTCCTTATTTATTTTCATTTTGGATGATCTGTCCCTTGGTATAAGTGAGGTGTTAAAGTCCCCCACTATTATTGTGTTACTGTCGATTTCCTCTTTTATATCTGTTAGCAGTTGCCTTATGTATTGAGGTACCTCTATGTTGGGTGCATATATATTTATAATTGTTATATCTTCTTCTTGGATTGATCCCTTGATCATTGGGTAGTGTCCTTCTTTGTCTCTTGTAATAGTCTTTATTTTAAAGTCTATTTTTCTGATGTGAGTATTGTTACTCCAGCTTTCTTTTGATTTCCATTTGAGTGGAATATCTTCTTCCATTCCTTTAATTTCAGTCTGTATGTGTCCCTGGGTCTAAACTGGGTCTCTTATAGACAACATGTATATGGGTCTTCTTTTTGTATCCATTCAGCCAGTCTGTGTCTTTTGGTTGGAG
>NC_041217.1:97891363-97891652 GCF_002837175.3 Physeter macrocephalus
AGTTCCCTTGTATGTTATTTGTCATTTTTCCCTTGCTGCTTTCAATAATTTTTCTTTGTCTTAATTTTTGCCAGTTTGATTACTATGTGTCTCAGCATGTTTCTCCCTGGGTTAATCCTGACTAGGACTCTCTGCACTTCCTGGACTTGGGTGGCTATTTCCTTTCCCATGTTAGGGAAGTTTTCGACTATAATCTCTTCAAATGTTTTCTCTGGTCCTTTCTCTCTCTCTCTTCTCCTTCTGGGACCCCTATAATGTGAATGTTGTTACGTTTAATGTTGTCCCAGAG
>NC_041217.1:97892243-97919577 GCF_002837175.3 Physeter macrocephalus
TATTGTTCATCTCTGTTTGTTTGTTCTTTAATTCACTGAAGTGTTTGCTCTTTAAATCTTCTAGGTCTTTGTTAAATATTTCTTGCATCTTCTGTATCTTTGACTCCGTTCTTTTTCTGAGGTCCTGGATCATCTTCACTATCATTATTCTGAATTCTTTTTCTGGAAGGTTGCCTATCTCCACTTGATTTAGTTGTTTTTCTGGGGTTTTATCTTGTTCCTTCATCTGGTACTTAGCCCTGTGCCTTTTCATCTTTTCTGTCTTTCTGTGGATGTGGTTTTTGTTCCACAGGGTGCAGAATTGTAGTTCTTCTTGCGTCTGCTGTCTCCCCTCTCTAATCTTCATTAATTTTTGATATTTGGTTTTGGAGGTGATTAGACCTTAGTATAAAGGATAGGATCAGGTAGCGGGAAAACGTAGCATCATAATACTCCATACTTGCATTGCACTTCAATGCTTTTTTATAATATCTCACTTTAAAATGTTTAAAAACAACCATTAAGACATGTAAACTAGCCAATGTTTTTCCCATTTTGGGCATGAGGAAACCAAGGTTCAAAATGATTAGAAAAATCGTAGTTTGTTAAACAAACTCCTTTAGCCCTGGACAATGTTAGGTACTTTACTTAGAACTTGACTGATACTCAAAATAACCCTCTAGGTAAATGTTATCACCCTCATTTTTTTGTATGAGTAACAGGAGGCTTACGCAAGTTCACATGTAATAAAGGGCAGATCCAGAGTACAAACTATCTAATTCCCATTATTTCACAAACTGTCACTTGTCCTGCCTAATGTTGTAAGTCACTGATACAAAGTCAATGTAAACTTGGGTTTTCTGGCTGCAAGCTCACAGTGTTACACCTTATTGACTCAGCCACAGATACCTCAGTCACTGTACCTTACAACTGTACCTCATTTTCTGTTAGATATGAAGCAACTATATTAAAATAGGTTGTGTAAGACCAACACATATGGCTTAGTCGTTTTCTTTATTTATATATGTTACCAGTAACATATATTACGCGAAAGTACTGCTACAAATTTAAATTCAGGGCCTTGGAAGGGACCCATGCAATTGAGAGCCCTGAAGTTTAAGCTTTTACCTAAAGTTTTATATTAATTAGGAAAACCTAAGCCTGATTTTGTGATAACTGGTCTATAAGTACATTTAATAATGAGTCTAACACATTTATGATACAGTTTGGCAAACTGGTCAATAAGATCTGCTAGTTCATGTGTATAATCTAAGATATATTACCATGATAATGGATAATAACCAATATTTATGGATAATAACCAATATTTATGGCTAATGCCTTTTGCAGTTCATCTATAAATAGAATATGGATTAGTGAGTAGTTGTTAGATTTGATGACATCGCACACTTGCCTTATTGTCCCAAACTTGTATCATCTTTGAATAAAATTTCTCCATACTACTCCTATTTGAAAACAGTGTTATCAATAGTTTGTGAATACTGTTCATAGAGAAGAAAAAAAGTATTTCTGAGAGAAATAAGAGGTACATGAAAGATATGCATTAAAGAGTAATAAAATCAGGACTTCCCTGGTGGCGCAGTGGTTGAGAGTCCGCCTGCCAATTCAGGGGACATGGGTTCGTGCCCCGGTCTGGGAAGATCCCACATGCCGCGGAGTGGCTGGGCCCGTGAGCCATGGCCGCTGAGCCTGTGCGTCGGGAGCCTGTGCTCCACAACGGGAGAGAGGCCTGCGTACCGCAAAAAAAAAAAAAAAAAAAGGGTAATAAAATCAATAGTTTGTATCAATAAAATCAAGAGGACTGCTCTTGGGGATGTAAACACAAGTAATGTCTGTACAGGCTTCATTTGTGTCTCTCCTTTTGGTCTTAATGCAATGATTAATAGAAAGGAATAATATTTGATATTCTTTTCCAAAACTCTTTAGAAATCTATTAAACATACTCAGTGCGGGGTTGTGGGGTGAGATGAATTTGGAGATTGGAATTGACATTTATACACTCTTGATACTATGTATAAAATAGATAACTAATGAGAACCTACTATATAGAACAGGAACTCTACGCAGTGCTCTGTGGTGACCTAAATGGGAAGGAAATCCAAAAAAGAGGGGATATATGTATGCATATAGCTGATTCACTTTGCGGTACAGTAGAAACTAACACAACATTGTAAAGCAACTACACTCCAATAAAAATTAAAAAAATTACTCAGTGGTGGCCCAATGATGAATAATTAAACTGCAGGATGGATAAATTGTTAAATGATTTTCATCACAAATTTTAGTTTGTCTTAAAACTATATATTAGTATCTGGAGTTTTAACACATAAAAATACGTTCAGAGATTTGGGGCAATTACATTGAAATTTACCAAAATCACATGGTTATTAAGATTATTTGCTATTAATGTTTTTTGAATTTGATTTTTATAAGTTCAAATATATATACTCTTGTGGGCACCTTACAGTGCAGAAGGATGGACTTTCATTCGTTTGAATCTTAACAACTTAAAAATATGTATTTTTTTTTGCAAATATATTTGATCAGTAGTAGTATAAAGTAGTACAAAGCAGTAATAGTGTATCAGCATGAATCACTTGTAAGAGCCATTATGCTGGGAGCTAAAATTTAAATACCCGTTTGCTCCAAAGTGTAATGATAAATGAAATATAATAAGTACACAAGAAAAGTTAATAGCTGAACTAAAAAGGAAGATAAATACATTTTGGGGCCAGAAATGGTATAGAAATATTCAACAGTAAACAGGGGACTTGGGCCACTGTCTGCTAGGCTCTGCATAAGCAAACAATCAGGGGCTGCTGGGGAGTTTGACTGGTGTGGGATAATAAGTACCAAAAACATGCATTGTAGAGGACTGGATTTACCTAACCCTGGTAGAAAGTTTTGAAAAATATAGGTGCAGGGCTAGGGCTTATGTGAAGCTACAAAGAGAAGCAGTGAGAGCTGTGCCCCAGTGTTTTGGGCATGTGCCTAGTGGCCCAGTAACTTGCTTCTGTGTTATCTCTAAATATCACCTGGGGACTGGCGCCCTGGGCTTCCAGTTAGAGACCTGGTTCTGCGGTGGGGTAGAGGGAGAGGAGTGATGCTGGGTGGAGGCCATCACGTACTGTACATAAGAAGCAAGAGGGTAAGTGCAAAGACAGAAGACTTTCTCTCAGAATAAGTCTGGAACAAAAAGTCCAAAGCCACATTTGAAAAGCTAATGCTGCCAGTGATAATCAAAAGCCTCAACCTATAGGTGATTTTATCCTAATGAAACCAAATACTACCATAATCAGGCCTTTAAAATATATAGACAGAAAATAATATCCATAAAAATAAGGTAAAATTATGAAAAAAACAATGAATTTGGTATGAAAAATAGTTGATTGGAAATATTCACTGTAGTAAAAATACCAGTAAAAAGTTAAATTTAGAAATGGAATAGAAAGCGATTGGTGAAGAGCAGCCTTTAAGGCAGTTATGGTAGAGAATTTTCCAAAAGAAAGGAAAGATGTAAGCCCCTCTATTAGACACACGATTATAATATTGTGAAATACCAAAGATCTCAAAAGAAGCAGCTTCCAGAAAAAGAGAAAACAGATTACTTTAAAACCAAACAACATTTAGACTGACCCCAGACTTTTCATTAGCATCCATAGATGTTAGAAGCCAAAAACACTTTTTTAAAAGAACTAAGATAAAGAACTGTATTTCTCCCTTAACAATACAAGCATGAGTAAAGGTATTTTAAGCATTTAAAATCTAAAGTGACTTATTATTCACCTTGTTATAAGAACTGCTAAAAGTTATTCTTCAGCATGACTGAGACAAACTTGAAATGAAAGAGAGATGTAAGAAATGATGAGCAAATAAACCAGAAAAATATGGTGGTAAATAAAATTAATTATTGACTGTAAGGTGATGATAACAACTCATTTTGGGGTGTTAAAAAAGATAGAGATAAAATTTTATATAAAATTGACAAGGAAGATGTTTGAGGTGGGTGTGGTAGAGCACAGTTAAGGGTGCTAAGGGCCTTTTGTGTTGGGAGGAGAGAGATACTTGATATCTCTCTTCAATGTTTTAAAAACATTGAAATATCTATGTTAAAAATAAAAGGTAATCAAAAAATATAGAAATACCACCTGTAACTTCTAAGAAATCATAGAATCAAAGAGGAGTGGGTGGGTAGAAAACTTAATCCAGTGAGAGACAGGAAAGGAGAAATAAAAAATGAGAGAGAGAAGCAAATACAAAATATGGTAAACAGGAAACAGAGCAGATAGTAGAAATACATACAAATATATAATTAATCATAATAACTTATATTTATTAAGTTTACTTATTAAAACATAAGTGACTTTATTATGGATTAAAAATAAATACTTCAAACAGCTATATGATGTTTAAAAGAGAAAGACCTTATCAGATAACTTGAAAATAAGGTGGTTGAAAAAAGAAATACCTTGCAGATAGTAACCATAAAAAAGTTAATGTAGTGATATTCATATGTAACAAAAGTGGAATTTTAGGGAAAGTGTACCAATAAAAATAAAGAGAAAAACAATTAATGAAAAGAAGAATAAATGTCTTAAAAATATAAAATTCATAAACTTACATATACATTACAATATGGCCTTACTCAAAATTTGTAAGATTTTTTTGAATAAAGTTTATTAGATTGATTTAATAAATCCAGAAAGGTTCCTGTACCCAACTAATATAGAGTGAGTGCATATAGATATATATGTGTGTGTATGTATATATTGTTTCCAAATAAAAACATACAGACTGCATTTTTCTGCAACACAACTAAATTAGAAATCAAAAATAAAAATATTGTCAAAATGAAGGCAATAGCAACAAATTTAAAACACACATTTGTAAATAGCTCATGGATTAAAGAGGTTATCACAATAGAAATTGTAAAACATTTAGACCTGAATGACACAATTTCCATTGACATCCTGTAAAATGTAGCCGAAGCCATTTTTACATGAAAATTTATTGTGTTAAGTGTATATAACAGAAGAGATAAAGATTATATATAAATAAGCAGGTTTCATTTCAAGAAGCTAGAGACAGAGGAAACAGGTGGAGGAGGGATGTGTTGGTGGTAAATGCAGAAAAAGTAGAAGAAAGGAACTGAAAATAATAGAAAAATAATGCAATAGAAAATGAGAGCAAAAGTAATGATCTACAAAGAAAACCTGGCTCTTTGAAAATAGCTTAGTAAATGATCATCTGGCATATCACATAACAACCAGTACATTTTAATTATGGCTGCCTTCTAATTACTGTTCTTTTATTATTTTATTGACCTGCTTAATAGTAGTTAACCATTACTGCTGTTTCTAGAAAAATCATATTAAAAATCAGTTGAAGCTGATAGGACGGGAGAATGATCTCTCCAGTCTACCACGTCTCCATCACTATCTGTTGCCTCCCAGCTCTCCTTTTGTCCCCAGCAAGCTGTAGCATGGATTGCCTGACCTCCAGCAGCTTTATTTTCCAACTGCAGCATTGAACACATATTTGAGTGACTAACTAGGTACTAGGCAGTGTCTGGGTGCTAAGGATACAGTGATGAACAACATAGGGATGATACTAGCCCTCAGGGAGCTTCTTGCCTAGTGAGAAAGACAATAAAGCAAGCAAATTACACTGAAGTGTGGAGAGGGGGCAGTCAGACAATACTGTGGGAGCCAGTAGGTAGGAACCCTAACAGATAGTGTAGCAGGGAGGGGAAGCTGAGTTGAGGAAGTGAAATTTAAAACTAATCCTGGAAGGTGTTCATCAAGTATGGTAAAGTCGGGAGTGGGTGAGAATTCAAGGCGCAGAGAACAGCATGAGCAAATTCTGAAGGCAAATGAGTGCTTGCACTGATTAGTTCGAACCTACATATGATTTTGGATCAGTAAAGTTGCTCATAACCAAAGTACACACACCTATGTTTTCTAATTGTGTTTTGTCAACTTAACTATTTAATTCAGTTGTAGCCTTAAATCACAAATAGAACATATAGTTTAATCATTATAAAAATATGAACTATAATGTAGAATAATAAGTTAGGAGTCAGTTCTGCTGTCTATAAAATGAGCAATCATACCTAACTTTAAAGATTTTTAGGGCTGGAGATATAAATGTTAAGCACCTACGAGAGTGCCTTATAAAGAGAAAGCATTAATCCCGGGAGGTTATCATCATTGATTTATTCTATCTTCACAATAAATTGTTGAAGTAATTATTACTCTCTTAATTTTAGAGCTGACATTTAGAGAGGTGAAATCCTCTCCACAATAACATGTGTCATTTTTTTTAAGATTTGGCTAAGGCGTTATCTTTCTTCCCTTCTGGGATAACATATCTTTCTCACCAGCTCCAACAGCACCATGTATAAAAATGAACCCTACACAGGGACAGATTGCATTGTAATAATTTTTCTATATTTAAGACATATGAGTACCCTGTTACCCAGGGAACTACTTACTGGAAGGTCTGTATTTGTCTTATTCATACTAGTATCTAGTACATAGAGGACACATAAAGATATTTACCATATTAAGGTGGAAATTTAATGGAACAGAATATTCTGATATCAAATTACACAGTATTTTTACCATGCCAGCGATGTCTCACAATAATGTCTATTTTAATAATAAGAAAATAATGAAACAACATTTTTTAAGAATCACTAATGCATTAATAATTTTGATAACTAAAAATTTGCCATAGCATGAAGTTTTCCTTGTTTCTGATGTGTTTGAAACACAGTTCCCACTTTTGGTGTCCCTTGTTTAATTGTGGTGAAGAAACTGTCAGACAGCCCAAGAATATTTCTTTTCAAAGGATGAGTGCGGTGAATAGTATGTACTCAGTACTTCCTTTGACTTCTTTCACAAAAGGAAGCAAGTTACAAAGAAAATTACATAGAAGCATCTCCTAGAAGGCATGTAATTTGAGGTAACTTACTTTTGGATGCACAAATAACAATCTCTCTCCATTTAAGCATTCAAAAGGTAACCACACTGTCATATTGCTAATTAATTAACTCAAAGAAACTGAAACCAGCAAAATGAAAACCAATGTATTATTTTTATTAAGGTTCCTCTTAGACCTACACTGATGAAATAGTATCTCTTTAGAAATGACCAGAAATTATGTTTTATTCTATAATAAAATCAAGTTAAATACTTGCAAAAATATAAAACTCTTATGGGATATGTTGAATACAACTAACCTTTTACAATATATCCTTCAACTAGTGGAGATATTCTGAAATATCCAAGAAAACTTTATTTGTCATGATTCCCCTATAGTTTATAGTTGCTATTGCTTGGTTAATAAGAACAAGTAGAGTAATTGAGTAAGAAATATAGCTACCAAATATTTGTGTTTATTTCCATTAAGTACCATTTTAGAAAGCAAGAAAGATTTAAATGAGAAAAAGGATACTCTCAAATTAGAATCGGTAAATATCTTTGCATTTACCATGTTATGTCCTTTTCCATTTAGAGAGCACTGCATAATTATTAGAAAATTATACTCTTTCTGTCTCCAGAATGTGAGGAGGCTTGGGGAAATATTACATGGCCCCTCTCTATGTCTCAGTCTTTCCATTTTTAAAATGATAAAATGATAAATTCTCCTTTAAAAGGATAATTTCTCCCTTGCCTCAAAATAATATGAAAATTATGGGGAAAATGCTAGTAAAGTCAATATGGAGTGATGAAAGGAATGCACTTTCCAGATGAGTGAAAAGTTAGAAATCACAGGGCAATTATACAAGGAAATCTATTTAAAATGTTCCTCAAGATTATTCACTTACAAATAACCTATAAATAACCATCCTTTTGTATCACTGAGGAAGAACTGCTTGTGTTACTCATTTGTTGAAACCTATCACTGGAGTTCAGGAAATTTGAAATTCATCAAAATCTTGCTGGATGCCTACTATGTGGTACAATTCTACTGTGCCCTGGCATTCATTACAGATGGGAAGAGAAACCCTCAGATTAGGTTTACATGTATTAACTCATTTAATCCTCATATTAGCCCTATGAGATAGATATTATTAACCCCACTTTACAGTTTGAGGAGACTGAAGCATGGAGATGTTAAAGCACTTATTCAATACTGTACACCGTGAGAATGATGGAGGTCATGACTCAACCCCAAGAGCATAATTTTAAAGCCAGACCTCTAAACATGTTGCTTTTGTGATGAAGTTTACAAAATTTCATTCAAATATTCAGTTCATCAGAAAAACTACCAAGGTTGATGTGCCCTACTATAAAAATAAGGGGGAAAATCCAGTGCAATAATAATTTACAAATAACAGAACAAAACATTGACCCATCTTCAGTTTATGAGTCCATTTTTGCTCACCTGTTCAAATTACTGTTAAGTACATTTATTTAGTTTTCAATTTTAATTTTGAATTTTTTTCTTTTCTAGAATTTCTTTTTAAAAAAAAACAAATTCAAGTTTCCTGGTGAAGTTCACATTCTTATGTATTTTTTGAACATGTTCATTATAGTTATTCTGAAGTCTATCTTTGATAACTACACTTACTGGATTATGTATGCATATCTTTATGTTTTCTGAGTTATTGGCAGTTCTTAGTTCTTAGTTAATGAGAGGCCTGGGCTTTTTTGATCAAAAGCCAGGCCTTGTATATGAAAATTTGTAGATGTTGCAGTTGACTTATCCTCCACAGAAGGTTCACCCTATCATTTGGGAGGTAGACAGGAGTGAGACCTTATCACCTTCATCTAAATCAGGCTGGGTTACATGTCTACGTCTGGTTTGCCCCACTTGCAGAGTACAGCCCTCCAGAAGTTTCAGCTGTATGCTAAGGTGTTTACTAGGACTTTTTCTTCTTCAGCTACTCCTGTACTCCAGTTGTTTCTTCTGGCCTTTCAGAGTGCAGAAAGCTCCCTTCTGCTTTATAGAGATTTGTTTTGTTTATAAACACTGTGTCTCTCTAGTCCTAGAAAATTAGCTAAAATCTCTCTTTTTGTCTCTTCTGAGCCGTGGTCATCTATCTACAAGATCCCTCGCTCTGCTAAGAAGTGGCGAATTCCCTCAGGGTAAAAGTAACTCCTAAACTGTCATCTCACTTCTGCTGTTCCCTTTTTTCTGAGATCTTGGCTCCTCTAGTCAGGCTTACTTCAGAGGCTCTCCAGTGCTTCCAACATATTTTTGAAATGTTATCCTTCAAAAGCTAATCTATCATAACCAGAAGCAGATGTCATAAATTATCTACTGAATGTCTATGTGGCAGGTTAGTGCTCACTGCTGGTTATACAATGGTAACGTGTTTCTAAAAATATTTAAAACAAATAGTTAATAAGTTATATGTGTGTGTTTTTATATATGACATATTCTCTGACTCAAGAACTAATGTTCCGCTGACTAACATGGAAACGTGGCACACATGGTAAATAGTTTCATTAATAGCATACACAGTATGATACAGGAGCACAGAGGAGGAGCACTTAACTTGGACCAGGGCTGGAGTAGGGAAAGCGAGTCAGGAATGCTTCCTAGAGGACCTTAGACAGGAATTTCAAAGATTGAGAAAGAGTTAGTCAAGCATAAATTGCCATCGGCTTGACCCAATATAAGTATGGTAATACTTAAAATGTACTGCTTATTTCTATTAAAAGCACAAATGGATTTGAAACATTAAAAATATGTTTGAGGTTGTAAAAGTTAGCTTAAAAATTTTAACCATGCCAATTGATTTCTCCGTAGGTGTTCAAAGCAATGAATATCCCACAAATCAGGAATCATTTTCTGCCTCCCCCAGAAAAAATGCCTGAAGCCTATTCTGCAAAGATTGCTCTTTTGGGTGCTGGGCCTGCAAGTATAAGTTGTGCTTCCTTCTTGGCTCGATTAGGCTACTCTGACATCACTATATTTGAAAAACAAGAATACGTTGGTGGTTTAAGGTAATGCCTACATTTATTTCATGTTCACAGTGTCAAAAATGATGGGGTAAAATGATTATGAATATTGTTGGTTCGTAATCGTATAGGAACTTCAGGCTCACAGATGGTATTTTAAGTGTTCTTTTTCCAAATGCTCAAAGTTTGATTTCATTATTCACTTTAAATTTGCAGTTGGCTTTAAGCAATATTTATTTTAAAATTTCTCTGTCTAGTTCTGTGAATTTAAGAGAAATCTCAGCAAAATATTTTATGAATAGAGGAACCAATCATATGAAAGCTTATTTCAGGACTTCCCTGGCTGTCCAGCAGTTAAGACTTCGCCTTCGAATGCAGGGGGTGCGGGTTCAATCCCTGGTCATGGAGCTAAGATCACACATGCCTCGTGGCCAAAAAAACCAAAACATAAAACAGAAGCACTATTATAACAAATTCAATAAAGACTTTAAAAAAAAGGTCCACATCAAAAAAATCTTTAAAAATAAAAAAGAAAGCTTATTTCACCCCTGTGAATCTTTCCTTTAATGGCGATATATATATGTGAAAATTATGCAAATTAGACATGAGGAAACCAAACTCCACAGAATATTGGATGGTTCATTTTGTTGTGTACATAGACGTGCTGTCCTGGTCACGTATTTTCATTCTCCAATATCTTTTAAGTTTTGCTGATTACAATTATGTTAGAGTCTACTAAAAATGTTCCATTTTAATGTACATTTATGCAGTGTTTATCTCATAGATACCATATTATTATTTACTATTAATCAGCATCATTATTAAACCAGGATTCAGTCACATAATCATTTATTCCTATGAAGATTCATACACTGAAATGGAAAATATTCACTTTGTATCTGATTTTCAGAAATTCATATTAAGCTTAGAAATTGGATGGAGTTTGCTTTATTTAAAATAAATGGAACTCTATAGAATATACAATGGAGAAAAGGCAATCACTTCAATGACTGATGTTGGGCAACCTGGACAGCTTACATGTAAATCAATGAACTTAAAACACTCACGCCATAAAGAAAAATAAACTCAAAATGGTTTAAAGACCTAAATATAAGACACGACACCATAAAAGTCCTACAAGAGAACAGAGGCAAAACGTTCTCTGACATAAATCTTAGCAATATTTTCTTAGATCAGTCTCCCAAGGCAAAAGAAATAAAAGCAAAAATAAGCAAATGGGACCTAATCAAACTTAAACGCTTTTGCACAGCAAATGAAATCATCAACAAAACAAAAAGACCACCTATGGATTCACAATAAGGAAATGGGGTTTAGGTGAAATAGTTTTGGTCATAGAAAATATTTTGAGAACATGTGTGATGTAACACACATTTAAAGTGTGGTACCTGTAGCGTAATAAACTAAAGCAAAGTTCTATCGGAGTATGAGCATCATGCTTTAAAAAGAATGGAAGGAGCTTGTTACTGGTTAATTCCATTTAGATGAAAGAAACATGAACATATAAGAACGATTATTTTTTTAGGTTATCTGGGCATTCCACTGATTGTACTAAAGGATTTGTGGCCACACGGAAGATTTCTTTCAAAACTTTAGCTTGTTAAAAGAGCACATATAGAAGAATGAAAGTTTGTTTTTATAAGTACAACAAACTTGGGAAGTAACCATTCCAATTAAATTCCATCTTCTATCCTTGTATCCCCTTTCTCAACATGCAGTCTTGAGGGTAATCTCCCTCTGTCCCTTCCTCCCTCCTTCCTCCCTTCCTTCCTTCCTTCCTTTTTAATTTATTGATCTCCTACTATGTGCTGGTCATTGTCTCGGGCCCTAGAGATACAAAGGTAAATAAAGCAAACTGCCTGTTCTCATGGGGCTCGTATTCTGGTAGTGGGGGGGTAGACAATAAAGCAACAATAAACCAAATATAGAGTATGTCAGGTGTTTATAAATGCATGAGGGGGTTTCAAAAATGGCAGTTTAGTGCTGTCCCTAGAGCATTTGATATATGGAATAGATAATTTTTAAAATATGGTTATCCTCTAGTCTGTACAATAAAATAATCTTCAAAGAGAATTATGTAATAATTGGTGATTATAATTATTTTTATTCAGTCCCACAAAACAAAATATTAGCAATTAAAACAAAATAATTTTAATATTAAAGGTATAGTTCACAGTTTCCCTATTTTAAAGTTTAAACCCAAGTTAAAAACTTCTGGTCACACAAAATGATAGAATTGAAGTAGATTCATGTTGCTTCATGTGTTATCATTTTATCAATCACAGATCAACTGTTTAAACATTGGAATATGTAGTCTTGCGGGAGTGGAGACACATGCTGCCTATGGCCATTGGAATGAGGACTATGCTTGTAGGTGAATCAGCATGTGCCAGTGCGTGCTGTTTAACTGGAGTTCTCCATATTAACTGCTCTGTAGAACTCAGTTTATTAATGAATGGGTAATAAAATTGGGATTATTTAAATCTTACACATTTTTTTAACATCGTTATTGGAGTATAATTGCTTCACCTTCGATAGCTCAGCTGGTAGAGCGGAGGACTGTAGACCTGACACATATGGATATTTATTTTAAAAACATTTATTACTAAAACTCTATAGCAACTGTAGCCATTATTTAGAATTTAGATCCACCAAAGAGTTTTTTGGGGGGAGACAGTGTTTAGAACATCACTGACTTGTTTAGAGTTACCTGCTCATGGTGATAATACAAAAAGCCTTATTTTTATCAATTTTATAACTTTTTAAATTGTCTAAAAACAGTGCACCTCCTTATTGCCTGCACCTGGACTTGGTGTGATGCTGGTAAGGGAATAGAGTACGAGTTTAGGGTTGAGCAACTCATAGGAAGGAGTTGTCTGAGGACATATGTTGGGGTGAAGGAACCAAAGTTTAGTTTGGGGTATAAAAAATTTGAGATACTTATTAGACGTCCAAGTGAATATAAAGGTCTGGAATTTAGGTTTGAGGAGAAAATGTGGATGCCATCACATATGGACGCCATTTAGAGCTCTGAAATAAGGAGGAATTTGCCTGGTATCTTGGATGGTAGTGTTCCTATTAAAGCCTGCTGACAACCCTCTTCTCCCTTGCCCATCCCCTGAACACAGCATGTACACTTATATTTTTCCCTCCTCCCCCTTCTGTTCCTCCTCCTTATCATTTTCCTCATCTTGAGATGCCTTCACTTGTCTAAAAGCTGATCATATGTCACATTTCACCTGATCATCTCATCTTGCAATAAGCTAATTCTCCTTTGAAACACTCTGGTTCACATTTGGTATTTTATACTTGTCACGCTGTACCATGAGAGTGTGAGTGTGTGTGTGTGTGTGTGTGTGTGTGTGTGTGTGTGTGTGTGTGTATCGCCCATCTGTCTGCTGACCTCATCCACTGGTGAATATAATTGTCATGTTTATAACAATCAATAATTACCTCCTTATCCCCTGCCTACTTGATTATGATCAAATCTAACTCTTTTTAGTATCTCACATTACTCTTATTTCCTATAGAAGATGCTTGGAAATGTGATTCTCACACATTTATTCATAACACATGTGCTAAGTAAGTGTGGGCTACAATGCTTTCAGGGCAGTATGTGATTCTAAGCAGAGCTGCTCAAGCCCTAGCAGCCTGGCATTCCATTTGCTCTGCTGACTACTTCAGCTTTCAGACTTATACTTCCTCCTTGCTCCGGTTTCTTCTTTCTAGGTTGAGTGTGTTCTCCTTTCTTTCTGGTCAATAGAAAAATTGTTCCTGCTTCATTAACCTTCTGTTTCAGAGCCATATCTTAAATTAGAACCATTGACTTAAACTAGCATCATTTTTTTTTCTTACATATCGTGTACTTCTATTCAGAGCCCATAAAAATCCCAAGTCAGAGGAAGGTACTCAGCCTCACAGTGTATCTATCTGTTTTTAGAGGCTCACCTTGCTGTGGTTGGTTTATTTAGCTAGAATTTTTGCTTTCGTGTCTAGCCTTTTGAGGACTTTCATCAGATTCCAATGTTAGTCCATTTTCAGTCTCTCTTCCGCAGACCCCCAGGCCTATCAAGACTGGGTGTCTGTTTGTGCCTACTTATAATCCATACTATTTAAGAATTTTTCTCCTTAGCCTCGGAAGGTACAGGGAGGAAAAAAAATTATCCTCTATCCTCTTAGGTCAGTAGTTGCCTTGTGAAATAAACTAACATAAGACAAATTAAGGAGAAAAACAGTGTTTATTAACACATGTATTGTACATACATGTGGGAGAACTCAGTGATGAGTCATTCAGAGAAGGGGGGTCAGAACTTGAGGTTTATGTAGCATCTTAACAAAGAATGATAAATTTGTGGAGAAGTGACAAGACAAAGGAAAAGGGGTTTATGCTTTTAGGGACAGCAAACTGAGAAGGTAAATATATGGGGGAAACTAATGGAACATAAGAGTTATTTAGTAAGGCTTGTAATGTAAATTCCTCTTGGTACCCATCTTTGGGCTGGTAAGGGTCTACAATTGTCTCGTGGTGATTAAGAGTTTTGCCCTTCTTGGTACAGGAAAGGAAGACACACCGTTGCAAATTTATGTACTGCTTTTTGGCAGATAATAGGGGACCGGAGAGCTTTTCTTGTATCTGTTTCTTCTTAATTGTCTTTAGCTCAAAATAATCCTGTGCCAAAGTGGCATATTTGGAAGGGGCATATTCTGCTACCCTACAAAGGCAGAGTCCTGTGTGGTGCCCAGAGCATTATGATAACCGCTGAGGTAGTGTGGTTGTCCAAAGATCAGCTTAGGAGATTTTTCTCTCTTAACCTATGCCCTAAATCATTCTTAGGTATAATCTTACACCCTAACTAGATAGAAAGCTCCTTTAATATAGGACCTTGATTTTGTACTGTTCAGTACTTTGCATTTTCTATAGCACTGAGATGAGCATGGTGCCTTGCTGATTGATGTATAGAAATTAATTGAATAATCAAGTTCTTAGGTCACCAAAGAATGAAAAGACTACAGATGCACTTTGGAAGACCTTGCACTGAATGATCCAGAAAGTTCATCTTCAACAGTTATTTACTTATTTTACAAATCAATCGCTATAGTGCTTGGATATAGCTCTTTCACTGAATGTACTACATTCTGTTGTAATGATCTGTTTATATATCTTTGCTCACAAGAAGGATAGCTTATTAAAAGTGGTAATTTGTTCAAATTCACCATTAAATCACTGCAGCTAACACTCTACCTGGTACTTTGTAAATGCTTGTTGGATGAATAAATGAATGACTACATGACTTGCTGTATATTCATGAACATATGTAGCCTTTTTATTGCTATAAGATATTGAAAAGTTATTTGAACTTACCTTTAATACTATGTATGAACTATTAACTCTTGAAGTGATTGTGTTTGAAGACAGAAGACAATGAGCACTGATATCAAATAGGATTACTTTTTAATGACTGAACCCTTTTGGGACACGTTGCTGTCACAGAAGATTGTTTTACTGTAAAAATATTCTGTAGATCACATTACGGAACTTATTCTGTAATGTCCTGAACAGCACGGTAATACAAAGTTACATATTTGAATTTGAACAAGCTAGAGGTATAGTTATAGAATATATGTGTGTGTATGTATATATGATATGTATAGTAAGCATTGTATACTTTCTAATTTTTGTTTTTTAAAGATTTTCTTTTCTTAGGAATTTATAGAAGTGTTAGTAAATAAATCAACTAAATACTGTAATAAACTTAAAGGTATAGGCCAATTGTCTACTCACCATTTGTTTTTCATTGTTTTTATTTATTTTCACATCAGTTTCTACTGTTTCTCTTGTAACCCATATCATATTCTGTCATGCATATAAAAATGTGGATGTCCTCACACTCACATTATGTGATATGAAAATACCCTCAGAACTTATTCCTTTAATACTGATCAATAAAGACATGTTGCATTTTTTAAATTGGTGATTTTCCCACAAATGCTTCTCATTTTTATTTTCAGTATCTCTGAAATCCCTCAGTTCCGGCTACCATATAATGTAGTAAATTTTGAGATTGAGCTTATGAAGGACCTTGGTGTAAAGGTAAGTGAAAAACATAACACTTACATGTGTATTGCTCCAAAAGAAAGGAGTAAGCTCTACAGTAAAGATTAACAACAAAATGTCACACACTTTAGGAGAGAACAATTAAAAGCTACACCAGGCAGAAGCAGAAAGATGCTTCTCCTTGCTTAGGGCATTTGTCTGTCTACTGTCTGAATGCCACTAGCCTGGAAAAGGGCAATCAATAGTTCTCATCTGGCACGCCTGCATGTGATTAATTGTCTGTAAGAAACAAATTCCTAAATTGCTTTAGGGGTTCAGTGCAGCTAATAGAAGGATTTGGTTGCTTTAATCACATTTTTTTCATGCAAGTTTTGTGTACTCTGAAACATTTGTATTTCACAATTTGGAACATAATTTCTTACAGAGGTTTATTTTATTTACTATATGCGTAATGTCAATAGTGTTAATGTGATAATCCTTTTTCAACATAAACAGTTAATCAGCAAGTTAGAAAGCAACAGCTCTGTATTTTTAATTGTTTTGTGAAATAAATATTGTGTTCTTTTAAAGATGGCCAAAAAATTAATACATTTTACTTTCGTAATATAGCTTTAGATATTCCTATTCTTTTGTATTATTTAAGAGTATCATACTCCGGCTCTTCACTTGAACATATTGCTATTTTTATTTCAAAAATTTTACCTTTCTGTAATAGATATAAAATAATAGATTAACAAAGTACTATGATTTACATAATACATTCTGTAAGTACATATGGGAGCTATTTTGAAAAGTGCAAACTATTCATGGCTGTTGCATTTAGAAATAAAAATTAAAATAACCAATAAAAAGGGAAACACTCAAAACAGCATTTTGTGCATTTACACTTATAATTACATCTTATTTGGCAATGGTTAGGCGATGAAACATGTACACATAATCACCAAACAAAAAATCTTATAGCAAGTATGCAGTACAGATGCGCACAACTTTATGAAAACAGAGTTCAAAAATAGTGTTCAAAATAGATTTAAGGGTGATTACTTGCTTTATATAAATATATTCTGAAAAGTTCTTTAAATGTATTTCATTTTGAATGCAAGTTCTTACCTAAATCTCATTAAATAAGAACATGATTATTGAGACTTCAAACTAATATATTAAGTGATACTTCAAATTGAAGATGAATCAAAAATTAATTTAAGACACCTCTGAATTCATCTTATAAGTAATTACAAAATTGCATTTGATTTTTACCGTACCAGCTATATTGCATAAATTAGGGCATACCCATTTCTCTTACTAGGAAACTCAAGACATAATAGTAGTCAATGCACTGAGTGCCAGAAAATGTACATTTCAGCTACAATTATGCCACTTTCTAATTTTATAGTCAGATAACCTTGACAAAGTCAATTAATGTCCCTTGCCTTGGTCAACATCTGTTCAAAGGAAAAAGTATGCTACTACAATTTGTGTAAAATATAAACATATCTGCTTATATATGCCTGGAAATATATTTGCTCTGGAAATGTATAGAATCTGATAGTATAGATTGCCTTTGGGAAGGTGTAGGAAGGAGTTTATCACCATTTTGTACATTTGAATTTTAAACCCTGTGAATTAAATTATCAGGAAAGAATTAGAACCTGAATTAAAGAGAAGGTTAATACTGTCTTGTCCATCACTCTTTGGAGAGACAGTAATGAGGTTCTTTTTCAGCTTTGAGGACTTGCATCCATTGATGAAATGCTTGCATCTTTTATGACTTATCAGTTTTATCCATGAAAGGATATATATTTAAAAAAATGTTCTGCACTTGTTACCACATTTTTCTCATCACCAAATTCTTCTTATAACCTGCCTTCCGTTTTTACCTCTCAACTAACACTGTATATTTTAAAGTCAACAATAATTTCCTGGCAATGAAACGAATTTTTCTCTGGGTTTATACTGTTTGGCTCCTGTGCAACATGTGATATATTCTGATATGTATGCATGCATTTATGTATCTATGCATGCATGTATGTTCATGTATGTATATATTTTTAGCTTTCATGATCTAACATTATCTTGGTTATTATCTGATTTTTTTCTCTTTCTAATAGGTTTGTTTCATTTATTTGATAAATAATTATTGAGAATTTACTTTTGCCTAGAGGTGTGCTAAGGACTTGTCTAGAACCATCTTTCTTTTGAACTCCAGTCCTGTAATCTTAATAGTTTAATGAACACATTTATCATCCAAATAACATACACTCATCATATATAAACTTAGTTTAATTCATCATCTTCCCTCCCAACTATGTTCTTCAGCTAAATTTCTTGTTGAGTAATTTCAATTTATTTCATATCTAATAGCTGATAGATTAGTTCTTGTTTATTCTAAGGTGAATTTTTCCAGTCAAATATTGTGTCACAAAAAACCCCTCTATTTGTATGTTATATATATATATTTTTTTCTTCCACTATTTCATTGTCACTAGTATGTTATAAAAGTGGTAATGCATGGCATCTTTTCTGATCTATGAAATAGTGTTTTTATCATATTGAGTAAATGTTTTCTTTTTCTAGACTTAGAATAGTAACATTTTCTAAGTTATTTTGTTTTATTTTAATGGAGGAGGGGTGTTAAATTTTTTAATTGCCCCTTTTGAAAATCTATGTTCAGATAATGTATTGAGTTATATTAATCTTTGCATTTCTGGAATATATACATTTTGCATCATGTTTTATTATATCTGTACATCTAGAACTAGGTTTGTTCTATGAGTTTTTAAAAAAAATTTCTTTTGCATTCACTTATTTATGCACTGAGTATTAAAACTGTAAATACAACAGGGAATAGATTCTGTTGCTCGCTTTATAGAGTTTCAAAGCTACTGAAAGTCTGTCTTTGTTTTGCTTTATTTTTTATTTGTTATCTTTGCGAGTTTTGGTTATGCTATAGATTTTGGTTATAGAGTTATGTTAGCTTTATAGAAATAAATTTCCAAGCATTTCATTATTTTATTATTGGTAAGAATATTGTCTTGATACTTATATTTTTGCTAAATTTGAAAATTTTATCCATCTGATTTCAGTCTTTTTATGAGAAACAGAACATTGATGTTTTAAAAAAATCTTCCACAGTCTTTCCACCTATTTTATTCTCAGTATATATTTTCCTAGAAAAAATTTGTTTCGTTGAGACTTTTGAATTAATTAGCATAGATTTAAACATATTATTCTAGTATACAATAAAAATACCTCATCTGTACCTGTGATGGTATTTGCTCTTGCATCTTAAAACTTATATATTGTTTGTTCTTAACTTTTTTTCTTGATAAGACTAGATAGTGGTTTCTCTAGTTAATGTATTCTTTGAAAGAATCAGGTCTCAGAGTTTTATGTTTCCTTATTCACTAATTGCTGACTCTATTAATTCTTTCCCCCTGCTATGATTACACTTGCTTGTTATTCTTTCTCAACCTTGTGAGTTGCATACTGATTTAATTTTTATTTTTCTAGATTGAATAATTTTTCCCTTTTAAAACAGAGTTTTTAGGATAATATTTTTATTTGCTTCTGTATTCTTGTGATAGAATTCAAATTTTAATTTTTTACTTTACTTATCAGCAAGTTATAAGATTTTTAACTTATCAAGTATACTCTCAACTAATTTCACATCAAAGGATTTTTCCTAGTATAATAAAAATATTCTTTAGAAGAAATAGCCTCTAAGCTGTTATATTTTTATAAAACTCTTTATTTTAGAAAAAAAATTTCAGTATAAACCACTGTCAATTATTTTTTACCCTAGGTGGACTTTAACAAAGTCTCCTGTGATATTTGTGTCTGAAAATGTTACCAATCTTTTAGACTAAATACTCTTTTTCTGTTTTGCAATTCAGAATTCAAGTATATATAAATATTCTTGTTTCATAGTCTTTATAATATTTCTGCTGACTTTATTTTTTAAAGCTAAAAATGAAAATCTCCATAAAGATTTTACATTTTTCTGAATATGTTTAAAATTTGTATATTTGTCATTTTTCAATATTTTGACAGAATTCTATTTTGATTAAACTTGTCTTCATAATTTGAACAGAAATATCTGAGATATCTTTCTTGATAAATTTTCTACATCATCTTGTTAGTCATTATGTTTATTTGCAGCAAGCATTTCCATCATTATAGGATGTTATTGAAAACTAATATGAAGTCATATTTTATCTCTACTGGAAGGCGAGAAACATGTGCATTAATAGCCAACAAAATAATTTTGTGTCTAAAAAGAGCTGAATTTATTTTTTAAATTATTTAATCTTATTTTCTGTGTTAGAGAGTCTGGAAATACTTGGTCTATTTAGCCAAATTTTCTATCAGAAAAATGTGAAGAGCATGTACATTATTATCTGTATTTTTTAATAATGGGTGTCACATAGTTCATTTCAAAAAAGAGTTCCACACCAAAAAAGTTGTAAACCTTAATCCTACATTAAAAATATTATTATATGTATGATGACATATTATGGATGCATAAAGAAAGTTTTTGTCAAGTCCCGGAGTAGATATTAGGTGGAACTTTGGCTCAGGGCTTATTATATTCAGCCCTTCTATTGAAATAGTAATAACTTCTACACTAAGCTTGATGTGGAGCAAATTTTATTCTCAATTTAGCTGGGATGTTTGAGTACCCAGGCATATATTATTAAAGCCATTAGAGGGAGGTTAAGATATGCTATAATCCATATCTAAGAAAATCATGACGGAAAATATTACATATATAAAAAATATGGGAGAAGAAGGAGCAAAAACACAAACAAAATGCCCATAATGTGATTTTTCTAACATCATATGTATTTAACAAATAATCTTAGGACTTCTTAGTATATCAGCCACAAAATGTTTTGATGTCTGTAGTTGTCATATAATACCAGTTTTAGTTAAGTTTTACACGTCTTGGTCCAATTTCCTAAGCATAATGTGCGCACAATTTTAACATTTTGTCAAAGAATCTTTCTCCTGTTCTTTCTGAGAGTGAGTTTTTGATTTGATGGCAAATGTTTGGGGGTTTTAGGCTTTAGAAAAGGGAAATTTGACTATAGATTCCCCAACATAGGGAAGAGTCCTTGTGCTTTTTGTCACTCCACTGATTATTCTTATTATTGCTTTGTTCTCATTTGCACCATGGAGCTACTTACTGCACAGTGATGGTTATTCTCCCCCTGTCCCACAATGTCTGGCTACAGTAAGTAAAGTCTTACTGGTCCCAGTCCCAGTAAATTAACACTAGGAGTTAAGCTACTTGTCTTTCCAGTTTTCGATACACAAAAGTATAATTCAACTTATTTGCTTCCTCAGTTGCACGCTGTTGCCTGCTAGGGTGGAAACAGACTGAGAAACGCAAAATGGCTGTGCATCCTTTCAGTATGTTACAAATTCAGGGACATGTTCACTCTATCAGGGTGGAAAAATTGGGATATTTTCCATCCCGTTAGATAAATCACATAACTCCACTACTCAGCTACACACACGCACACACACACGCATGCACACAAACACTACCTCAGGAAGGATGGGGGTCTTTCTTCAATTTTTTTGCTGAGTCAATTAGTAAACCAAACCTAAAGTCAAGTATTCTGAGTATCACTTCCACTGATAGACCCATTGGCAGGGCACTCCACTGCTCAACTTTGGAAATTGTAGTATTATTCAGTTTACTAAAATTTTATTTAGAATATTTGGACCTGTAGTTTTCTTTTATGTCTAACCTTCATTGTATATTGGTATTGAGGTCATTTCAAAAAATAAGCACTAGAACTTTTTATCTTTCTTTATGATCAGAAATAGTTTAATAAAAAAATCTACTCTTTGAAAAATAAATTAAAATTCTAAAGCTTCATTATCCATTACTTTTAATAGCATCTAACTCTACTAACTCTAATAGTAATACCCACTATTAGATACTTAGTATTAAGTGCTTTTAATAATATGTGTTTATTTAATTGTCCAGTTTATTTCATGGTATTTGATATGTTCCAGAGTTCTGAATATTAGTTGTTAATCTCACCTTGGTTGTCCCCTGGTTGTAAACTTTCAAATGGTTCCTTTATGTGCCAATAAAATTAGAACTAGTATTTTAGTAAAACAAAAATGCCCCCCTGTGTTATATCCAAAGTCATTTTATCCCCCTACTTTCTCTTTCTATTCTTTGCTTTGCACTTTATACCCCAGAAACACTACATTTTCAAGTAGTTCTCCACATGCAGTATGTTGTTCTGTGCCTTTGAGGATGGTGCTGGTTCTGCCCTTCATTCTCAAGAGACATTAGAGCGTAGCTGTTACACGTGCTGGTTCTGCAATTAAACTACATATTTGACTTTGGTAAAGGTTGTCAAAGCTCTCTTGTCCCTTAGTATAATCATCTGTAAAATGAGGATAACAATACCACTTCATAATGCTATTGTGAGGATGAAAGTAGTCCATCTATGCAGTATTTAGAAGAGAGTCTTGCACTTAGTTAGGTACTCTATGCAGGTTAGGTGCAATTATTGTTTTAATGGGTAAACTTTGTTCTTCTGCTATGAATCAGTTTAGAGACTTTTGTTTTTAGGAACATGTTGACTTCAAAACTCAAACCTACCAGACATTGTGCTTCCTTATTTATAATGGTAAATGAGTGCAAAATTGCAGCAAAGTCATGTAATTTAGAGAGTATATACTGGCACATACCTGAGAAGTAGACCCCTTTACTTCACTCAAGTGGCTAGTCCCTGATCTTCATAAGGTTCATCTTCTTCCCTGTGGAGGACAGGCATATTAAAGTCTCCAGCATACTAGCTACCCTTGCTTATGCTGTCCAATCTGCATGATGTTCTCAGTGTAATGGATCACTATGATGTTCTGTGGTATGGTCAGTTCGTTTCAGATTATATATATTATTACAGAAGAGAGTTGACATATTCCTGAGGCAAACCTGTAAATGAATATTCTTATCTTTCCCCCATGAATGTGAACTGTTTCTGATCCCTTTTCCACAGAAACATGATGAAAAGTGTGCATTCATCATATCAATGGCTATGTGCAGTGTACCTGTGGCCTTACTAATCTGCAATAATACCACCTCTGTCACAGACACTGCAGTCAGGGCTTCACTTTGGTCAAGCCTGCAGGAGTTTACAGTCATTCTCCAGAAATCATCTAGTCTCAGCAGGGCCAGACTGGGAAATGAAACAGAAGTATAACATGGACCACCACCATCTTTCCCCATCCCACTGACTCCAGGCTATCATTGTGGTTGATATACTCTCTCGACCAGGGTTTCAGAAGTTTTCTGGCCTTCCCAGTATTATAGCTATAACAGCTCTTACTTTGCAGACCAGGGACCCAACGTGGGGATTATTTCTACTGACATGTATAACAATTTTTATTATTCACTTGGAGACTTGGGAATAACCACTAACTGGGTCTGTGATCCCCTTAGGCCCACTGTGAGCCAGACTTTATCCAGGTTCCATTTTTCACCTTATCACTGTAGGTCCCCACTCTTCAGTTATCAATGTCAGTGAAGAACCTTGTCCAGTGTCCTTGAAATGTGTGATTATGCCCCCTTCCCCAGTGTACAGTCACCTGGGTAAATGGCTGTAATTCCCTTTGGAGAAGGAATAGAGCAATCATTATAGTATTTACTTGCCAGGATGTTTCAGGGTCTTTCTTTCTAGGGACCTGACCACCTCTTCAGTCAGCAGGTTCAAGATCTGAAAACAGGCTCATGTCTGGAATTAAGCAAAGTACTGTGATTTTTAATAGAAGTATCTACCCTCTGACTCCTGACTTTACTCATCTTTCCTGGACAGTGTCCCCTATCAAAATCCTATCCATTTTTAAAGATGGCTTTATTGACAGGGAACTATTTTCAATATCTTACAATAAACTATAATGGAAAAGAATTTAAGGAACATATGTATATGTATGACTGATTCACTTTGTTGTAAAGCAGAAACTAACACCATTGTAAAGCAATTATACTCCAATAAAGATGTTAAAAAAAATAAAAAAAATAAAAAAGACTAAGATAAAACTTTAAAAAATAACATCAAAATAATGAAACAAAGAATTTAAAAAAATATATAGATATACGCACATATATATGTTTAACCAAATCACCTTGCTGTACACCTGAAACTAACACAATATTGTAACTCAACTATACTTCAGTTTAAAAAGGGCTTTATTGAAATCCCACTACCTCTTTTTTCTCATCTGTATGACCTCAGCCAAAATGAATTTCTCCATCCCTTGCGTTCTTGTAGACATGTGCTGATCACACTCTGTTATTTATTATACTTATTTCTGTACATCTTCTGCACAGATCTTGACTGTACATTGAGGCAGAAACTGTGTCTCATTTATCATTTTATTCTTTAAAATGCCCCACATAGTGCCTTGAACATACTAATTAAGCTGTGAAAATTTACTGACTTGATTTTTAAATACACTAGCTTTTCTTCTGGTACTTAATTAAAAGGCAAAAATGCATTTAGCTATTAAGTAAAACATGTTTGTTCTATTTATATACTATTTAGTATACATAATCCTATATAGTAAAAGACAAAAATATTTTCATATCTATATATGGAATTATATATATGTGTGTACAGAGTTTTTATTATTTTCGATGTTAAAGATTAAGGTTTTAGTCATTCAAATGCCAAAATACAGTTACCGAAATGTTTTTTCTTACAGATAATTTGTGGTAAAAGCCTTTCAGTGAATGAAATTACTCTTAGCACTTTGAAAGAAGAAGGTTACAAAGCTGCTTTCATTGGGATAGGTGAGTAGCTTACTTTAAAATATTTTCTTTATAATATTTTTTTACTTCCTGATAATATCCAGAAGAATAACTACCTTCAGACATTTTCATGGTAGAAGTTGTGTCTATTCAGGGAGGAGCGGACAGAAATGAATGGCCAAAGAAAATTTCCTATTTTGTAATGTGTCGCACTGACTCACCTCATTATGGATTGACTGGCAAACTGTCTTTATCGGCCCATTCTCTCACCATACTCTCATCACCAGCTAACATCTAAGAGGCAAAGTGTTTTCAAGTCATGCCACAGAAGCTCAGAATTTGATCTTAGAAATATTTTGATGCTGTAGCTTTCTCTTTATGATTAAACAAATTGGTTAAATTGATATTAAAGGAGAGAATTAGCTCATTTTCTTTTTCTATTTTTTTCAATATTTTCTAAAGACTTTTCATATCTGGCTGAATTTTAAAGATATTTAATCATAGTTTTGAATGTCACATGGACAGTGTTTAACTGCTAAGGCAATTAATGTATCTTATGGTTCCATATTTTGCCTAAATATCCCATGGAGATTGAGTTTTCTAATACTCTTCCCTTCCACTTCCTGTATACTCAGAAACCAGAAAGAGCAAATGGTTGATTTAATTTATTCTTTGTCTCATGAACTTTGTATTTATTCTCTTATATGATCATACTGTGAACAATTATGGCATATAAACTAAGTGCATCCTCATGTCTTTTAGTTTGTCTCCTCTCTAGTTCGCATTCTTTGAATAGGAATGTCTAATAAACCTACAAAGAGGTGAAAACTGTTCTCTTTAAGTAATCTCTTTAAGTAATCACACACTGGATAACATTTGTTTTAGGGCTCTCTTTTTTCCTAGTGTTTCTGGAGTAAAATAATCAGGAATGCTTTACTGTCTACTAAATTTTCTTATCAGGATGGTATGTGTTCTCTTACTAGATAATTGATACCAAGTTTAAGACCATCTCTGTCACTCCCTTTACTTAGATGAAAAATTATGAAGAGGAAGATAAATTTTCTTGCCTTCTAGCTCCTAAATATCTGTACTGACCCTCCTTTCTTTCAGAAACTTGAGTGCCATTGTCAGCAGTATTTCCCTATGTTATCTAAGTACAATAATCATGTGTAGATACAAAGAGGAAAGAGAAAATATCTAGGGATATATTCTCGAGGTTCCATTTTTAGCGGCACTACCCTTGATTTTGGTTTTACTTTTCAACATTACATTTGTCCTGAGAATTTTACTTAAAGAAATTGAGCAAGTATTTTTTGATGTATATTCTGCTAATAACCAGCAAAACTGGATCAGTAAGTTGCTGTTACTCTCAACAGATGTGTATTAAAAAATGTTTGGTTAATAATAAATGAAAAATTTAGTCAGGCAATAGCGCTGAAACATTGGCAATGTTTTCAAATAGCTATTTGAAATTCACCATTGTGGTTTCCTACAGCAGTTGTATGTAGAAGATATATTTTCTATTAATGGAGTTGTATATGCTAATGAAGTTTAGTGTATCTCTATGAACTTTGTCTACAAAGAATCTCTGTACTGAAGAGATAGGGGCCAAATAAATAACCAATACATTGAAATATCTCCAAATTAATTGCTCAAGAAGCAAATTATAACAAAATTTGGAAGAGCTGAATTTTATCACTCTGAGTGTTTTCAGCCATGGAGATCTCTTCCACATGCAAGAATCAGGAATGTTTCAGAGTTTTCTTTTCTTTTATTCCATTAAGTCCCCTTACATATGTTATTTGATAGTGCTACATCCTATTCACAATACTCCATTTGACTCTGCACTGAGGTGTGAATAAAACATTTAAAATGTGAAGTCCTTTCATATTTATGTTTCTTTGCATTTTCATGCTGAGAAGTGAATCTTTTGACATTTTGGTGTAGTGATGTGTAGAATGCAGTTATGTTCTATTTCAGTATTTTGTATGAAACGTATACAAGAAAGTTTCATTTTGCCAAAAAACAAGGTTCTGTGTGTAGAAGACAAGTAGCCTTATTCTCCAGGAAGTATTTATTTGACACTGTTGATTGCCGAGTTGGGAATTTGTGACCTTTCTATTACCATATAACTGCCTATTACTTAGACAGCCTCACATCCTTACCTGCTTTTGTTCATTCGCCATGCTTCTGTGTTGTAATTAAACTTCACTCACTTTGTTTATCTACTTTTTCCCACTCAGTATAGAGGAGTACATTTTGGAATAAGAATTCTACATTACTTAGGGTATAGGTTTGGCCACTTTAAGAAAGGAAAATAATAGAGGCTTAAACAAGATACAAGTTTAATTCTCTCTCATTTTAACAGTGTGAACCATCCTTAACACCTGACTTCCATCTTTGGTTCTCAGGTGGCCAATATTTCCACATTCCTCCTAACAAAAATTGGAAATAAGGAAGGGGACTCCTTTCCTTTTAAGTTTATGACCCAGAAATTGCACATATCACTTCTGTTTCTATCTTTTTTTTTTTTTTTTTTTTTTTTTTTTGCGATACGCGGGCCTCTCACTG
>NC_041217.1:97919691-97938088 GCF_002837175.3 Physeter macrocephalus
GGAGCACAGGCTCCGGACGCGCAGGCCCAGCGGCCATGGCTCACGGGCCCAGCCGCTCCGCGGCATGTGGGATCTTCCCGGACCGGGGCACAAACCCGCGTCCGCTGCATCAGCAGGCGGACTCTCAACCACTGCGCCACCAGGGAAGCCCCTCACTTCTGTTTGTATCTTATTGTCTACATCCTTGTCACATAAACATACCTGGCAGCAAAGGATGTTGAGACATAAAGCCTTTAGCTGGGTGGGTGTAATGCTCCATTAAACTTCTATTTCTATAGAGAAGGGGGATAATAGATGTAGAGAGAGGAAAAAAATAGAGGTATCTGCCATACATGTGCATCATCATTTGTATCTGACACATGGAATCCTTATTGAGAGAAATCAGTAAAGCAGTTAATAGCAAAGAAAAAAACTCTTGGAACTTGGTACTTGCATGCTGGTTACATAGGTCACTTAATGATAAAAGAGTATTTTCTCCTTCTGTAATTGGGAATACCATATTATAGCTCTTCTATATTTATAACTACTGTCTCATCCTATGTTAGTTTCTCTAAAAGAAAAAAAAGTTATTTTTTAATTAAATATGACTTATTAAGGATAGCTTTATAAATCCATTGCATTAACAGAAGTGTGTTCTCATGTTTCCTGATTTTTAGTATTGCGTGTAATATTGCTGGTGAAAACTTGCTCATTTTTAGGTTTTTCCCTAATAATTCCAGAATCCATTAAGGAAATTATCTCATTGTGTGAGACTGAAAGAGTACGTCTCTTTACCCATGAGATGTTTAGTTTTTTCTAAGTGAAATAAAGATAAGTGAGATAAAGCTCTGTGTCTTATTCAAACTGGATTGAGTTGTCTTTGAGATAATTGGTATTTTTTTAAAAGACTCTAAATTTTGGGTATTTTTATTGAAATAAAAGCACCAGCACAGTGTGTTACTGTCAGTGTTCAGAAACAGAGTTAGAACATCCTCTGTATGAGTTTTTTTCAGAATATTTGATGGCTTTCTTTGATTGGTATTGAAATCAATATAATGGTTTACAGCCATCATTTTTTATTATTAAAAAATTAGCACAAACAAATAGAAAATATCAAAAAGTGTGCTGCATATTGTTGTTGTAAGTGTTATTTTGCGAAAAATGTTTTCCCATCATATGTGTATTTGTTTTTGGTGTATGTGCTGGCACATGCATATTGCATTATATGGAAAATGTGTTTTTAAGATGCGGCTTAATAGTCAATGCTTGAAAGCCACTGCTATACATTGTAAAGACCCTCAAGTACTAATTGCTTTTTCCCCATAGTATGCCCAACACCTCTCAATAAGCAGCTGTTGAGTGAATTACATAATTATTGAGTGACTACAATGTTTTAGGTATATATTTTTTTAAGTTCTTTGGGTGATTATATTCTGGAGCCAATCTAAGCATCACTGTTCTAGGTGACTGAAGAATTGAATCCTTAATCTTTGCTTCAGAGGAGCCTATTTCCCTTCCCATTTCTGATTGTCCATTTTATGGTACTTTACCTCTTATATTCTCACAAAACATGGCAGTGATGAAAAGGCTAAACAAGCATTTAAGGGAAAGAATATCCACTAAGACACCCTCAGAAATATGGTAATACTTTATAGATTCTTCTGACAAAGTATTTTTTTTCTGAATTTTTGTTTTTAATACATGAGAGAGGGAAGGAATTACGGGGTGAATACAAGTAAAATCCATAATTACAGTCACAATAGATACAAAGGGAGCAGAGGCTGCAGGAAGATATTATAGAGCTGAATAGTCTCTGTCTCACCACTGTATGCTTTACTTGTGTCGACTCTTGAATTCACTTCTCACTATCACTATTCGCCTCTCTTCAAGTTACTAGGCTACTCTTTAGCCTCCTAACCAGTCTCTTTGGCCACCATTAACCACACAACAGAAATAGTGATCTTTCTAAAATTAGATCTCATCATGTCATTCCCTCATTTAAATCGCCCCTACCCCCCACCCAATTAGCTCCCTATTTCTTTCAGGATACAGGAAAAACTCCTTAAAATAAGACTTTCGAGGCTCTTCATGATTTATTCACAACTTACGTCTTTAGTCACTTATTAAATTGGGTGTTACAGACATTTGAAATGTTTTCACTTTTACCTCATCTCAATTTTTTTAACTTGGTTTTTGGACCTGGTGGTGCTTGGACCCAGAACTGTCATTATTTTCATATTTGAGTTCTTCCATATCCTTTTTTCTGCTTCATGGAGTTCTCTTTACTTGTGACGATCCACTCCCTACCTTCACTCTTTAGCCTGGATGAATGAAGCCACTTCCTTACCACCAGTCCTCACACCATTATGTCCCTGTTTCCTCTCTGGATGTTCAGATCAGATTTTAGCACTTATTTCCATGTATTATAATTGACTGGTTACACGTTTGTTTCCACCAGTAGAAGTTAAACTGTTGTAGGTTGAAGAGTGTGTCTGCCTTACTCACTGATAAATCTTCAGTGTATAGTGTAGTCCCTGGCACATAGTAGGAAGTCTATAAATATTTTTAAACTATTGATTTTTATGCAGTCGTTTTGACTATTTGCCAAAATAAATTGATAGGATGTTAAAATATGTTGGCAATTCTGGGTTATTATAATATTAACCAAACACAAGGGGAAATAGCTACTACATAATTTTAAAGTTGGTATTACACTATAAATGAAATAAACAAGTAGGAATAGTGATATGACTGGTGGTGATAATGCTAGTAGTAGCAGTATTAGCTAAAGTATTCCATTTTCAATTTTTAATATAATTTATGCCATTAACTTTTAAAATGGCCCTTGAGGTAGATATTATTAACTCTATTTTATGGATAAGAAATTAAGATTAAGCAAAGTTAAAGAAAACAAGTAAATGGCAACCAAAACATGGAAAGTGAGTTATATAGAGAATGTAGGAAAAATGTAATAAATGCAAACATCCATACTTCGACATAAAAAGTTGTTGCAGGGGGACCTACAAGATGGCAGATGAGTAAGACATGGAGATCACCTTCCTCCCCACAAATACATCAAAAATACATCTACATGTGGAACAGCTCCTACAGAACACCTACTGAATGCTGGCAGCAGACCTCAGACTTCCCAAAAGGCAAGAAACTCCCCACGTACCTGGGTAGGGCAAAAGAAAAGAGAAAAAACGACACAAAAGAATAGGGATGGGACCTGCACCTCGGAGAGGGAGCTGTGAAGGAGGAAAAGTTTCCATGCACTAGGAAGCCCCTTCGCGGGCAGAGACTGTGGGTGGCGGAGGGGGAAACTTTGGATCCACGGAGGAGAGCCCAGCAACAGGGGTGCGGAGGGCAAAGCAGAGAGATTCCTGCACAGAGGATCGGTGCTGACCAGCACTCACCAGGCCGAGAGGATTGTCTGCTCACCTGCCGGGGCGGGTGGGGGCTGGGAGCTGAGACTCGGGCTTCGGAGGTCAGATCCCAGGGAGAGGACTAGGGTTGGCTGCATGAACACAGCCTGAAGGGGGCTAGTGTGCCACAGCTAGCCAGAAGGGAGTCTGGGAAAAACGCCGGATCTGCGGAAGGGGTAAGAGACCATTGTTGCTGGGTACGTGAGGAGAGGGGATTCAGAGAACTGCCTAAACGAGCTCCAGAGACTGGCGCAAGCCGTGGCTATCAGCGCGGACCCCAGAGATGGGGATGGGACGCTAAGGCTGCTGCTGCAGCCACCAAGAAGCCTGTGTGCAAGCACGCCGAGAGGATTGTCTGCTCACCCGCCGGGGCGGGTGGGGGCTGGGAGCTGAGACTCGGGCTTCGGAGGTCAGATCCCAGGGAGAGGACTAGGGTTGGCTGCATGAACACAGCCTGAAGGGGGCTAGTGTGCCACAGCTAGCCAGGAGGGAGTCTGGGAAAAACGCTGGATCTGCGGAAGGGGTAAGAGACCATTGTTGCTGGGTACGTGAGGAGAGGGGATTCAGAGAACTGCCTAAACGAGCTCCAGAGACTGGCGCAAGCCGTGGCTATCAGCGCGGACCCCAGAGATGGGGATGGGACGCTAAGGCTGCTGCTGCAGCCACCAAGAAGCCTGTGTGCAAGCACAGGTCACTATCCACACAGCCCCTCCTGGGAGCCTGTGCAGCCTGCCACTGCCAGGGTCCCGTGATCCAGGGACAACGTCCCCGGGAGAACACAGGGTGCGCCTCAGGCTGGTGCAATGTCACGCAAGCCTCTGCCACCACAGGCTCACCCCGCATTGCGTACCTCTCCCTCCCCCTGGCCTGAGTGAGCCAGAGCCCCAGAATCAGCTGCTACTTTAACCCCATACTGTCTGGGCAGGAACAGATGCCCTCAGGTGACCTACATGCAGAGGCGGGGCCAAATCCAAAGCTGAACCCCAGGAGCTGTGTGAACAAAGAAGAGAAAGGGAAATCCTCCCAGCAGCTTCAGGAGCAGCGGATTAAATCTCCACAATCAACTTGATGTACCCTGCATCTGTGGAATACCTGAATAGACAACAAATCATCCCAAATTGAGGCAGTGGACTTTGGGAGCAACTGTAGACTTGGGGTTTGCTTTCTGCATCTAATTTGTTTCTGGTTTTATGTTCATCTTAGTTTAATATTTAGAGCTTTTTATCACTGGTAAATTTGTTTATTGATTTGGTGGCCCTCTACCTTTTTGATATATATATACTTTCCTTTTTCACTTTTTGTGAGTGTGTATGTGTATGCTTCTTTGTGTGATTTTTTTCTTTTACCATTTGCCCTGGGGTTCTGTCTGTCTGTTTTTCTTTTTTTTCTTTTTTTTGTATAGATTTTAATGCTTGTCATCATTGGTGTATTTGTTTATTGATTTGGTTGCTCTCTTTTTTCTTTCTTTAAAATTAATTTTTAATTTTTTTATTTTAATATTTTTTATTTTAATAACTTTATTCTTTTTCATTTATTTATTTTCCCCTATTTCTTCTGAGCCGTGTGGCTGACAGGATCTTGGTGCTACAGCCAGGGGTCAGGCCTGAGCCTCTGAGGTGGGAAAGCCAAGTACAGGACATTGGTCCACCAGAGACCTCCCGGCCCCACTTAATATCAGTCAGCGAGAGCTCTCCCAGACATCTCTGTCTCAACGCTAAGACCCAGCACCACTCAACGACCAGCAGGCTCCAGTGCTGGACACCCCATGCCAAACAACTAGCAAGACAGTAACACAGCCCCACCCATTAGCAGAGAGGCTGCCTAAAATCATACAAAGTTCATAGATATCCCAAAACACAACACTGTACACGGCCCTGCCCACCAGAAAGACAAGATCCACCCCCACCCACCAGAACACAGGCACCAGTCCCCTTCACCAGGAGCCTACACAAGCCACTGAAACAACCTCACCCACTGGGGACAGACACCAAAAACAACGGGAATGACGAACATGCAGCCTGCGCAAGGAGACCACAAACACACTAAATAAAACAAAATGAGAAGACAGAGAAATATGCAGCAGATGAAGGAGCAAGGTAAAAACACACCAGACCAAACAAATGAAGAGGAAGTAGGCAGTCTACCTGAAAAGAATTCATAGTAAAGATAGTAAAGATGATCCAAAATCTTCGAACTACAATAGAGAAAATACATGAAACGTTTAACAAGGACCTAGAAGAACTAAAGAGCAAACAAACAATGATGAATAACACAATAAATGAAATTTAAAATTCTCTAGAAGGAATCAATAGCAGAATAACTGAGGCAGAAAAATGGATAAGTGACCTAGAAGATAAAATAGAGGAGAAAACTACCACAGAGCTGAATAAAGAAAAAAGAATGAAAAGAATTGAGGACAGTCTCATAGACCTCTGGGACAACATTAAATGCACCAACATTCGAATTATAGGGGTCCCAGAAGAAGAGAAAAAGAAAGGGACTGAAAAATATTTGAAGAGATTATAGTTGAAAACTTCCCTACTATGGGAAAGGAAATAGTCAGTGAAGTCCAGGAAGCGCAGGGAGTCCCATACAGGATAAATCCAAGGAGAAACACGCCAAGACACATATTAATCAAACTATCAAGGACTTCCCTGGTGGAGCAGTGGTTGAGAGTCTGCCTGCCGAAGCGGGGGACACGGGTTCGTGCCCTGGTCCGGGAAGATCCCACATGCCGCGGAGCAGCTGGGCCCGTGAGCCATGGCTGCTGAGCCTGCGCATCTGGAGCCTGTGCTCTGCAACGGGAGGGGGCACAACAGTGAGAGGTCTGCGTACCACAAAAAACAAAACTACAACAACAACAAAAAACTATCAAAAATTAAATCCAAAGAAAAAATATTAAAAGAATCAAGGGAAAAACAACAAATAACATACAAGGGAATCTCCATAAGGTTAACAGCTGATCTTTCAGCAGAAACTCTGTAAGCCAGAAAAGAGCGGCAGGACCTGTTTAAAGTCATGAAAGGAAAAAACCTACAACCAAGGATCTCATTCAGATTCGACAGAGAAATTAAAACATTTACAGTCAAGTAAAAGCTAAGAGAATTCAGCACCACCAAACCAGCTTTACAGCAAATGCTAAAGGAACTTCTTTAGGCACGAAACACAACAGTAGGAAAAGACCTGCAATAACAAACCCAAAATAATTAAGAAACTGGGACTAGGAACATACATATCGATAATTACCTTAAATGTAAATGGATTAAATGCTCCAACCAAAAGACATAGACTGGCTGAATGGAAACAAAAACAAGACCCGTATATATGCTGTCTACAAGAGACCCACTTCAGACATAGGGACACATACAATCTGAAAGTGAGGGTTGGAAAAAGATATTCTCTGTAAATGGAAATCAGAAGAAAGCTGGAGTAGCAAGTCTCATATCAGAAAAAGTAGACTTTAAATTAAAGACTATTACAAGAGACAACGAAGGACATTACATAATGATCAAGGGATCAATCCAAGAAGAAGACATAATAATAATTGTAAATATTTATGCACCCAACATAGGAACACTTCAATACATAAGGCAAATGCTAACAGCCATATACGGGGAAATCGACAGTAACACAATCATAGTAGGGGACTTTAACACCCCACTAACACCAATAGACAGGTCATCCAAAATGAAAATACACAAGCTTTAAATGCTACATTAAACAAGATAGACTTAATTGCTATTTATAGGACATTCCATTCAAACAACAGCATAATACACTTTCTTCTCAAGTGCTCATGGAACATTCTCCAGGATAGATCATACCTTTGGTCACAAATCAAGCCTTGGTAAATTTAAGAAAACTGAAATTGTATCAAGTATCTTTTCTGACCACCGCTATGAGACTAGATACCAATTACAGGAAAACATCTGTAAAAAATACAAACACATGGAGGCTAAACAATGCACTGCTTAATAACCAAGAGATCACTGGAGAAATTAAAGAGGAAATCAAAAAATACCTAGAAACAAATGACAATGAAAATACGATGACCCAAAACCTATGGGATGCAACACCAATAGACAGGTCATCCAAAATGAAAATACACAAGCTTTAAATGCTACATTAAACAAGATAGACTTAATTGCTATTTATAGGACATTCCATTCAAACAACAGCATAATACACTTTCTTCTCAAGTGCTCATGGAACATTCTCCAGGATAGATCATACCTTTGGTCACAAATCAAGCCTTGGTAAATTTAAGAAAACTGAAATTGTATCAAGTATCTTTTCTGACCACCGCTATGAGACTAGATACCAATTACAGGAAAACATCTGTAAAAAATACAAACACATGGAGGCTAAACAATGCACTGCTTAATAACCAAGAGATCACTGGAGAAATTAAAGAGGAAATCAAAAAATACCTAGAAACAAATGACAATGAAAATACGATGACCCAAAACCTATGGGATGCAGCAAAAGCAGTTCTAAGAGGGAAGTTTATAGCAATATAAGCCTAACTCAAGAAACAGAAAGCATCTCAAATAAACAACCTAACCTTGCACCTAAAGCAATTAGAAAAGAAGAACAAAAAACCCTCAAAGTTAGCAGGAGGAAAGAAATCATAAAGATCAGATCAGAAATAAGTGAAAAAGAAATAAAGGAAATGATAGCAAAGATCAATAAAACTGAAAGCTCGTTCTTTGAGAAGATAAACAAAATTGATAAACCATTAGCCAGACTCATCAAGTAAAAAAGGGAGAAGACCAATATCAACAGAATTGGAAATGAAAAAGGAGAAGTAACAAGTGGCACTGCAGAAATACAAAGGATCATGAGAGATTACTACAAGCAACTCTATGCCAATCAAATGGATAACCTGGAAGAAATGGACAAATTCTAGGAAAAGCACAACCTTCTGAGACTGAACCAGGAAGAAATAGAAAATATAAACAGACCAGTCTCAAGCACTGAAACTGAAACTGTGATTAAAAATCTTCCAGCAAACAAAAACACAGGGCCAGATGGCTTCACAGGCAACTTCTATCAAACATTTAGAGAAGAGTTAACACCGATCCTCAAACTCTTCCAAAATATAGCAGAGGGAGGAACACTCCCAAACTCATTCTATGAGGTCACCATCATCCTGATACCAAAACCAGAAAAAGATGTCACAAAAAAAGAAAACTACAGACCAATACTACTGATGCACATAGATGCAAAAATCCTCAACAAGATACTAGCAAACAGAATCAAACAGCACATTAAAAGGATCATATACCATGATCAAGTGGGGTTTATCCCACAAATGCAAGGATTGTTCAATATATGCAAATCAATCAATGTGAAAAACTATATTAACAATTGAAGGAGAAAAGCCATATGATCATCTCAATAGATGCAGAAAAAGCTTTCGACAAATTTCAACACCCATTTATGATAAAAACCCTCCAGAAAGTAGGCATAGTGGGAACTTACCTCAACATAATAAAGGCCATATATGACAAACCCACAGCCAACATTATTGTCAATGGTGAAAAACTGAAACAGTTTCCACTGAGATCAGGAACAAGACAATGTTGCCCACTCTCAACACTATTATTCAACATAGTTTTGGAAGTTTTAGCCACAGCAATCAGAAGAATAAGAAATGAAGGGAATCCAAATCGGAAAAGAAGAAGTAAAACTCACTGTTTGCCGATGACATGATAGTCTACATGGAGAATCCTAAAAATGCTGCCAGAAAACTACTAGAGCTAATCAATGAATTTTGTAGAGTAGCAGGATACAAAATTAATGCACAGAAATCCCTTGCATTCCTATACACTAATGATGAAAAATCTGAAAGAGAAATTAAGGAAACACTCCCATTTACCATTGCAACAGAAAGAATAAAATACCTAGGAATAAACCTACCTAAGGAGACAAAAGACCTGTATGCAGAAAACTGTAAGACCCTGATGAAAGAAATTATAAGGATGATACAAACAGATGGAGGGATATACCATATTCTTGGACTGGAAGAATCAACATTGTGAAAATGACTGTACTAACCAAAGCAATCTACAGATTCAATGCAGTCCCTATCACACTACCACTGGCATTTTTCACAGAACTAGAACAAAAAATTTCACAATGTTTATGGAAACACAAAAGACCTGAAATATCCAAAGCAATCTTGAGAAAGAAAAACAGAGCTGGAGGAATCAGGCTCCCTGACTTCAGACTATACTACAAAGCTACAGTAATCAAGACAGTATGGTACTGGCACAATAACAGAATTATAGATCAATGGAACAGGATAGAAAGCCCAGAGATAAACCCACGCACATATCGTCACGTTATCTTTGATAAACGAGGCAAGAATATACAATGGAGCAAAGACAGCCTGTTCAGTAAGTGGTTCTGGGAAAACAGGACAGCTATATGTAAAAGAATGAATTTAGAACACTCTCTAACACCATGCACAAAAATAAACTTAAAATGGATTAAAGACCTAAATGTAAGGTCAGACACTTTCAAACTCTTAGAGGAAAACATAGGCAGAACACTCTATGACATAAATCACAGCAAGATCCTTTTTGACCCACCTCCTAGAGAAATGGAAAAAAACGCAAAGATAAACAAATGGGACCGAATGGAACCTAAAAACTTTTCCACAGCAAAAGAAACCATAAATAAGACGAAAAGACAACCCTCAGAATGGGAGAAAATATTTGCAAATGAAGCAACTGATGAAGGATTAATCTCCAAAATTTACAAGTAGCTCATGCAACTCAGTATAAAAAAAAAGCAAACAACCCAATCCAAAAATGGGCAGAAGAGCTAAACAGATATTTCTTCAAAGAAGATATACAGATTTCCAACAAACACATGAAAGGATGCTGAACATCACTAATCATTAGAGAAATGCAAATCAAAGCTACATTAGGTATCACCTCACACCCGTCAGAGTGGCCATCATCACAAAACTTCAAACAACAAATGCTGGAGAGGGTGTGGAGAAAAGGGAACCCTGTTACACTGTTGGTAGGAATGTAAATTGATACAGCCACTGTGGAGAACAGTATGGAGGTTCCTTAAAAAACTAAAAATAGAACTACTATACAACCCAGCAATACCACAGCTGGGCATATACCCTGAGAAAACCATAATTTAAAAAGACACATATACCCCAATTTTCATTGCAGCTCTATGTACAATAGCCACGACACAGAAGCAACCTAAGTGTCCATCAACAGAAGAATGGATAAAGAAGATGTGGCACATATATACAATGGGATATTACTCAGCCATAAAAAGAAACGAAACTGAGTTATTTGTAGTGAGGTGGATGGACCTAGAGTCTGTCATACAGAGTGAAGTAAGTGAGAAAGAGAAAAGCAAATACTGTATGTTAACACATACATATGGAATCTAAAAAAAAAAAAAGGTTCTGATGAACCTCAGGGCAGGACAGGAATAAAGGCACAGACGTAGAGAATGGACTTTAGGACACGGGGAGGGAGAAGGGTGAGCTGGGACAAAGAGAGTGGCATTAACATATATACAGTACCAAATATAAAATAGATAGCTAGTGGGAAGCAGCTGCATAGCACAGGGAGATCAGCTCGGTGGTTTTGTGACCACCTAGAGGGGTGTGGCAGGGAGGGTGGGAAGAAGAAGCACAAGGGAGGGGATATGGGTGTGTGTGTATATATATATATATATATATATATATATATACTTTTAGCTGATTCACTTTGTTATACAGCAGAAACTAACACAGCATTGTAAAGCAATTATACTCCAATAAAGATGTTAATAAATAAATAAATAAAAATAAAAACTAAATAAAAACATAGTGTTTCAGCTGCAATGACTGAAAATCAACAAGTTAGCTGATGACACCTGCTTACATGGATGAGTCCAGCTTAATGATCTTGAATATGGCATTTAATAATCTGCAAGAATTAGGCTTTGTAGTTATGATCACTTTTCTCATTGTTACTACCAATTTTTTTTCTCCCATTACTGTCAGAAAAGAATGTTTTTTAAATGTGATGAAGCCCAAATATTGTAGCAGTGGAAGAAGAGATAATTACAATTAAGAAAATCCATTGAGAGATTATGGTGTTAAATTCGCTATAGTGTGGCCTTTAGTTAAATCTCCTGTGCCTTCTTAGAGCCAGAATTCTCCTCTGTAAAAGTTATTCTTAATTAGCTTCTTAATCAGTAGTTTCTAAATTGTACACAATCATGTATACTTCCTATTTATTTAGAAGAAAATGAAATAGGTTTTTAGACCATCCACTTAACTTCTGTCTACAGATAAAAACTGAAGTTGTTTAAGAACTATGCACAATTCTGAATAGATTATTTTAAAATAATAAACCTGTCTTAATTGTAAGTGAGAAAAGGGCATGGATATTTTGCCAATCCACTTTTTAAAATTTGTAATAATGTCTAATCTAGTGTCACTTGTAAGTACTCGGGTATAATTGTGAGATGGCTCCCAAGAATTCAGAAATGAGGGAAATAGAATTCCAGCTGAGAGTTCATTAAATCATCACTTAATGAGTTCAAGCAAAGCCCTCAGAAGGAGATAAAATAGATGTAGGGCAATTAGTCTTTGATCATATTAACATATCTATAGAAAGTGCATCTTAATCTGCAGAAATAGGTAATAGGGGCTGGTCAACTTTCCAAGCACAGAAAAGGAAAAAAAAAAAAAAAAAAAAGAGCCTGAGGAAATATTGGCAGTGTCTCTTTAAAGGCACATGAATCAATGAACCTGGAGTTATTTGGCCCCTATCATGAAGATACATAGTAAGTCCATTTTAAATATCCCTAAATCTCCTTGTTCTAATTTCAAGTTCACCAAGCTGGCACTGATTCCTAAACAGTTTGATTATATGAGGAGACCATACTAATCATGTTGGTAAGAGTAATCCTGGTCCCTAGGATGGTTATCACTGCTTCTCTGAGTAATTTGATAGTCTAATTTGAAGAACTCTCAACCTGAGATAACACTACATAAAATAAGCTATAAATGTCTCAAACATTTTTTGTGGCTGTCACTGCATTCAGAATAAGTCTAATTTTCTTAGTATGACTTTCAACTTGCTACCATAGCTGTCCAAATATACCCCTTTTTCCTTAAAATTACACCACTTATTGACCTCTCCCACTACCAGATCTCTAGCCATTCCTCAAAAGTAACCTGTATTTTATAACCGCCATTATACCTTGGCTTATACTCTTTACTGAGAAAAATTTTCAGTCTGTCCCTGTATGGTAAAGTCAATACATATAATATTCATCTCAAATGGTACTTCCTACATGAGACTGTCATACTCATTCTGCTGAGATAAATGTTCACTGTATGTTCACACATAGCAAAATGGTTTTTTGTGTTTTGTTTTTTTGCGGTATGCGGGCCTCTCACTGCCGTGGCCTCTCCCGCTGCAGAGCACAGGCTCCAGACGTGCAGGCCCAGCGGCCATGGCTCACGGGCCCAGCCACTCCACGGCACGTGGGATCACCCTGGACCGGGGCATGAACCTGCGTCCCCTGCATCGGCAGGCGGACCCTCAACCACTGCGCCACCAGGGAAGCCCCAGCAAAATGTTTTATATGTCATTTATAGGACTGAATTTAGTTTTCTTCTTATTTTTGGTGTGTGCATATATCCACTTCTCCGCCCCATGCACAAATACGCAATATTACAAACCCGTGGGAACTGAGATTAGTTTTTTAAATCTTTGTATTCTACAGTTTCAGCACATTTCTTGACACATAGTATATCAATACAGTTTTTTTTGAAGTAAAATAATTGGAAGAGTGAAAAGAAAAGAGAAATAAAGGAAAAAATGAAAAATAGCATCATAACTTCTTGAGAAGTTTAAAACTATACTTGATCATTTAACCTTTTAAAAAATTCATGTACTTTCCAGGCATCTTTTTTTTTGATGAAATGCAAAGACGTGTTCATCGTTTTGATTACCCACTCAAAGGCAATAATTTTAAAATTCTAAATGTTATAGTGAATGTCATTCTTACACTTATGTCTATCATTACATCAAGTATTACACTGTTAAATTGAATATTAGGGTTTTTTTTAGCATTTTTGGTAAAGGCAAAGCTACTTGTGTGAGGGTGTTTAATAAGTGTTTTATGATGAAGGTGGTGATACAGGAAAATCTTTTTTAAAAAATGGCTTTTTCTGCTGGAAGAATTCCTAGAATATTGTAGGTGCTCAATAAATATCTGTTGAATTAACCATTTGTTTGATTAAAGCATATTGATTGCTTTCATATGGTAGTCAAAGAGGAAGTAATTTATTTAGCAAGAGGGTTATTTTAAAGTATTCTGTAGCCCATGTTCTTTTTATTAAAAAATTGTAAAAGAATGTAGATTATATTTTAAAATATTGAACACATCTTTGGATTTCTTTGGATGGAGACATGGAGGAATTTTTATTATATTTATATATATTTTATGAAACGAAAATATATTTCACTTACTGTAGTTGCTGAAATTAAAGAAGCACATTGTTAAAGCACTGGGTTTTTTTAGCAGTTCCCAATGGCTTATGGCCAATGGTTACATCTTTTGATGGGTGAAAATCATCATCTGAACTTGGAAGGGGATATTATTGAACATTCACTATGGGCAACATGATGGATGTTTTTAAATGTACTAATCATCCGGTAGGTATGGGTTGTCCTCTAGAGGTAGAATGTTGATGTCGAAGGATAAACTTCAGAATAATTAACAAAATTAAAAGTTACTAAGATAGTGGATATTATCGTAGAAGTATTAAGTAATGCCACAGTACACAACCTCCATCCCCAACCCCACAATTCAATGAATTTGAAATTCACAACTATATCGAACACATATGTACAAAACATCAATGATTTCCAATGAAAGTTGAGGCATACTACTAGATAGCTTTATTCATACTACGAATTACACAACTTTGCATATCTTACCCTTTTGTAAATCACTCTATGTAAAAGTTGGTAAAATAAGGGAGTCCATTATACACAATGAAAGAGATTAATAAGAGAAGCATGAGAAATATTATGGAAATGGCAGAGTTGATGCGAGTTAGAGGAAAGTAGGTATATTTCTACATATGCTTTAGCATTCTTTCTAGAGATACTTTTTCCGTAGAATAGAAATGAGAAAAGTTGCAGGCTGATTTGTGTCTTATTTATCACTTATTTCCTATTTATACGGGTTAGGCTATACCATCTTTGGCCAACAGCACTAGATCAAATGAACTAATATTCTTTTCCATGGACTTTTAAACACTTTCTTTGACATAATGCTTAAAAACAGTATGTTCTAAAGCAAGACAAGTGCTTTGAAGAGGAGACTTCATTAAGACATTGTATTTTAAGTAATACATCTATTTTAGAAGCAATTCAATTGAAATTTATATCAAATCAGTTTTTCTCCAGATCCTGCCTTTGAATCGTTTAAGGGGCCTCCAGCAAAATCATGTTCTGAATTACCCAAGGCTCTTTTGTATGACACAGATTTATTTAAATGAATAAGTGAAAATCAATGGGGCAGAACCTAGTTTGGTTACATTACTCTTTCTTTATTTCTTAAACTCATATTACTTCGTAATATTATTTAAGCTATATAAGGAGTTAATATATGAGGAAAACAATACTTTATGATTAATTTATAACTATTACCTCAAATAGCATAAACCTTTAGAGTACATTTTAAGCATATTTTCCATGGACATTTAAAAACAATTTTAAAACAAAATTTTGATTTATTTACTTATCTCAAAATATATGAGAAACTTGATGTGTGTTATCTTCTGATTAGCCATGCAGTGCCTCCTGGTGTGCAGGTGGAAAGAACATTACACATCAGAGACTCTGTTCATCAGAGGCTCTGTTCACATCCCCCACCTCCCCAAACAAAAACTTCTACAACAGAAAATTAACAGATGTTCACTTTGCTTGTTACTGAGATAAATTGTGCATCCAACTCTTAATTCGTATTAACTTTGGAGAATATATTGATATTGAGTTAATCAGTCAAAGATTATGTCAGTACATCTAGTTTAGTGGAAAAAAGTCATATTAAATGAAAAATTGCTTCCTTGACTCTTTAAGTTCCTATTTTGTATTTCTACTCTTCCTTTTTTTATGTACATGATGATTTTGTTTTTTGAACCTTAATATTTATACTTTACTGATAAATTTATCAGTGCCAGATTAATGTATTTTAAAAATGACTGCAATTTAGTATCTCTATGGTTGTTTCCCTTTTACTGAAAGGAAACAGTCTTTCTTTTGTATTTTATAAAGACCAACCATAGTCAGGTGCATTGCCACTGTTCTTATTCCTTTAATCTTACCATTGGCTGATCATATTTCAAAGTATATTATTAAACGTCTACCATATGTGCTAAGGATTATTGATTACAAAATAAATTTAAAGGGTTATGATTCATTTAGAAAAACAATAAAACTAATGCAATTAATAAATAAGAATTGTGTACATATGAATGTAATATATATAGTAGCTAAATTTCTTGGAGTATTGGCTATATTCTTTGCATAAACTATTTTAATTATCTTGAAGTAATTTTGCATTGGTATTATTGATACTTTCATTTCACACATACATAAATTGTGTCTAAAAGAAGTTAAGTAATTTTCTTAGTACTAGAACCTAGCTTTGAATGGAGGTCCATCTGAAGCCAAAGCCTTACTCTTAACAAATACAATAAGATGGCATTGCTCATATATAATGGTTTAAACTTTTTAAATTCATTTTTAAAAATTGTGGTAAAATGCACATAACATAAAGTGTATTGTTTTAACTATTTTTTACATGTACAGTTCAGCGGCATTAAGTACATTCACTTTGTTGTGCTACCATCACTACCATTCATCCACAGAACAATTTGCAACATGAAGAACTGAAACTCTATACCCATTTCTTTTTTTTTTCCCAGGCAAGGCTTTAATGGGGCTCCTGAGCGAAAACAAGTAACAAGTTTCTCTGCTCATTCACTGAGGTGGGGCTAGCTGGTTCCTTATATGGGGTGAGGGTAGGGGTGGGTCCAGATGTTGGGTCTGGAGGGGTGGTTTAGGGGGTCTGTCCACCCCTTTGGTAGTGTTGTGTGCAGGGGGCATGAACAGAACTCCGATTTTGTTCTGGACCCCCTGCTTTTGCTCCCAGCTCTTCAGAAGTGGCAGATGGATTTTTGGTCTTTTTAAATCTTGTTGTCCATAATTTGCCCCAACTGTGTATGCATGCACTTATTTTTAGTCCCTTATAATTTCTTTGAATTTTTTTAACATCTTTATTGGAGTCTAATTGCTTTACAATGGTGTGTTAGTTTCTGCTTTATAACAAAGTGAATCAGTTATACATATACATATATCCCCATATCTTTTCTCTCTTGCGTCTCCCTCCCTCCCACCCTTGCTATCCCCCCCCTCTAGGTGGTCACAAAGCACCGAGCTGATCTCCCTGTGCTATGCGGCTGCTTCCCACTAGCTATCGATTTTACATTTGGTAGTGTATATATGTCCATGCCACTCTCTCACTTTGTCACAGCTTACCCTTCCCCATCCCGTATCTTCAAGTCCATTCTCTAGTAGGTCTGTGTCTTTATTCCCGTCTTGCCCCTAGGTTCTTCATGACCTTTTTTTTTTCTTAGATTCCATATATATGTGTTAGCATACGGTATTTGTTTTTCTCTTTCTGACTTACTTCACTCTGTATGACAGACTCTAGGTCCATCCACCTCACTACAAATCTCAATTTTGTTTCTTTTTATGGCTGAGTAATATTCCATTGTATATATGTGCCACATCTTCTTTATCCATTCATCTGTTGATGGACACTTAGGTTGCTTCCGTGTCCTGGCTATAGTAAGTAGAGCTGCAGTGAATATTGTGGTACATGACTCTTTGTGAATTATGGTTTTCTCAGGGTATTTGCCCAATAGTGGGATTGCTGCGTTGTATGGTATTTCTATTTTTAGTTTTTTAAGGAACCTCCATACTGTTCTCCATAGCGGCTGTATCAGTTTACATTCCCACCAACAGTGCAAGATGATTCCCTTTTCTCCACACCCTCTCCAGCATTTATTGTTTGTAGATTTTTTTATGATGGCCATTCTGACCAGTGTGAGATGATATCTCATTGTAGTTTTGATTTGCATTTCTCTAATGATTAATGATGTTGAGCATTCTTTCATGTGTTTGTTGGCAATCTGTATATCTTCTTTGGAGAAATGTCTATTTAGGTCTTCTGCCCATTTTTGGATTGGGTTGTTTGTTTTTTTGTTATTGAGCTGCATGAGTTGCTTATAAATTTTGGAGATTAATCCTTTGTCAGTTGCTTCATTTGCAAATATTTTCTCCCATTGTGAGGGTTGTTTTCTCCCATTCTGAGGGTTTAGATTTTTTGATGATGACCATTCTGACTGGTGTGAGGTGGTATCTCATTGTAGTTTTGATTTGCATTTCTCTAATGATTAATGATGTTGAGCATTCTTTCGTGTTTGTTGGCAATCTGTATATCTTCTTTGGAAAATGTCTGTTTAGGTCTTCTGCCCATTTTTGGGTTGGGTTGTTTGATTTTTGATATTGAGCTGCATGAGTTGCTTGTAAATTTTGGAGATTAATCCATTGTCAGTTGCTTCATTTGCAAATATTTTCTTCCATTCTGATGGCTGTCTTTTCGTCTCGTTTATGGTTTCCTTTGCTGTGCAAAAACTTTTAAGTTCATTAGGTCCCATTTGTTTATTTTTGTTTTTATTTCCATTTCTCTAGGAGGTCCTTCTTTATGAAAGATAAGATGACCATCTGTGCGTGGGTTTATCTCTGGGCTTTCTATCCTGTTCCATTGATCTATAATTCTGTTATTGTGCCAGTACCATACTGTCTTGATTACTGTAGCTTTGTAGTATAGTCTGAAGTCAGGGAGCCTGATTCCTCCAGCTCCGTTTTTCTTTC
>NC_041217.1:97938793-97959965 GCF_002837175.3 Physeter macrocephalus
TTCTCAAGATTGCTTTGGCTATTCGGGGTCTTTTGTGTTTCCATACAAATTGTGAAATTTTTTGTTCTAGTTCTGTGAAAAATGCCAGTGGTAGTTTGATAGGGATTGCATTGAATCTGTAGATTGCTTTGGGTAGTATAGTCATTTTCACAGTGTTGATTCTCCCCATCCAAGAACATGGTATATCTCTCCATCTATTTGTATCATCCCTAATTTCTTTCATCAGTGTCTTATAATTTTCTGCATACAGGTCTTTTGTCTCCTTAGGTAGGTTTATTCCTAGATATTTTATTCTTTTTGTTGCAATGGTAAATGACTCTATACCCATTTAACAACTCCCTAATTTCCCCTTCCCTCATTCTCTGGCAACCACCATTCTATTTTCTATGTCTATAAATTCAACTACTCTAGATGCATCATATAGGTGGAATCATACAGTATTTGTTCTTTTGTGCTGGCTTATTTAGCAAATGTCTTCCAGTTTCATCTATGTTTTAGCATGTGTCAGAATTTCCTTTATTTTTAAGGCTAAACAACTTTTCATTTTATGTATTACTCATTTTGTGTATCCTTTCATCTGTCAGTGGACACTTGGGTTACTTCCATCTTTTGGCTGTTTTGAACAATACTGCTAGGAATGTGCGTAAATATCTCTTCAGGTCCCCGCTTTCACTTAATTTTGGTATATACCCAGAAGTGGAATTGCTAGATCATATAGCAATCCTATTTTTAATTTTCCAAGGAAATACCATAATATTTTGCATAGTGCCTGAACCATTTTACATTTCCACCAACAGTGCACAGGGTTTCAATTTCCCCGTGTCTTTGCCAACACTTGTTATTTTCTGATTTTTTGTTAGTAGCCATCGTAATGGGGATGAGGTAGTTTATAGTGATTTTTAATACTTTTATTTGCATCCTACCTATTACCAACAAAAACTTACAGTGGTAATATAGAGGTAATGAATATTAAAAATATATAGGTTAAGTGCAGAATTAATCAAAAATATGGATTAGCAGATAAAAACCTCTCTGAATAAAAATGAAATTGTATTTACGTTTTGATGTCATGAGGACCTCGATTGGATTATAAGCTAAAAAGATGGGAAAAGAGGGCCAAATACAGCTAGAACATCAGTTTAAAAGGGGTAAATTGGAGAGAGGAATATTAGAAGACAGAACTTAAATATCTTCAATTTGAGCTTCTATCTAATGGGAAAAAAAGTTACATGAGAAGTCAGCAAAATTTTTATTTAAAAAACAGCAAGTATTTTACGTTTTGTGGGCCATAGGTCTCTGCCTTTATAGTGCAAAAGCAGGTATAGAAAACTACCCAACTCTCTGCCTTTATAATGCAAAAGCAGGCATAGAAAAGAGTAAATGTAAACAAAAGAACACAGCTGGCTGTGTGTCAATAAAACTATATTGTAGGTGGAAGGCCAGATTTTCCCAGCAGATTGTAGACCAAAGAATTACTTAAGAACACTGACTACTTATATTTTCTCATAGTTTTGAGACAAGAGAAGCCTTTACATGGACGTCCACATGCAATGTACATCAAGTTAACTTTTTTGTCTAATACCACCTAACTTGTTTTGAGAGTATGGACCTGTTTGTTGAATACTTTTAAGAACACCAATATAAAACCTGTCTTTGAAGCAGAAGATGTATCCATCACTGATTATTCTGTACTAGTACTTAAAAATAGCTGGTTGTAGGTGGGTCCCAACATTTTCGTGTTCATTAAAACACCTGGCTTCCTCACATCTTAGTTACTATTTTAACAAATAGCTTATCTGAAAGGTGTATCCAGAAATATTTTTCTTCCTGATGCCATGCCTATGTTAATTTTTTAAAAACATTACTAACATAGGTAAACCTGCTATTTTTTTTCCTCAGGTTTAATTTTATCTTTTTAAAGTAGTCTTCAGTAAATAAGTATATGCTTAGTTTCATAATCATAGAAAAAACAAAAACATATCCATGAACTAAAGTCACAGCAGGAATTGAAAACTGAAATTAGTCAGTTGTCTGTGAAGTGATTGATGGTTCTAAGGTGTAAACTTATAAATTGTGATTCATGCTTAGTTTTATGTTTTCTCGTCAATTTTTTAAATGAATTTTTATTGGAGTAGATTTACAATGTTGTGTTAGTTCCTGCTGTATCTCATCAATTTTTGATAGGTAAATAGGAAACATACACATACAATAAAAATCTTTGTTTCTAGGCTAGGACATGATTTATTAAATATATGTAACTTTCCTTTCTACATTGTTTTGTCCTCTCTCTCAACTCTCCATTATAATTTCTAACAATTAGCACCTATTGATTCAACCCAGAAGTAACAAAGAGCCATTCAGACCATAATTCCTCTTATTCTTGGTACTCAGGGAAGTAAGCTGGACATTATTTGGAACATATCCTTACATTTTTATGTAAGTGTATCCACTGTCTTATACAAAAAACAGATAAGGTGTTTGTTATGTAGCAAAGTTTATTAAAGAGCGTAGAAGAAGTGTAACTGGTAAATGAAAAGAGATAACATTAAACTAAATACTGAATAAGAAAAGAATGTGGATAGTGAATAGAACTTATGATTTTTCTTAACTTTAAAGACAGTAAGATCAGGTAGAAATGCATTTTTTTGGTGCTAATTGGTGGGACAAATTATGTTTTATTTTATTTCAATATCTGTTTGACCTGCTGTAAAAATATATTGAATTCAGAACTGATTTATTCAATTTTTATTTTTTCTTAAATTTGCCTTAAACTGGATTCAGGTTTGCCTTTATGCTACTTAGAAAAATGCCAAAACAAAAAAAGTATATGAAAACTAAAACCCAAATGCTAACCAAGATTAATAATGTAAAATCCTATTGTCATTTTTTAGAAGGTATAATCAGTTATTATTATATCATTATTATAAAATAGAAACCTTTTGTGTATATAGACTAAAGTTATTTTCTAAAGAATACCACTCTGATACGGTCAAATAAGTAAATTTTTGGAGTTGTGTTTGCATATGTATGTTTTCCTCAGCTATTGACTGTAAATGCTTGATTAATGGGGGACTCTAGGGAAAGTTGAATCACTCTTATGTATCTGTGCTTTTCCCCCTTCTAATACATATTTGGTAGCTATTGACTAGAATTTCTGGTGGGAAAATTCTGGGCTACTATTGAGTGGATCATATGGGGACTAAAGAAAACTAAGTCTCTAATGATTGGTTCAACAGAGAGGTTTCCTATTAGAGTGGTATAGATTTGGCCCTAAAGCTGTCTTAGGTTTCTTTGCAACTATTTTCCCTTATATTTAAATGTGTTCTTTTTTCTTCTACATATGTTTGTGTTTCTGTGTATGGTATACACATATTATATTGCATACACACATGCACATATAAGTTATGAAACAATCCTTCTTGGTTCTGGGCAGGTTTTTTCGGAGGGGTGATGGGGTTGTTTGTTTTGTTTTAATTCTTAGCTACCAGCCTTTTGCAATTTAACGTCAACTTTCTGAGAAATGGAAGCTTGAGGAGGATAAAGTGAGGAAATAGTAATTTTTTAAAGGCAACATAATCTTAAGGTTATTTTCATTCTGTCGCCTCTTTTTTTCTGTGGAAGAAGAGTCAAAAAGCAGTCTAGGGGAAGCAAACCTCACTTCTAGACTTTAAAAGTTTTCTAAGAATCAAGACCTCTAAGAACGGGGACCAAAATGAGGCAAAGATTAAAAAATGTTTTGACTCAACATCATATTAAAAAAATAGTTTTGAATAATTTGACATATGTAGCTGTATTTTTTACTTAATTATGCCCATACAACCTGAAAATGCTATTTGAAAAATGTAATATTTATAAGCTATCTTTAGAATCCAACTCTAGCATCACTGGAAAAAATATCATCAGACATGTGCTTAAAGTATTAACAATAATAAATAACCTTCATTCTTATAATTTTTATAATGCTAAGGCTTTCACTCCCATTATTGCTTATATTACTTCATTCAGTTGTTCATTCAGTAAATATTAAATTCCTGATAGGTGATTAATATGTCCTTGCTATCAAGAAGCTTGCAGTTTTAAGGGGAGATAAACAAACATTTCCTGATTGTTCCCCAGGTAAATCTTTCTTTCTTTCCTACAATATGTAACATGGTGGCACAGCCTCTAAACATTGTATTCACTTACTTATATGTGTTCCTATTAATTCATCCTAGCCATTAGCCTCTATGTGAAAAAGACAAATCAGGGAACATGTAGGAGGCAGAAGATGAGGAGGATACCAGATATAGGGCATATCATCTGGAATAGCTCCATATTGTTGCTGAAGTTTTTACTGCCAGGGATGTGTGCTAGAAAGTAGGGTCAAACAGATATAACCCAGTCAGATTCTGCAGATGTTGCATGATATGCCTGTGAGTTTAGTTTAGTTAGTTAGTGTATTTCCTTCTTACTGTGGAAGATGAAGGAATGTGATGTGAGAGGTAAGAGATGAGAAAGATTAATTGGTGGCACTATGGAAATGGATTGGGGAAGGACAAGATCAGATACAGGGAGATTTTACATTGTACCTATTGCAATAATTCAGGTAAAATAAAATTGAGGGTCTGAAGTAGGGCTGTGAGAGCTGAGAGCAGGGAACAAATGTGAGGAAGTGTAATGAGTAGTTCTTAGCACCTGATTAGATATGGTCAGTGAAGAATAGGAGCAAGAATCAGCAAGGCGGGTGCAAAATTTAAGGAATAGCTCTAAGTCAGGATGTCTTCAACACTTCTTTTGACCAATTGCATGGTGTTGTCAGTTTACCAATAGAATAAGAGAGGGGAACATTATGAGTTCTGATTTGACCTCTTACGTTTAGGATTCCTGTGATATCCTGGTGGAAAGATCCAGTAAGCCCTCAGGTATACCTGATTATGTCTGTAAATCAAGTGTGAAGTGTGGGCAGGAGAGGTGGATTTGGTATTACTTGCTGTATGCTCTAGCAGAAAAACTATAAGCCTTAAAGCTGGTCAAATTCAGTTATTATTCCACCATTCATGATTATTGGGAGTAATAGAAATAATGTAAGTTATTTTTTCACTGAAATTGGCATGTGGTAGGAATAAAAAAATGGCAATCGTTAGTATTATCAGCTTATAGGTATTATGTGAAGCCATAGCATCAGTGGGATTACATATTTGTTCTTCATAACTGCCCTATGTGGCATGAGAAACTAAGGCCCAGTGAAATTGTATGACTGCCCACGCTCACAGAGTGCGATATTCAGACACACTGCAGTGACTGTGTTCTAATTCTGTGTCTAGGGATATTATTTCAACAGGACTTATTCATAGTTATTTTTAGTTCTGTTATTGTCCCATTCTTTTGACCTTAGCATAGATTAGATAACTCTCTGGTTAGAGGGATCTTATGTGATAATAGAGAAAAAGTAAAAACTCACATGAGTACTGAACTTCTGTAGCGCGATGCTAGTATTAGCTGCTGATGTACAGAGCCAATAGTCTCAAACATGGTTATTACTTGCTAAGGAGTTGACTTGGAAATACTGGATATTTGTCATAAGTAAGTTGGAAATATAAAATAATTACATGAAAATATACCTTTTAAAAGAAAATTTTGTATAATACATGTATATTTAGAAAATAAATTAATTAGGAAAGAAAACTTTTACTTTAAAAAGCATAATCTTGCACTCCTTAAAAAAGCAAATTTCCTTAACAAGAATTAACATAAGATATAGTTTATAAAATTTATTGATTTTTTTCCTAGAGACATGTTTATCATGTAAAATGAGATGTGAGTTTACCATTCTTTTTTCAATAACCAATAAAATTCTTTTGCAAAATAAATTCAGTTTTGCCATAATTCCTTTTTAAGTTTGCTTCTTCCCTAAAGTATTCTTACTGGCTTTCTGTATTTTCTCTTTTATCAAAATATAGTACTAGTATATGGCTTAATACATTTAGAAATTCTCTTACATAACTATTAAATAGATACATCTCTAAAATTAACTTTTTGCCATCATTAGAGTTCAATTTTGTATTCCCCTAATGTCTGGCAAGAAAATATACATTATGTATTATGGAAATGTAAAATCAATCCTCACAGATTCTTTTACGTTTTCACAATGCAGAATAACTGAACATATGGTCTCCACAAGCCACTGTAGGTTGATTGGTAGAGGAAATAAAGGAGTGGGGAGGAAAATCTTAGGCAAGTTATGATCTCAGGATTTATGTTTACCCTCTTGACAAAATGAATTTGTAGTAATGAGTTGCATTAAGCTCTACCTAATACTTATTACTACAGACATAATTTAGGTTAAATCAAATAAACAGATCTTTTTAAACACTGGTAATTGTTGTTTTGCTAAATTCTTTTTCCCTCAACATTGTAACTTTTTAGAATCCTGGTAACAATATATAATATTAACCACTGGTATTTATTATTTGTATTCAATTTTTTTAATTACAGTGGTTTTATTTCTATTAAAAATAACTAATTTTCCCAAAATGCTTAAACCTGCTATTAAAATCACCTACCTTTCAGCTGAAAAGTGATGTATACTTTTCTTATCAAATTGGCTTTAGTGGAGAGTTCCTTTTTATTTATAACAGGATGCTGAAAGGATTCTGGGATCCTGCGGGAATTTTTACCATGTCCCTGATCATTCCACCAACCAGTGTAGATGAGTGGCAGGACACAACACAGGCTTGTTGATCACAGATGTGAGCTCTCCTCAAATGGTTACAATGGAAATGAACTAAATTCCTGAGCCAAGTCATTCAGAAGATTTTAAATGTCTATTAATCAGGCTAGCAAATGTTTCGTGATTACTTTTGAAGACTGTTTTGAAATGCAGCTTTTTTTTAGGGTCCTGAATCTAAGTTGTGGTAATTGCCTTTGTTGAGTGTTTTGAAAGAGCCTTAAAAGCTCTATCAGTAACTTGATAAACTTGAGAAAAGTAAGAAAAACCAATAATTCTAGAAAGTACACTTGGTGTTTTTGAGAGTTTTTCTTATTTAATGCAAATAAATCACATCTGTCCCATTGTAAATGTCAACTTTGGCTTGAGCCATCAGTGCCTAAGTACTTTGCTAACGTTTTTTTGAATGCCTACTATGTGTTAGAGGCCTTGCACATATGATCTCATTGGATCTCATGTAAACTGCACTATAATCCCAGGGAGCAGGTGTTCGTTACATCAAATTTAATGCTGAAGAAGCTATGTCTAGGTGGAAAAGTGGCTTGCCTGAGGTCACCAAGGATCTCAAGAACTAACGCATATATCCAAACTTTGTGGTCTTCTTACCATTCCACAGGAAAGTAAGTAAAGAGTGGTAAAGTGGCTTAAGGAAAGAGGAGAGGTGAGAAAGCTTGTAGTTATTGCTTTAATAGAGAAAGATGAATACACTTTCTGGCAAGGCAAGAAGTAAATGGAAAACAAAAGTTTGAAATATTTAAAGAGGAGAAGGTGGGGCAGAATTAGAGACTAGAAAAGAACATCATAGGCAGCTGTGTTAGTGTTTGAAAGTTGCAAGGATACTTTTCCTCATTGAGAGTTTGGTGATGATGGAAAAAATTCTAAGGTAGAACATGAGAGCCAAGTGAGCAGGTGGGGGAGTGGGGGAGAGAGAGAGAGAGAAGAGAAAACCTTATCTCCAAGGAGCACACCCAACAGAAAATGTTAAGTGGGGAAAGGACCACAGCAAAGTAGAGAAATATAGACAAAGAACATTAAAATGTTCCTTAACTACTTTTCCATTTATGGGAGGTCTTAGCCAGTTAACTTTTATGGGATAGAAGGAAGAAGAGAACAAAATAAAACATTTTATTGTAACAGATGGAACAAGTAGGAATGATACCTTTATTGAACATTAGTTTTATTTTTTATTTGTATTAAAAAAAGTAATATCTCTTGAATGTATTACAATGAAATGTTATTATTTTTTCAATGGAATTCTAAGAGAGCTACAAAATTGTTATCCCTTCAAGCATATAAAAATAAAACCAATACACAAAACTGGTTTGAGCCAGTTTGTCTAGCTGTAAGTTATACTCAGCTATAAATAATTAATTGCTTTGAAAAGGAGTTAATGCTATCAGGTCACTGAATAACGCCGTTAGTAACTTATTATGACAAATATGTTATTTTCAAAAATGCAGGAACAGTAGTATTTTAGCAAATTACTAGTCCGTAGCAAGAGCTTGTGTTTTGCTTGAGTATAGTGATGAAATCTGCCACCATGCCATTAGAGAATATTACTATTAGGAAAAATGTAGGGCATTTTTTAAGTTAAAAATTGAAGATAAATTCATCCTTAAGCGTATTATGCTATGTTACTGGAGCTTTGTAGGCTCCAGTAACCTGGATGACTAAAATGAATATACTATATGAATGATGACTATATGAATGTACAATACTCATGTATGAGGAGGTGGAAATGGAAGAAATGAAAGTGAATGAGGAGAAAGAGACAAGAGAGCAAAATAAATGTATGTAAAATTCAATAAAGAATGACCTAATTGAGCATTCATTCAAAAACTTGAGTTCTTACACTTTGTGCGTGTATTTCACTTTTAAATAATCTAAGTCAACTATAGAGCATAAGTGAAAAAAATAAGTTAAAAAGTCTTATTTGCTGACTTTAAAATGACATAATTTGGGCTTCCCTGGTGGCGCAGTGGTTGAGAGTCCGCCTGCCGATTCAGGGGACGCGGGTTCGTGCCCCGGTCCGGGAAGATCCCACATGCCGCAGAGCGGCTGGGCCCGTGAGCCATGGCCGCTGAGCCTGCGCGTCCGGAGCCTGCGCTCCGCAACGGGAGAGGCCACAACAGTGAGAGGCCCACGTACAGCAAAAAACAAAACAAAAACAAAAACAAACAAAAAAAAATGAAGTAATTCATTTTGAGCTAATCCTTTATGCCAAAACTTTAGTCAAAAGAAAAAAGTGAGTTCTGCCAAAGACTTACTTAGCCATATGTTAAAGAACAATAGTTCAATATATGTAGTATGGTAACTACTTCTTATTATGGATTGACCTTTTTAAACTATAACTATTCAGAACAATACAGATAACCAAAGAATTTCCATTACTGAATGTATGGAGCAGATACCACCCATATACTGGTGCACAAACTGTATTATGTAATATAAAAAAGATCATTGGAATCTTTCTCCCAAATCTCTAGAGTGCCAATTTACAAGCAGCCTGTTTGGATGTATCTAATTATATCAAAATTTTATATTCATCCTACTGATATTTCCCATGATCTCTTTTAGTAGTTAAAAACATTCCAGATTTTTAAAATTTCCAGCAAATTATCACCTGGGCCTGAAATTATAGAGGCAGTAAAGCAGTAAAAGTTAAGAGCAGGGAATTCAAGGTTAGAAAGACCAGAATATAATCCCAACTCTGTCTCATATTAGCTGTGTGCCTTTGAGTAAATTCTTTTAACTTCTCATTGTTTAGGTTTCCTTATCTTTTAAGTGGAGATAATTTGCCTCATGGGGGTTACTCTGATGATTAAGTTAATTTAGCACAGTGCTTAGTACCAAGGGCTCAGTGGTTGTTAGTATAATTTTCATTGAAATTATGGATTTCCCTTAAAATCCTTGGATCATTAGGTAGGTTAAAAAATACTTGTGAGAAAAGAAAATTAAAAAATGAAACATTAAAATTTGAGAAATAAATTGTACTTCATTAAAATTTAAAAATGCTCTTCAAATGAAATGGCAAATACTCTCTCTCTCTCTCTATATATATATAGAGAGAGAGAATTTGTATATTTCCTGAATATGGTAGTAATTCTTTATGGCATATAAGCTAAATAGTCCAGTTTAAAAAAAAATGAGGCAAAAGGTTTGAACAGACAAATAAATATGTAGGACTAGCCAATAAGTATATGACAAAGATGCTAAACATCAGTAATCATTAGAGAAATGCAAATTAAAACCACAAAGGGAAACCACTTCACACCCACTAGCATGACTAAGGTAAAAAGACTAATAATACCAAAGATCGGCAAGAGTATAAAGCAACTGGAACTTTCATACATTACTGGTTGGAGTGTAAAATGTACTTTGGAAAACAGTTTAGTAAATTTTTATATAGTTAAACATATACCTACCCTGTGATGCCACAGCTAGATATTTAACCAAGAGAAATAAGAACATGTCCACAACAAAGACTCCTACATGAATGTTCATATTAGTCAAAAATGGGGGAAAAAAACCCCACAAATGTCCATTAATAGATGAATGGATTAAACAAATTCTGGAATATTCACCAATGAAATATTACGCAGCAACAAAAGAGAATGAATTAGGGATACATGAAACAACATGGATAGATCTTGATAGACATTGTATCGAACAAAAGAAATTGTAGGTACTGCTTGTTAAGCATTCAGTAACGGGGGAAAACATTGTTCTTGGCTTCATGAAGACTAAAGACTCACAGGGTGTAGAGTAACATAATTTCAAAACATCGTGGTAATGTATGTAGTGACTGAGAGTTACCCAGTTTTGTGGGCACAGTGGGGATGCCCAACATTATCCCTGGCCCTGATGAATTTAAGTGTAGGAATGTTTTTTAGGGTGGGGGAAGGGAGTCATGGATACTTACTAGAGGGAGTGGCATCTTTACTGAGTTGAAAGAATGATTAAGAGGTAGCAGGAAAAGAGAAGTTGGAGGGAGGAGGTTATTTCTGACAGAAGGCTCAAGAGAGCAAGTTTTCAGTGAACTAGCATAATAAATCCTGAGTACTTTAGTGTTGTTGGAGTGTGTGAATCTCTAATTGTTGAGTGTTTGGGTTGGAGAGTTAGGCAAGAAGCAGATCACGGAGGGCCAGCTTAGCAAGCTAAGGAACTTGGGCTGTTATTCTATTGAATATGAAAGACGATTGAAAGGTTTTAAGCAGCATAGTCTGTATGGATGCATTTGAGAGTAACAAGACTGGACATGTGGAGGCAAGCTGGGCAATTGTTATACAATGTAGGTAAGAGGTGATTAGAGCTTGAACTTGGGCAAAAAATGAGTTAAGTAATTAATATTTAGGTCTAAAGTCTTAGGTCTTTTTCCTTATGATTTAAAATTAGGAACCTTAATGAGGGCATTGGAAAACAAATGGCCACTTAGTAAGTAGCTATTAGAATTATATATACAGTCTTTTACTCTTAAATTCCTATAGCTTATGCTTTTCAATGATGTATTAATCTCTATGTACATAGGATAAAAATCTAACAGTCTCATACAAGTGAAAATTATTATTTTCACCAAATAAAGCTATATTGTCCCAGCAGTGACATTATTGGAATGATATACTTTGATCAGCATTTTCAGACTATGTAAGATTATTCTTATAATTGGTTTCAAAGCATTTTCTCATATTTATCACTTAGAATATTAAAGCTTATTAGGAAATGTATATTTAGATATTTGAGAAGATTAATTTATAGAACTAAACATAAACATAACAACGAATTGAAGTGCTTAAAAGGGCATCAAAACTGAATTCTGGTATAACTAAACAAAATGTTTTCTTGATGTTGTTCTTGTGGTTTATTTGATGCAAACTGCAGGTATTGTCTGTAGAATAAAACTAATAGAATTTTATGAACAGAAATAAGCAACTAAATAACTTAATTTCTTTAGGTGTGGTCCTATAGGTATATTTGAACCATTAGTTGGCCTTAAAATTTTTTTAATATTTGTATGAAATTCAAAAGCATAAGCTGTATCTGTTTTTAAAATTCTTCAGGAATAATTCTAATTAGCCAATTGTTATAGTTAAATGAGAATGGTCTCTGAGAAGAATTGAGGAAACAATCATCTTCAATATCCCCCATTAGTTATATAATAAATATATTTCTATTTGGAATATATTATTGATGTTAATTTATTAGTTTTCTGATACCACTAGCAGAAGAAAAATGCAGTGTGAACTGAATTTTCTGGACACCTGTTGCTCCTTTGTTAGGGAACCATTTTTTATCAGATGTACCTGTGACTATAAGAAAATGGATGGTTTTTCATTTACATACAATGTTTTAAACATAAAACCGGTTGCTTAGTCTGTAATGGCTATAGGATGTGATGTCATTGATTGACAGAAGCCCCAACACTGGCAAAAAATAATTTGGTTTTATATTACATTGGCTCATATAAAATATTGACAACTTTAAGAGTCACAAGCGTGAGGCAACTCATGGGCAAGACTGTGTATGTTAGAATTTAGAAATTTAATTTAAAAATTCAAATTTTAATACTTTCTAGAAGTTTTAGTAAATAAATATCTACAGAAAGCCATAGCTGATTTTTTTTGCCTTACGTCTTGCTTACTGGTGTGATAATTGTACAGTGAAAGTGCTGAAGAATACAGTTATGCAATGGGCTTAAGAAATTACAGTTGAACTTAAAAGTTCAAATTCATTCTTGGAATGTAGACTGAAGAGAGAAAAGTCACACCTACAAATAAATTTTCTAGTTCTATTCAGGTTACTGAAAAGAAAATTTTCCAAGTATTAACACAAAGTAAGATATGATACAGAAGTTCTTATTTTTATAATTAAAGTGAGACTTCTATTTGAAAATGTCAGGCTGAATACAAGCATATCCTTCTCTCTTACCATGAATTGCCACTAAAATAAAAGCAATAGAATTTTTCAAATGCCATAAACCCAGAAGAAAAAAGAGTAGGAGAGAAAACAACAATAAAACTTTCGAAGCTGAAAATCAGATGGCTATATGGGATCGGACTGAGCAGACCCTAGAAAACTGAGTCCTGAACTGGACAACAAGGGATCCACTTAAACTTTCAATATTAGCAATACCAGGCAGCTGTGAGTGTAGGAGTAAAGGAAGAGATTTGTCAAAAGTCTGTTAAGAAGCAGCTAAATCTCTTGATCCCTTGTCCACCTTGAAGAGCTTAAGAACCCCATTTGTTCAGGAGAGTAAACCCAGTGCCTAGACTAGAGGACACGAGGCAGAAGGGTACTCTAGTGAAAAAAAGGAGGATTAAGTGAATTTCTACATTTTGAGTGAGTGAATTTCTCTGTAAGTTGAGAATCTTTTTATCCCTTCTCTCACTGGGCTTTCAGAGCAACTGCTTTGTAGGTAGAATATGACAGTTAGGCATGGTTGTTTGTTATATAAGATGTGTTGTTATGACTTGTAAAGAGATCAATAGCTAATGGAAAATGGTACATTAGATTTATAAGAGAAATGGAAATACAATAACGTCAGAGCTCAAGAGATGTTGCTTTTTTGAAAAGTTCCTTCGATCTTCTAAGTCCTCATTCTTGCAGAAGAAATAATGATATTCTTTAGCAATTATTTTTCATTAAAAATTAAAGAGGAAAATGTGTCCTTATTTTGAGTTTCCTAAGCATGCTATTCCCCCCTTTCAGCCTTATTTCCCCGCAAACAGTGAAAGCTAGATGACTCAGAAAAATATTTAAAAGTCAATATTTTTATTAATTGCCTCACAACACAAGATAACACAAGTCCATTCATATTTATCTCAAATGTGTACAATTTTTAAGTTTTTGTTCTCTTGAGTGGGAGGAGATGCCAGCACTTTGTGTACTCATGTGTGTGTTACACTCATTTGATTGCTTCTTCTATAAGAAGACTATTTTTAAATATTTTAACTTTTATTATTGAATCCCAAAGGTTTTATTTTCCTTGCCCTAGCTGAGTTTTAGGAATCAATGTGTTTAAACAAAAACAAAATTAAACTGTACACTCCGTGAGAGATTACCACTCTCACTTTGGAGCTGGGATGGCTAGATGTGTTTCAGCAGGCAACATGGAAAGAAACTCACAAAAAGCATCTTCTGAGCGCTGAAAGAGCAGTCACAAATGTGTCTCGCTCTATTTGAGGCTTAACAGAGTAGTGGAGCTGAGCTTCAGTGAGACCATGTTTTTAGCTTCTAAGGAAAAAAGGGATACGTACTAGTTTGCAAGAAAGTGGTGTAGTAATTTAAAAAATCAAATCCATGACACTTCATTGTGGGATCACATGGGATTTTATTTTCAAAATGCCTCATTGCAAAATTGTCAAGATTTTTTTCTTGGGAAATGCAAGTGTTTAATCATATTTGTGTATATTCAAGTAGAACACAATAGATAGAAAATATGCCTTTTATGGTAGCCCATATTTGATTTTGATTGATTATTTTTCAAGCTATTTTTATTATTGTTTGCTATTTAATATTTTACTTATTTTTATAAAAGATATTTCTGATAGGATAATATAGTCATCGAATTGTTTTTTCTAAAGGTATGTATTTACTGCTCAGATTAGATAATACATATTAGTGATTCTGTACAGAAAGGTTATAAGGATATCAGGTTATAGCCTTACAAAGGTTATATAAAGGTTACAATAAGATATCTCACATAATCTTGAAAATTATATGGAAATATATATATATATATATATATATATATAACAATTCCCAAGACTTCTTCAAATATTAAAAAGCCAAGTAAAGAAATCTTATTCCTTTGGTACAGTTACTATTGAACATTGGTATATTGGTCAGTAAATTTTATATATTGATTGGTATAACAAAATTCCCTGAAAAAAATAGTCTCTCCTGATGAATTGGTAAACCTTCTTTCATTAGATATTGATATCTACGTAGTTTATAATCATCTCATTTTTACTCCATTGCCAGGAAACTCAGAGTTAATGTGAGTGTTCAATCATTTTAATTATCCAATTATTAGATTATCTCAAATATTATACTATCTCAAATACATTATAAAAGCAGGAGAATATATATTATAGCTACATATCTGTAACCTATTTGGCCTTACACAAATTTGTGAATGGCACCTCTACTTATCCCATTAAGTTTTGAGATTGTTGGGTTAGTTGAGATAAAGATGGGGATTATAAACTATAGATGACACCTTGATAAGTTATTGTACATACAGATAGCACATGCACAGTATTGATCACTGGTAGACATTAAGTTCAGACTTAAATAGAGATCTGAGTCTGATTTCTCTCCTCAAACACTTTTAAGCCCAAACCTACAATTTCACAGCTAAAGGCTTGTTATTTAGCATAAGGACAACAATCATTTGCTTATCTTTAGTTAAATGCATATGTGTATGGAAAGAATAAAATTTTAGCACTATCACTTATTTTAAACCTAATACAAAAGTGTTTCAGCTCCTTTCCTTGTGGGAAACTAAAACGAGAAGATAGAATGGATAGAGAAAGAAAAGGGGGGAGGGATTGATTTTATGAAAATGTAAGGACAAGAACATATCAAGGCATAAATAAGAAATTCAAATTTTGACTGCTAAAGACAACTTCTACCCATGTCCATTATTTTATTCAATTATTTGTCATATTTTTAACAATTTTTATTGGTCTAGGCACTCTACTAGTCACTAACAATTCCGTGATTATTTAGACATACTTCCTGGAGACTCTCATAATTTTTTTTTTTTAATTACTGTACTAATGGTAGGGTGGGAGTTTTTTAGACAGAGAAGGTGAGGTAACTCCATTGCTGGCAGAGAAGATCGTGTCCACCACAACACAGGAACTTGAAAGAACGGAGTGAAATTTGAAAACTGTGGCAAGTATTGTATGATGTATTCCTAAGATTCATGCTGAAGGGTAAGAAAGTATATGACAGGGATAGGGCATGACAATACGGCATGAATAAATTGTTATGGGTCATATATGAGGTTAAGAAGTTTATGGAGTTTGGATTTATTCCCAAGGCGGTGGAAGGCATCTGGATTTCTGGATTGATGACATCGGAGCCTCTATGCTTTAGGCCTCCAGGCTTAGGAGCATCACCATACAAAAAAACTTGCCATGGTACTGTTACTCTCCCCTCTGCCCTCAAATTAATATTCTGTAAGGTTAGTTGATACCTGAGTGAAAGCATGGTAACATGCTTTTCATGTCACTTTTCTTACTGACTTTGAATCCCTCAGATCTTGGTCTGAAAAAGGATCTTGCAAAAATTCACATAATTTTTATTATAAATTTACTGGAATGGGGACCATATCAATATGTATGGCTTTTAGCACCATACCTTAATGAGAGAAAGTTTATGAATAATCACTAATGATATCGATTCATACTGGTGAAATGAAATATTTATAAAGCATTTCCTTTATGCTTAATTGGGTGGGGACTTCCCTGGTGGTACAGTGGTTAAGAATCCTCCTGCCAATGCAGGGGACACAGGTTCTAGCCCTGGTCCAGGAAGATCCCACATGCTGTGGAGCACCTAAGCCCGTCCACCACAACTACTGAAGCTGGTGTGCCTAGAGCCCGTGCTCTGCAACAAAGAGTAGCCCCCGCTCACCACAACTAGAGAAAGACTGCATGCAGCAATGAAGACCCAACACAGTCATAAGTAAATAAATAAATTTAATTGCATGGCAGTCTCCAGTTCATTAATTTATTGTAAAATCAATTTTGGTCTTAGAGTTGGCTTTGAGTTCTTATTGTTCAAGACTTGTTAGTCAAAGAGAATAACATGAGACTGTGTTTTTGAAAAGAAAATGAAAGTGATGCTCAAATTCTTTTTTGTAGTATCTGTATTATTGGGCTATTTTTAAGGCAGTAAAGAAATGCAGTTTACATCAGTTGTCTGATCTTTAGGTCGTAAGGATGTTATGGGGTGTCTCCAGTGACTCATGATCCGTAAGATCATCCATAATATCTTGTATTACAAGTCGATCCATTTTCCATAATGTGTTTCCCTAGAGAGAAAAAAATTCAGAAAGATTTTACAGTTGTCTCTTTGTTCCAATTTCTTTTTGTAGGCTTAAAAATTACTGTGGGTAGACAAATTGCCCTTCATTGTCTTCTGAAATGATTTAAATAGCTTAAGCAAATTTTTAAAAACGTATATCCCTGCACCTGTGTTCTAGAAATTTGATGTTAGGCATATTCATAGAAACACAGCGTACGTTATAAATTTATTATTTTTGTGGATATAATTCTGAATGGATATTATGACTGCATTTATTTGCCATTTTAGATATGTAGTGTGATTTAGCTCAGGATAAAGCAATACAGAATCCAAAAAATATAATACCATTTAGGATTTTTGCTGTAAAATGTATTACACTGTAGGAGGTTTCACATTTCTAAAGTGAAAGCAGTGAGTACTGTGGGGTCAGGGACTAACCAGTGAATGAAAGTCAGAACTCAAAATGAAGTGCCTTTTCTGTTTAACACTGGGCAATGATAGAAACTGATAATGTTTGATTAATGAACGGCAGCCTTGCAGTGGGTGAAAACATCTGCAAGAAGTGATTTATTACTTCAAAGGTATTGGAAGCTTGCAGTATCTTGCAGATTTAAGTATGTGTGCCTGAGTAAAATAAATGAGATGCAACATGTGAAAAATGAAAACACATTATTGTAAAGGATGTGTCACAAGCAGGGTATTTTTGTTCAAGTACGCTTTGTCATGGGGACTTTTAATGCTGTTCTGAATACAAATCATTTAACTGGTTCATAAAATCGCCTCAGTTGGAATTCTTGCATCTATCATCCAAGACGTAAATGAGGGTTAAACTTAATGTGGTGTAACAACATCCCTTAAATGTTCAAATTCTGCATCATATACAACTATTAAAATTGCACATATGTTTTATGTATAAAGATGAATAAATTGTAGATACTTGAAACAACGGTCCCCAAACAGAAACAAGGTTTGAAGTCTTGAGGTCTTAACACTCATCAAATACTCTGAGTTAAGCATTTCACTGCAACTATTATAGCTAGATGTTTGAATAATTATCATTTTATGATTGAACAATTTTTAGTTAGGTGACATGTTATATGATAAATAATAGAATGCAATGAAGGGAGTGGTACTATTTTAAGCACTGCTGTTGGAGTTCTAATCTGCGTGTGTGTTGTGTATGTGAGTGTGTGTGTGTACACACCTGGAATTATTCACTGTTGCTTAGGTAAAAATTATACCTTTTCTATAAAAGTAGTTACCTTATATTTCACATATACTAGATAATTATTTCAGAAAATAAAATTCAAAATTCTTTCAAGTTACTAGTAACCTGTTAATAGTCATAGTGAGTTAAACCCAATGAAAAACAATGTGAAAATAAACTTGCAACAGTAGCAGAATTATGCCATCAGGACTACTAATTCCTTTTTGTGTGGTTTGTGAGATATATCTGCTTGTATAACTCACCTCTAAAAGGCACTTTTGCAAAGTTGGGTGTTGTTACTATGAGGAACATGCTCTTCAGATCAACAAGATTTTTAAAAATGTAATCACTATCATAAGGAAACTAACTTCTATGAAAGAATTTTTTTAATATTATGGAACTTATTATATGTTATTCTTAATAAATTAGAAAGTAAATTGGAGCAAGTTTTATGCATCCCTTCTGCCCATGGTACCTTTAGGACTGAGCATAAACTAAATCCTTATTAAATGATTAATTGAATGATTGAATAAATGAAGACATTAGTAAAGAAAATATTATTCACTGCAAATTTATTCATTCATTTAACAGGGTACTGGGGAACCTGCTTCATGTCAGGCATTGGGCAGGTTCTGTAAATATATACGTGAAGAGGACACACATAAACCCTGCTCTTAAGGAGATCCTAGGCTGGTGGGAAACAAATATTAAATACAATACATACCACATCGTGAAACAATTTTAAAAGTGATATAATGAATTGTAAAGGACTATGAGGCTGCATTCCAAGGGAACCTAACCTGAGTGGGAGACACAGGAGGGATCATGTAAGATGAGCGGGTAGAGAGCAAAAAGGAGACTAGTGGCCAGAGAGGCGAGGTAGCTGGATGGGGAGTGAAAGAATCAGATTTCCATTTTTTTTTTTTAAAACATCTTTATTGGAGTATAATTGCTTTACAATGTGTGTTAGTTCCTGCTTTATAACAAAGTGAATCAGCTATACATATACATATATCCCCATATCTCTTCCCTCTTGCATCTCCCTCCCTTCCAGCCTCCCTATCCCACCCCTCTAGGTGGTCACAAAGCACTGAGCTGATCTCCCTGTGCTATGCAGCTACTTCCCACTAGCTATCTATTTTACATTTAGTAGTGTATATATGTCCATGCCACTCTCTCACTTCGTCCCAGCTTACCCTTACCCCTCCCCATGCCCTCAAATCCATTCTCTACGTCTGTCTTTATTCCTGTCCTGCCCCGAGGTTCTTCTGAGCCATTTTTTTTCTTTTTTCCGATTCCATATATATGAGTTAGCATACGGTATTTGTTTTTCTCTTTCTGACTTACTTCACTCTGTGTGACAGACTCTAAGTCATCTACCTCACTACAAATAATTCAATTTTGTTTCTTTCTATGGCTGAGTAATATTCCATTGTACATATGTGCCACATCTTCTTTATCCATTCATCTGTCGATGGGCACTTAGGTTGCTTGCATGTCCTGGCTATTGTAAATAGAGCTTCAATGAACATTGGGGTGCATGTGTCTTTTTGAATTATGGTTTTCTCAGGGTGTATGCCCAGTAGTGGGATTTCTGGATCATATGGTAGTTCTATTTTTAGTTTATTAAGGAACTTCCATACTGTTCTTCATAGTGGCTGTATCAATTTACATTCCCACCAACAGTGCAAGAGGGTTCCCTTTTCTCCACACCATCTCCAGAATGTATTGTTTGTAGATTTTTTGATGATGGCCATTCTGACTGGTGTGAGGTGATACCGCATTGTAGTTTTGATATGCATTTCTCTAATGATTAGTGATGTTGAGCATCCTTTCATGTGTTTGTTGGCAATCTGTATATCTTCTTTGGAGAAATGTCTGTTTAGGTCTTCTGCTCATTTTTGGATTGGGTTGTTTGTTTTTTTGATATTGAGCTGCATGAACTGCTTGTAAATTTTTGAGATTAATCCTCTGTCAGTTTCTTCATTTGCAAATATTTTCTCCCATTCTGAGGGTTGTCTTTTCATCTTGCTTATGGTTTCCTTTGCTGTGCAAAAGCTTTTAAGTTTCATTAGGTCCCATTAGTGTATTTTTGTTTTTATTTGCATTTCTTTAGGAGGTGGGTCAAAAAGGATCTTGCTGTGATTTATGTCATAGAGTGTTCTATCTCTGTTTTCCTCTAAGAGTTTGATAGTGTCTGGCCTTACATCTTGGTCTTTAATCCATTTTGAGTTTATTTTTGTGTATGATGTTAGGGAGTGTTCTAATTACATTCTTTTACATGTAGCTGTCCAGTTTTCCCAGCATCACTTATTAAAGAGGCTGTCTTTTCTCCATTGTATGTTCTTGCCTCCTTTATCAAAAATAAGGTGGCCATATGTGTGTGGGTTTATCCCTGGGCTTTCTATCCCGTTCCATTGATCTATATTTCTGTTTTTGTGCCAGTAGTATAGTGTCTTTATTACTGTAGCTTTGTAGTATAGTCTGAAGTCAGGGAGCCTGATTCCTTCAGCTCCATTTTTCGTTCTCAAGATTGCTTTGGCTATTCAGGGTCTTTTGTGTTTCCATACAAATTATGAAACTTTTTGTTCTAGTTCTGTGACTGTTTTTGTGCCAGTAGTATAGTGTCTTTATTACTGTAGCTTTGTAGTATAGTCTGAAGTCAGGGAGCCTGATTCCTACAGACAGCCGTGTTTCTGTCTCAAGATTGCTTTGGCTATTCAGGGTCTTTTGTGTTTCCATACAAATTATGAAACTTTTTGTTCTAGTTCTGTGAGAAATGCCAGTGGTAGTTTGATAGGGATGGCACTGAATCTATAGATTGCTTTGGGTAATATAGTCATTTTCACAATGCTGATCCTTCTAACCCAAGAACATGGTATATCTCTCCATCTGTGTGCATCATCTGTAATTCCTTTCATCAGTGTCTTATAGTTTTCTGCATACAGGTCTTTTGTCTCCTTAGGTAGGTTTATTCCTAGGTATTTTATTCTTTTTGTTGCAGTGGTAAATGGGAGTGTTTCCTTAATTTCTCTTTCAGATTTTTCATCATTAGTGTATAGGAATGCAAGCGATTTCTGTGTGTTAATTTTGTATCCTCCTACTTTATCAAATTCATTGATTAGCTCTAGTAGTTTTTTGGTAGCATTTTTAGGATTCTCCATGTAGACTATCATGTCATCTGCAAACAGTGAGATTTACTTGTTCTTTTCCAATATGGTTTC
>NC_041217.1:97960026-98024092 GCF_002837175.3 Physeter macrocephalus
TAGACTATCATGTCATCTGCAAACAGTGAGTTTTACTTCTTCTTTTCCAATTTGGATTCCCTTCATTTTTTATTCTTCTCTGATTGCTGTGGCTAAAATTTCCAAAACTATGTTGTATAATAGTGGTGATAGTGGGCAACCTTATCTTGTTTCTGATCTTAGCGGAAGTGGTTTCAGGTTTTCAACATTGAGAACGATGTTAGCTGTGGGTTTGTCATATATGGCCTTTATTATGTTGAGGTAACTTCCCTGTATGCCTACTTTCTGGAGAGTTTTTATGATAAATGGGTATTGAATTTTGTCAAAACCTTTTTCTGTATCTATTGAGATGATCAGATGGTTTTTATCCTTCAATTTGTTACTATGGTGTATCACATTGATTGAGATGCATATATTGAAGAATCCTTGCATTCCTGGGATAAACCCCACTTGCTCATGGAGTATGAAACTTTTAATGTGCTGTTGGATTATGTTTGGTAGTATTTTGTTGAGGATTTTTGCATCTATGTTCATCAGTGATATTGGCGTGTAGTTTTCTTTCTTTGTGACATCTTTGTCTGGTTTTGGTATCTGGGTGATGGTGGCCTCGTAGAATCAGTTTGGGAATGTTCCTCCCTCTGGTATATTTTGGAAGAGTTTAAGAAGGATAGGTGTTAGCTCTTCTCTAAATATTTGATAGAATTCACCTTTGAAGCCATCTGTTCCTGGGCTTTTGTTTCGTGGAAGATTTTTAGTCACAGTCTCAGTTTCACTGCTTGTGATTTGTTTGTTTATATTTTCTATTTCTTCCTGGTTCACTCTCGGAAGGTTGTGCTTTTCTAAGAATTTGTCCATTTCTTCAAGGTTGTCCATTTTATTGGCATATAATTGCTTGTAGTAATCTCTCATGATCCTTTGTATTTCTGCAGTAACAGTTGTTACTTCTTTTTCATTTCTAATTCTGTTGATTTGAGTCTTCTCCGTTTTTTCTTGATGAGTCTGGCTATTGGGTTATCAATTTTATTTATCTTCTCAAAGAACCAGCTTTTAGTTTTATTGATCTTTGCTATGATTTCCTTCATTTCTTTGTCATTTATTTCTGATCTGATCTTTATGATTTCTTTCCTTCCGCTAACTTTGGGGATTTGTGTTCTTTCTCTAATTGCTTTAGGTATAAGATTAACTTGTTTATTTGAGATGTTTCTTGTTTCTTGAGGTAGGACTCTATTGCTATAAAGTTCCCTCTTAGAACTGCTTTTGCTGTATCCCATAGGTTTTGGGGCATTGTGTTTTCATTCTCATTTGTTTCTAGGTATTTTTTGATTTACTCTTTGATATCTTCAGTGATCTCTTAGTTATTAAGTAGTGTATTGTTTAGCCTCCATGTGTTTGTATTTTTTACAGATTTTTTCAGGTAATTGATATCTAGTCTCATAGCGTTGTGTTCAGAAAAGATACTTGATACTATTTCAATTTTCTTAAATTTACCAAGGCTTGATTTGTGACCTAAGATATGATTTATCCTGGAGAATGTTCCATGAGCCCTTGAGAAGAAAGTGTATTCTGTTGTTTTTGGATAGATTGTCCTATAAATATCAATTAAGTCCATCTTGTTTAATGTAGCATTTAAAGCTCGTGTTTCCTTATTTATTTTCATTTTGGATGATCTGTCCATTGGTGAAAGTGGGGTGTTAAAGTCCCCTACTATGATTGTGTTACTGTCGATTTCCCTGTATATGGCTGTTAGCATTTGCCTTATGTGTTGAGGTGCTCCTATGTTGTGTGCATACACATTTAGAATTGTTATATCTTCTTCTTGGATTGATCCCTTGATCATTATGTAGTGTTCTTCTTTGTCTCTTGTAATAGTCTTTCATTTGAGTCTATTTCGTCTGATATGAGAATTGCTACTCCAGCTTTCTTTTGATTTCCATTTGCATGGAGTATCTTTTTCCATCCCCTAACTTTCAGTCTGTATGTGTCTCTGGGTCTGAAGTAGGTCTCTGCTTGTAGACAGAATATATATGGGTCTTGTTTTTGTACCTATTCAGCCAATCTGTGTCTTTTGGTTGGAGCATTTAATCCATTTACGTTTAAGGTCATTATCGATATGTGTGTTCCTAAACCATTTTCTTACTTGTTTTGGGTTTGTTATTTTAGGACTTTTCCTTCTCTTGTTTCCTGCCTAGAGAAGTTCCTTTAGCATTTGTTGTAAAGCTGATTTGGTGGTGCTGAATCCTCTTCACTTTTGCTTGTCTGTAAAGGTTTTAATTTCTCCTTCGAATCTGAATGAGATCCTTGCTGGGTAGAGTAATCTTGGTTGTAGGATTTTCCTTTTCCTCTCTTTAAATATGTCCTGGCACTCCCTTCTGGCTTGCAGAGTTTCTGCTGAAAGATCAGCTGTTACTCTTATGGGGAGTCCCTTGTATGTTATTTGCTGTTTTTCCCTTGCTGCTTTTAATATGTTTTCTTTGTATTGAATTTTTGATTTTTTGATTAATATGTGTCTTGGCGTGTTTCTCCTTGGATTTATCCTGTATGGGACTCTGTGCTTAATGGACTTGATTAACTATTTCCTTTCCCATATTAGGGAAGTTTTCAACTATAATCTCTTCAAATATTTTTCAGTCCCTTTCTTTTTCTCTTCTTCTTCCGGGACCCCTATAATTTGAATGTTGGTGCATTTAATGTTGTCCCAGATGTCTCTGAGACTGTCTTCAATTTTTTTCATTCTTTTTTCTTTATTCTGCTCTGCAGTAGCTCTTTCCACTATTTTATCTTCCAGGTCGCTCATCTGTTCTTCTGCCTCAGTTATTCTGCTGTTAATTCCCTCTAGAGAATGTTAAATTTCATTTATTGTGTTGTTCACCATCGTTTGTTTGCACTTTAGTTCTTCTATATCCTTGTTACATGTTTCTTGTATTTTCTGCATTCTATTTCCAAGATTTTATATCATATTTACTATCATTCCTCTGAATTCTTTTTCAGGTAGACTGCCTATTTTCTCTTCATTTGTTAAGTCTGGTGGGTTTTTATCTTGCTCCTTCATCTGCTGTGTGTTTCTCTGTGTTTTCATTTTGCTTAGTTTACTGTGTTTGAGGTCTCCTTTGCGCAGGCTGCAGGTTCATTGTTCTCCTTGTTTTTGGTGTCTGCCCCCAGTGCCTATTGTTGGTTCAATGGGTTGTGTAGGCTTTTTGGTGGAGGGGAGTAGTGCCTGTGTTCTGGTGGATGAGGTTGGATCTGTCTTTCTGGTGGGCATGTCCACGTCTGAGGGTGTGTTTTGGGGTGTCTTTGACTTTATTATGGTTTTAGGCAGCCTCTCTGCTAATGCGTGTGGTTGTGTTCCTGTCTTGCTAGTTGTTTGGCATAGGCTGTCCAGCACTGTAGCTTGCTGGTCGTTGAGTGGAGCTGGGTCTTAGCACTGAGTTGGAGATTCTGGGAGAGCTTTTGCTGTTTGACATGACGTGGAGCCAGGAGGTCTCTGGTGGACCAGTGTCCTGAACTTGGCTCTCCCACCTCAGAGGCACAGGCCTGACACCCGACTGGAGCCCCAAGACCCTGTCAGCCACATGGCTCATAAGAAAAGGGAGAGAAAAAAGAAAGAGAGAGAGAAAGAGAGAGGGAGAGAGAGGAAGGAAGGAAGGAAGGAAGGAAGGAAGGGAAAGAAAAGAAAATAAAATTATTAAAAGAAAAAATTATTAAAATTAAAGAAAATTAAAAAGTAATTAAAAAAGAAAAGAAAGAAGAAAGAAAGAACAGCCAAACCAAAAAACAAATCCATCAATGATAACAAGTGCTAAAAACTATACTAAAAAAAACAAACAACAAAAAAAAACAGACAGAACCCTAGGGCAAATGGTAAAAGCAAAGCTATAGAGAGAAAATCACACAAGGAAGCGTACACATACACTCACAAAAAGAGAAAAAGGAAAAAAATATATATATCGTTGCTCCCAAAGCCCACCACGTCGATTTGGGTTGATTCATTGTCCATTCAGGTGTTCCACAGGTGCAGGGTACATCAAGTTGATTGTGGAGATTTAATCTGCTGCTCCTGAGGCTGCTGGGAGAGATTTCCCTTTCTCTTCTTTGTTCGCACAGCTCCTGGTGTTCAGCTTTGAATTTCGCCCTGCCTCTGCGTGTGGGTCGCCTGAGGGCATCTGTTCTTCGCTCAGACAGGACGGGGTTAAAGGAGCAGATGATTCGGGGGCTCTGGCTCACTCAGGCCAGGGGCAGGGAGGGGTATGGAATGTGGGGTAAGCCTGCAGGCGGCAGAGGATGGCTTGATGTTGAAACAGCCTGAGGTGTGCCGTGTGTTCTCCCGGGGAAGTTGTCCTTGGATCACGGGACCCTGGCAGTGGCGGGCTGCCCAGGCTCCCGGGAGGGGAGGTGTGGAGAGTGACCTGTGCTTGCACACAGGCTTCTTGTTGGCTGTAGCAACAGCCTTAGTGTCCTATGCCCGTCTCTGGTGTCCACACTGAAAGCCACGGCTTGCACCCATGTCTGGAGGTTGTTTAGGTGGTGCTCTGAATCCCCTCTCCTTACGCATCCTGAAACAATGGTCTCTTGCCTCTTAGGCAGTTCCAGACTTTTTCCCAGACTCCCTCCCGGCTAGCTGTGGCGCACTAGCCCCTTCAGGCTACGTTCACGCAGCCAACCCCAGTTCTCTCCCTGGGATCTGACCTCTGAAGCCCGAGCCTCAGCTCCCAGCCCCCACCCGCCCCGGCGGGTCAGCAGACAAGCCTCTCAGGCTGGTGAGTGCAGGTCGGCACTGATCCTCTGTGCGGAAATCTCTCTGCTTTGCCCTCCGCACCCTGTTACTGTGCTCTCCTCCGTGGCTCCGAAGCTTCCCTCTCCCTGCCACCTGCAGTCTCCGCCCGCGAAGGGGCTTCTAGTGTGTGGAAACCTTTCCTCCTTCACAGCTACTTCCCACTGGTGCAGGTCCCGTCCCTATTCTTTTGTCTCTGTTTTTTCTTTGCCCTACCCAGGTACGTGAGGAGTTTCTTGCCTTTTGGGAGGTCTGAGGTCTTCTGCCAGCGTTCAGTGGGTGTTCTGTAGGAGTTGTTCCACATGTAGATGTATTTCTGATGTATCTGTATGGAGGAAGGTGCTGTCTGCGTCTTTCTCTTCCACCATCTTGAAGGTCTCTCATGACCCTGTCATTTCTGCAGCTGTTTCAGCTTCCAGTTCCATAGTAACCAGATGTGAATACAGCCACTTTTCATTGCTCTTCCCAAACTTCTCTCAAAAATGTGTGAGTGTAGCAGACTTTTCCAAAGTTTGGTGTTTTATTTAAATCTTTCTTCTTATATTGAGGAAAAGTTGAAACCTCTGCATCACCAGTATCAACTGCTGTTAGGAAGCCACAGTGAACCACCTCCTGTGTTCACAAAGCACCTTACAGATCCCAGCATTCTTAAGCACTCCTGGTTCTTCTGCCTCAAATTCTTGTCCACAGAGGTCACTTGGTCACAGGAGGCACGGGGTAGGTGAGGGTGGCAGGGACAGTGGTTTCTGAGTGCCCAGGAGCAGGTGGTGTTTGGAGGGAGCCGTCCTCGGTTAAGCAGCACAAAGAGGAGACCGAGAGCAGTGGCCTGCGTCAGGAGAGGGAGGGCGGTAAAAGCGGACAGTGCTGGCTACTATCAGGTGTGCTCCATTCCGGTGGCCTCCTGCCCCACAGCCCCTAAGTTTCTGTTATTGGGAAGGAACAGTGGCCTCCCACTGCTGAGACCTTGATCCTTGGTAGGCACATGTGGCCGCCTCCATATTTACATTTTAAAGGAATCTCTTTAACAGCTGTATAGAGGGAAGAGTAGAGGTGGGAAAATCATTAAAGAGGCTTTAGTAATAGGAACACAAGATGATGGCATTGATTCTGCTCTTTTCAGGAACACAGATCTCTTCCTATTATGGTCTCTCGACCTCTCCCCTGTCTCTCATTTTCTGTGTTATCTGGGAGCATTCATGGCCTAAAAATAAGGGGCTTTTCATCATTACTGTTTGGTACCTCCCAACTCCCCCTTCTTATATTTAACTTAGAATTATTTATGAAATCTTAGCTATCATTTAAGTTAAACACAGGAATACTTGTCTGGCAACAAGACAGTCCCCCCCCACCCAATTTTTCTTTTTACTTTTTGCTTATTTTCAAAATTTTGACTCGCCTGAAGTGTCAAAAAAATTAATTACCATCTTTTAATTACCAAATAGTAATACATGGTTAATTGCATTGTGATCAGATTTAAATACATTACTATATGCAGCCACAGAATCATTCAAAACTGCAAAAGAAACATTATTTTTTAAGTAACTTATTCATGTGCAGACAAAATTATAACTAGAATAAGAAATATGAAGATTTAATAACAGTCATGAAAGAATTTCTGTAACCTTTGTGTTTTCTAAAATTTGCTAACCTTCACTGTCAGGAATATTTTCCTCATCTTTTTTACTTATAAATCAGTTTTAAGTGGAAATAGGCATGATCATCTTGAGAGCTCCTTATGTAGCTGAAAATCTTCATTAAATTGACTTCTCCAGGCTGAATAATTACAGTTCCAATTAATTAAAGACTAAAAATTGCTTCCTCAATTAAACTGAAATATGTAGGCAAACATATGAAAATATAAGCCTTCTAGATTTAAGAGTTTTCTTAGAACTCCTTGCTAAGATGTCAAATATTAATATTGCCTAGCATCCTTAACATCAAAGAACATACAGAGGTATGTCCTTCTTTCTAATTATGTAGATATAACATATGTAAAACAAAATTAAGATCCATGGCATACTTAGTAGGAATCTAATAAGAATTCATAATAAATATAGGTTTCTGGTTCTTTCTGTCTTTAAACTGGATCTGCAGCCCTGGACAAGTCACACCCTTCCCAGGTCCCAAATGCAGGGTTGATATGATGATGAAAAGAAATGACACATGTGAAAACTTGATAATTATGCATCAGTCTGTAATCCTTATAAATATTAATTGTTGGTACTGACATTGATTCCCACTTTTCATCTCCTATAAAACTGAGCACAGTTTCATACTCATATAAATGGCATAAGCAGACTCTATGTCCTTATGTGCATCCTTCATAAGAAAATTTGAACACCAACCAATCCCACATTAAGATTATTTCTTGCAAGGTTTTATACCTTAAACTTAACATTGTGGGGCATTTTTTAGGCTGGCTCTGGGGACAGAAGGTAGCACTTGGTGATTTAAACAACTAGAAGCTAATTGTCAGTATTGAGAGATTTTCATAATGGACGAAAATGTGACAGTTTACACTTTCAGTAGGGTTTCTGTTCTAGGAAAGAATCCAGGGTAACAAGAGAAAGACCCATAATTTAGGTTATTTTGTAATAAAAGTATGAAAGAAATGAATACATACAAAAGGATACCTGTGTGCTTTGGGGGAGATAGTTCAGAAAGTGATTGTGGACAGTGAATATTAAATAGCTGTATTAAATAGGTACTTAAATAGTCTTTCTCCATTCCTTTCTACATATACACACATATAAAGCTGTCATCTCAGAATAATTTGAACTAAATGATTTTGAGATTTAAAGAGAGAAGTTGAAGTGACTAGTACCCCATAAAATCATACAATATTTTATATATGTGTATATATATATATAATGTATATAATATTTTATACACACATACTCACACATATAGAGAGACAGAGACAGAGAAATTATATGGTATAAGCCAGTCATATTGGAAATGAGAGTAAACCCCAAAGGACTTGAGAAAGTATTGAAAGATAGAAGATAATAAAACAAAATATCAAGAAAGACCTAATTTAAACAATCACTGTCAACAAGCAGATTATGAAAATGAGCAATCAGGAGGAATAACCAGGATGACCAATTTTCTAATGGATTTTTGTGTCTAAAGTTTGTCAATTACCTATTGCTACATAACAAACAACCCCACATTTATTTGCTTATGATTCCATGGATGGCATTTTGATCTGGGATCAACCAGAAGTTCTGCTACACGTTTTCAGCTGTTTTTACATGAATTGGAATCAGTTGGGAGGTTGCTTAGAGCCTGGTTGGCCTGGGATGGGCTTCTCACATGTCTCAGGTCTCAATTGGGAAAACTGGATTTTTTAAATCTACATATTTATACCTTTTCACATGATATCCCATCCTCTATCTCTTCACATGGTATCTCATCCTGAAGGAGGCTAGCCCAGTTGTTCACAAGGTAGGTTTGTTCCAAGAGAATGAATGTACAAGCTTCAAGCCTTGAAGTCAAGGCTTAGAAGTCACACAGTGTTATTCTCACCCCATTATTTTGGTCAAAGCAATCGTCACAGGATAATCCAAATGCAAGGGCAGGGTCATAGATTCCCCTTGAATTTTAAGCAGAGGAATGGCAAAGTCATCTACAATGGGTCATGCATACAAGGATGGAAGGAGTTCTTATGGCCTTCTGTGCAAACAATCTACAATCCACAGGTAGTATGTTATAGTGAGAAAAAAGTAGATTTTTTTTTCCAGGTGGTTTCTCTTTTAGCATAGGCTTCCTGCATGAAAACGGTTCTATGGAGGATCGCATCTAACTGAAATGAGATAGCAGGAGTCATATGCCTATGCATAGTTTCAAAGAATCATGTATTCCAAATGATTATGATTGAAGATTCCAGAACTGTAGTGCCTGAGTTTAAACTTAGTTTTTTTATTGAATGAGTTACTCAATAACTCCATGTTTCAGTCTTCTTAACTTTAAGTCTGGAAAATAATATAACTGCCTCATAGGATCATAGACAGGATTAAGTGATTTGGTACACATAAAATGTGTAAAATCGTGCCTGGCATAAAATAAATGCTTAACATGTGTTAGCTATTATTATATCTTAATCCCAGTTTTCCATACAAATGGTGAAATTTTTTGTTCTAGATCTGTGAAAAATGCCATTGGTAGTTTCATAGGGATTGCATTGAATCTGTAGATTACTTTGGGTAGTATAGTCATTTTCACAAAGTTGATTCTTACAATGCAAGAACATGGTATATCTCTCCATCTGTTTGTATCATCTTTAATTTCTTTCATCAGTGTCTTATAATTTTCTGCATGCAGGTCTTTTGTCTCCTTAGGTAGGTTTATTCCTAGGTATTTTATTCTTTTTGTTGCAATGGTAAATGGGAGTGTTTCCTTAATTTCTCTTTCAGATTTTTCATCATTAGTGTATAGGAATGCAAGAGATTTCTGTGCATTAATTTTGTATCCTCCTACTTTACCAAATTCATTGATTAACTCTAGTAGTTTTTTGGTAGCATCTTTAGGATTCTCTGTGTATCGTATCATGTCATCTGAAAACAGTGACAACTTTACTTCTTCTTTTCTGACTTGGATTCCTTTTATTTCTATTTCTTCGCTGATTGCTGTGGCTAAAACTTCCAAAACAATGTTGAATAATACTGGTGAGAGTGGGCAACCTTATCTTGTTCCTGATCTTAGTGGAAATGGTTTCACTTTTTCACCATTGAGAATAGCACAAAAGACCCTGAATAGCCAAAGCAATCTTGAGAAAGAACTAGAGAATGGACTTGGAGATACGGGGAGGGGGAAGGGTAAGCTGTGACAAAGTGAGAGAGTGGCATTGACATATATACACTACCAAATGTAAAATCGATAGCTAGTGGGAAGCAGCCGCGTAGCACAGGGAGATCAGTTTGGTGCTTTGTGACCACCTAGAGGGCTGGGATATGGAGGGTGGGAGAGAGGGAGATGCAAGAAGGAAGAGATATGGGGATATATGTGTAGGTATAGCTGATTCACTTTGTAATAAAGCAGAAATTAACACACCATTGTAAAGCAATTATACTCCACTAAATATGTTAAAAATAAATAAATAAATAAATGAACCATTACAATACACTGAGATAAATGTAAAAAAAAAAATCCCAGCTCTCAATAGTGAATAAAACTATATGTCCTTATGATATAAATCAATATAATCTCTAGTTTTAATTGTATTTCTACCTGTTTTCTGTTACTTTTTACTTGTATAGCTACTTTATTTCAGTAATTATGTTCTAAATTTTATTCTCAAAACACTAATTTTAACCATAATCATATAACAGAAATAAAGTTTATTCCCCAAGTATCTGGTTTCCTATCGCGCCCAAGACATAATACCTAATGAGATGATACACAGGAATGAGATGATACACAGGCATTAAATTGCTTCTAAAGCTCAGCTCCCTAATTCCTTTTCTTATTACGTTAACACAGTCCACAGCACCTGGCCCACTTTTACTTTAGTTTTAGATTAGTTTGCCCATAGTGCCTTAGACATTCACTGTAAACCACAGACTGATTTCCACAGTTCTATCAAAGGTTGGGTCTTCTGCATGACAGCTGCTACTTGATTGAATCCAGGATGGATCTCACCACCTAGATTCCTTACTACTATTTCTGTTAGACCTAAACTATACTGATAGTCTCAAACCATCACCGAGTAACAGCTGCAATTAAATCCAGACCTGATATTTGGTGGCCTAGTTATGATCACAAAGTTCCTTTCAACAATAACTTTTCATGTTTCTATGAGGGTATTGTCAAGGTGAAAGATAATGAAAATTTGATTTGGTAGTAGCAGCAGAAATGAAAATGAGAAGATGAATGAAAGAGAAAGGGCAGAGTTGACTCATCAGTAATTGGCAAAATATCAAATGTATGAATTGGAAAAAAATGGAGGAGAGTCTGAGGAGACTTTTGTTTTGGTAATCCTATTGGACATAATTTTTGTGATGATATTGTACTTGACAGTGTAATAATTTTAATATTTTGTTAGGAAAACAAATATAGAGTGAATTTATATATGTTTATTCTCAGAAGTTATATAATTATACAAAGGTACTATGCAGATATATTATAGTCCGATAAGTATTTTAAGATAAACTTTCTTTGGCTTATTTAGAGAAATTATAAAGATGTAGCACTGTTGAATGAGATTATGTTCAATAGTTTATTACACATTATTATAGGCAAATTTCCCTCTTTGAAAACATGTGTGATCTTGGATTTAAAGTTTTCTGCTTTTAGTAAGAAACACATACTATATAAGTATATATTAGAATAAAAACTGTATATTATGCTGTTATTTTTGTTTTTCCTATTTCTATACATGGTATATCTCACCTCCAGGGAATCTGTCTTCTATTTCTAATCAGATAAATAATTGGGCTCTGTACTTCCCATTGTTTTGGGTGACCAAATATAAAATTTGCTTAGAAAAAATATATAAACTCATGTTAAATTTTAAGAATAATATATATCAATTTAATTTTCTTTATTTGTAAAAAGGACACCAAAATATTTAAACTTATATTTTCTAGTAAGCTAGCTCACATTTCTTCTTAAAGTCAACATCAATAATATCAAAAACATCCAAACACATTTTTTTTCAGTAAAATCAGAATATAGATATAACTGGTATACTCCAAAGTATTTTAGGAGCTGCCAAGAGCTGCTTAAATCAGACAAAAACTGTAGAAGAGAAAGTGAAAACAAATATTATAGAGTCAGAAGTGAGAGATCTCAGACAGCATGGCAATTTGCCCTTCTTTGCATAAATAAGTCTTGGAACTTGGGTGGGCAATGCTCGTAGGGAAAAACAAAAACAAAAAGCTCTTCCTGTACTTGATTTTGTTCAGCAAAACAGAGTAGGTGAAATTACTCAAGGAATCCCACATAAAAAAGCTATATTTGCAGGAAGCCATCTGTGTGCGTGGCTGCAAAAAAAATGATAGAAGCTTTGGGTTAATAATCTTGGAATGTTACCTTCTCTCACTGCCTAACCACCTCTGCAGGATCATCCTCTAAATAACTAGTCTAAATTAAGTCAAAACATTAGGTAATGAGCAATAAGATATTATTGTGGCCTTAAAACATAAATACTATAAGAAATTGTGGAAAAAAGCAAATACATTTACCAATAGATGAATCATACTCCTCAGAAACATACTGCAGTTGAACATATAGAAATAATGACTCATATTTGCTATTTATTTAAAACAAGAAAACTTAGTGTATCATCACCTCTATGAGTGAAAGCTGTAAAGCCTAAGTGCCAGAACCAAGGCAGAAAAATAGGAGATAGAAAATGAATTGGCAGAATATAAGAAAGATGACAAAAAACAACATAATCACTGAAATAAAGACAGAATGGAAGAAAAATTAATAAAGATTGCAAAGCACTGCAAAGTACATATAACATGGAAGTGAGAACAGCAAAAAATGATATGGATAAAGGGAAAGAATTGAAAGAGAAAATAATAACTATAAGAAACAGTCAAAAGAGATCTAACATACACATAATTGGAGTCCTTTAGAAGAAAGCCTCTTCCTCCTCCAATGGAACAGAACAAATATTTGAAATAATAATTCAAGAAAACTTCTATGCATGAAATAAAAGATTATAAATTATACTTTGAACGTCTTGCCAGGAAAAATTACCCTGGAGTGCCTTAGACTGTGAAATATCCTAGGAAAATTAATGGATTTTTTAAAGAATAAAATAATATATATTTTGGATATATAGGGGAAAAGATCATGTCATACTTAAGAGAAAAAATATTAGACTGGCTTCATACAACTCTGCAGCATTATTCTAGAACAGAAAACACTGAAGCAATACCTACAAGAGAGTCAAGGAAAGAAAGTTTGAGCCAAGTATTTTATTTTCAGCCAAACTGTCCTCAGGTATAAAGTCTACAGACAAACATTTTGAACATTCAAGAACTCAGGAAAGATTGTTTTCAGGAGACCATTCTTGGTGAAACTATTAGAGCACAAACTTCAGTCAATCAGAAAAGATGCTGAAAGGTGGGTCAAAAGTGTTAGTGAGTGCTACAAATATAACTGAAGAATAAAGTCTAGAACAAATGTGGGGATCATGGTGATAGAACAGAATATCAATGAAATGTGCTATGATAATGCTGAAATGATAAAAATAACAGAAATATGGAGGAAAAGTGGGAAACAATGTGAGGCTTTATCTTTAATAGCTAGGTAATCATTTAAAGCTGACTGAGTCTCTCAATAGAAGTATAAGCACATTGAGCTTAACATAAGCACATTACTCTTACATGTAATGGAAAAACATAAGGATGGAAATAGTATTGACTAAAGGCCAGTGGTGGAGAATGGGTGTTAGGGGAAGAAATCTTATCATTTTTTGTATTAAGGAACTATAGATGCTATCTAAAATATTAGTAGGTTGAGGGTATTGTTTTTGTAAAAATATCAAAAGAACTACCCATTTTATTTTATTTTATTTTTAACATCGTTATTGGAGTATAATTGCTTTACAATGGTGTGTTAGTTTCTGCTTTATAACGAAGTGAATCTTCTATACATATACATATATCCCCATATCTCTTTCCTCTTGCATCTCCCTCCCTCCCACCCTCCCTATCCCACCCCTCTAGGTGGTCACAAAACACCGAGCTGATCTACCTGTGCTATGCGGCTGCTTCCCACATATATATGGAATCTAAAAACTACCCATTTTAAATTTTTAGAAAGCAGCAGACCAAGTGGTAAAATATGTAAAAACCAGGAAAAATAGCATGAAATAGGATGACTTAGCTGATCAACTATATTGACTCTATCATAAAAGGCACAGAACCAGAACAAAAACAAATCCTTTAGATTGCATCTCAAATCAAGACCCAATTCTATGCTTTATTTAATAGGTACAGCTCAAACAAAGTGAATTGGAAAGGCTGAAATAAAAGGACGATAATGTTACACCAGGTAAATGAAAACAAAAGTAAAGCAGGGTCATGATGCTAATAACAGGCAAGGTGAAATTCAGTTCAAAAGCAATAAAATGAGAAATAGGGCACTTTCTAATACCAAATGTTGAAAATCACAATGAAGTTGTAGTAGTGATGAAAATCTATGCACCGAAAGCAGCAGATTTCCTATAGGCACATTACTAGTAGGAAACTTATTTCACCACTCTCAGTCCAAGCTGATCAAGGTGACAGAAGTGAGACAGAATTAAATAACATAATAATCAATTGCTAAAACACATAAACAAAACTCTGTACCTTGAAACTGAAAATACATCTTCCTTTAAAGCACCCATGGGCAATTTTTAAATGAGCATGTACTATGCTATGAAGAAAATCTCAGTAAATTTTCACGAGTAAACACAATATTGATCGCACTGTAACAATATATTGGTATTGATTAGCTGATCATGATGGAGTAAACACAAACAAACAATAAAAACACTGTATGGGAAATACAGGGGAAGAAATTTCCTTTAAACTACCTTTGGGTCAAATAGGAAATACTTATTGAAATAACAGAATTTGTAATATAAGTTGGGGGGAGATCAAAACTCTACATATAAAATCCTGTGGAATACAATTAATTGTAGCCTTAAATAACTTTATCAACAAAAAAGAAAGAATAAAACAAAGATTTAAACTTCTGACCAGAAGGTTAGGTTAAAAATAATAATTTAAATTGAGGAAAAAGAAAAGAAGTAATTAATAAAGACAAACTCAGAAATTAATGACTTAGAAAACAGAAAAATAGAATTAAAAAAAATAAATCTAATAGCTAGTCTTTGGCTATAAAACCAAATAGATTAATTAGAAAAAGAGGAAAAAGTGAACAAACAAAACTACAAAAAATATGAACTCTGAGTACTAAACAACTATAAATAACAGAAAAAATTAAGTAAATTATAAAAAGTTCTTTATAAAATTCAGGGCAAATACATTTGAAATGTATAATTCATTACTAAAATAATGTTTACCAAAACTTACCTCAAAAAAGAGAGTTGACTGATTTCCACAAAGAAAAAGAAAAATATGTCATAGTTCACCTCACAAAAGTCAGGTTCAGAAATTTTCATAAGAGAGCAAACAACTTCATTATTATTTAAATTGCTTGGAAAGTAAGGACACTTCTAAAGTTTTTCCTATAATGTTCATAACTTTTATGCCAAACCTGACAAAAATTGCCCAATTCTCCCCAAAAGAAAAAAAAAAAAACAACTATGTATGAGTCTTACCAATATCACTTTTAAATATTAATACAAAATATTAAATGAAATTTATCAAGCAGACTCCACCAACACATTTAAAGAATAATGCACCAGGAAAAAGGGAGGTTCATTACAGAATATAAGCGTTGTTCAACATTAGGGAAAGCTAATGATATACTATTTTAATAAGTCTAAGGAGAATATGATAATTTATATCAAAATTGGGAAGTCATTTGACAGAGTTCAATAGTCATTATTGATTTTCAAAGAAAAATACTGTAAGTAGGATGAGATGGGTATATTCTTAACACAAATATATATCTATCCTAATGCAAATCTAATGTAGCATTTCTCTAATGGAGAAACATTCTCAGTAAACTCAGGACCAAGACAATAATAATAATGTCCATTATCATTATTGTTATTTCACATTTACTGGAAGTAGTAGTCAGAACACTTAGGGAAAAGAAAGAAGTTAGAGATATAAGAATTGTATTGGTTGAGAAAAACTATTTCATTCTAGATGAGTACCAAAGAAAAATCAACTGATAAACTTTCACAAACAAATTTCAGGAAAACTGGAGTTCAAAATTTGTGTACTGAGATCAGTAGCTTTTATATATGCAAACAAAAAATGATTCTAATTAACCTATTAGAAGATGTGGTGAAATGAAAGTATGTATTTATCTAGGTGGTCACAAAACACCGAGCTGATCTACCTGTGCTATGCGGCTGCTTCCCACATATATATGGAATCTAAAAAAAAAAAAAAAAAAAAAAAAATTGGTGTTGAAGAGCCTAGGGGCAAGATGGGAATAAAGATGCAGACCTACTAGAGAATGGACTTGAGGTCACAATGAAGTTGTAGTAGTGATGAAAATCTATGCACCGAAAGCAGCAGATTTCCTATAGGCACATTACTAGTAGGAAACTTATTTCACCACTCTCAGTCCAAGCTGATCAAGGTGACAGAAGTGAGACAGAATTAAATAACATAATAATCAATTGCTAAAACACATAAACAAAACTCTGTACCTTGAAACTGAAAATACATCTTCCTTTAAAGCACCCATGGGCAATTTTTAAATGAGCATGTACTATGCTATGAAGAAAATCTCAGTAAATTTTCACGAGTAAACACAATATTGATCGCACTGTAACAATATATTGGTATTGATTAGCTGATCATGATGGAGTAAACACAAACAAACAATAAAAACACTGTATGGGAAATACAGGGGAAGAAATTTCCTTTAAACTACCTTTGGGTCAAATAGGAAATACTTATTGAAATAACAGAATTTGTAATATAAGTTGGGGGGAGATCAAAACTCTACATATAAAATCCTGTGGAATACAATTAATTGTAGCCTTAAATAACTTTATCAACAAAAAAGAAAGAATAAAACAAAGATTTAAACTTCTGACCAGAAGGTTAGGTTAAAAATAATAATTTAAATTGAGGAAAAAGAAAAGAAGTAATTAATAAAGACAAACTCAGAAATTAATGACTTAGAAAACAGAAAAATAGAATTAAAAAAAATAAATCTAATAGCTAGTCTTTGGCTATAAAACCAAATAGTTAGATTAATTAGAAAAAGAGGAAAAAGTGAACAAACAAAACTACAAAAAATATGAACTCTGAGTACTAAACAACTATAAATAACAGAAAAAATTAAGTAAATTATAAAAAGTTCTTTATAAAATTCAGGGCAAATACATTTGAAATGTATAATTCATTACTAAAATAATGTTTACCAAAACTTACCTCAAAAAAGAGAGTTGACTGATTTCCACAAAGAAAAAGAAAAATATGTCATAGTTCACCTCACAAAAGTCAGGTTCAGAAATTTTCATAAGAGAGCAAACAACTTCATTATTATTTAAATTGCTTGGAAAGTAAGGACACTTCTAAAGTTTTTCCTATAATGTTCATAACTTTTATGCCAAACCTGACAAAAATTGCCCAATTCTCCCCAAAAGAAAAAAAAAAAAACAACTATGTATGAGTCTTACCAATATCACTTTTAAATATTAATACAAAATATTAAATGAAATTTATCAAGCAGACTCCACCAACACATTTAAAGAATAATGCACCAGGAAAAAGGGAGGTTCATTACAGAATATAAGCGTTGTTCAACATTAGGGAAAGCTAATGATATACTATTTTAATAAGTCTAAGGAGAATATGATAATTTATATCAAAATTGGGAAGTCATTTGACAGAGTTCAATAGTCATTATTGATTTTCAAAGAAAAATACTGTAAGTAGGATGAGATGGGTATATTCTTAACACAAATATATATCTATCCTAATGCAAATCTAATGTAGCATTTCTCTAATGGAGAAACATTCTCAGTAAACTCAGGACCAAGACAATAATAATAATGTCCATTATCATTATTGTTATTTCACATTTACTGGAAGTAGTAGTCAGAACACTTAGGGAAAAGAAAGAAGTTAGAGATATAAGAATTGTATTGGTTGAGAAAAACTATTTCATTCTAGATGAGTACCAAAGAAAAATCAACTGATAAACTTTCACAAACAAATTTCAGGAAAACTGGAGTTCAAAATTTGTGTACTGAGATCAGTAGCTTTTATATATGCAAACAAAAAATGATTCTAATTAACCTATTAGAAGATGTGGTGAAATGAAAGTATGTATTTATAAGAGCAACAGAAATTAAAATATATTGTAATAAACCTAAAACATCATTAAATCTCATCAATTAAAATAATATGGTATTAGTGCATGAAAAGACAGATCAGCAGAATAGATTAGAAAAACCCAGAAATGGACACAAATGCACACGGGAATTTAGTATATGTAAAAGGTGGTATTCCAAATTAGTGTGGAAAAACAAATTATTCATTACATGGTTTTGATATAACTGGGATATCCTCTGCAATAAAGTTGGATCTATGTTTCACATCCTACACTAAAATAGAATAGCATGTTTCACAGAAAGGAAATAAAAAATGACCCTTAAACAGTTGAAAAAATGCTGAACTTCACTCATAATAAAAGAAATGCAAATTAACACTCCATTGAGGTGCCATTCTATCTATTAGACTGGCAGGTTGTTGATGAGGCTGTGAGAAAGCAGACACTCATACAATGCTTATGTAAAACCATCAATTCCACTTCTGAGAAATTTCTTTACACATAAGAAGTGATGTGTCTACTAGTTTATTAACTGCAGTATTTTTTAAAGGAGCAAAGTAATGGAAACAACCTAAATGTCCATCAGGAGAGACTAGCTAATAATCAACAAATTAATTATGGTATATTTGTACAACAGAATACTAGGAAGCTTTAAAAATACTGAAGAACATCTTTATATATCAATGGGGAAATATCTCTGAGATGGATCAGTAAAGTGAAAAAAGTTGGTGTACAACAATATACGCTGTCATTTATGCAAAAAATAGGGTAATAGGAATATTTACTTGTGTATGCATGAAAATTTCATATATTCAGTGCTATCCAAAAAAGTTAAAACAGTGAAGACAGTAGAGAAGAGGGACTGTTCACAATGTATCTTTCTGTATCTTATCTTTGAACTATGTGAAAGTATTACATATTTCAAAATGTAACTTTAAAATATTTTCCTTTAAAAACGTGATAAGTTTCACTCTGTAGTGCCTTATCATCTGATATATATACACAAATATTTGCAACATGTGGAGCCCTGATAACTAAGGGTAGAAAGCAATGGGAAGACATTTTAACATGACATTTTGGTAGTTATACAAAGTTACAGTTTTGTTTATTACATCTTAGAGATGGAGGAGCTTGAGAGTTCTAGTTCAAATGTTATAGACAGTAATAATAAATATGTTTGCTGTGTTTTCTCAGTGGTAGTCTTCTTTGCAGAAAGCCACAGAAGCTAGCTCAAGTAAAGAGTGATTCATTGTAGTATAGGACATGAGATGTTGCCAGGCTTTATGGGAAGTAGAAAGCATCAGGAATAGAACTAAAGCTCTTCATTTCTTGGTTGCAAACACTCTTGTATCTGATCTGTCTCTTTTTGTTTCTGCTATTTTCATCCTCTACTTTTCTCTATAACTTTACATGTGCTTACTGTACTTGTCTCCAAAAGAAGTCCTTAACCTTCTGCATTACAGATATCAACCAAATTCCCCACTACAGACTGTGTATAGTATCTGGGTGGACTTATCAGAGGTTAGGACCTGGATTAAGCATTCATCCCCCTTCCAACCAGTTGTGTCCAAAGGAAGAATCATTTGGTTTATTCCCACTGCAAGACTTGGTACAGGCTAAGCAGTGACATATGTTTTTTATAGTCCATGCATGTGTCAGCCAGGCAGTCATAATCTTCATCTAAGAAAGACAGGGAAGCTAAAAATCACTTTTCAAATTGAAGAGGAAAAGTGAAGCATTGACTTCATAGTAAACATTTTATGCTAGAAGGCCAGCTACTGGGATCTATCTCTTTAAGGGGATTGACCTCTTAAAGTCATAGCAGGCAAGAATAAACAAGATATTTAGACTAACTTTCAGACCTCAGAGCTAGAGCACCAGAGTCAAGCATGAGTCACCCTTTTCTGCTATCACTTTACCTGACCTCTGTGACTTTTCTATAAAAATGACCATTTTATTCACCCAGGGAAAATTTCCATGAAGCATGGCATCTGTGAAGGGTCAGGAGCCTCCAGGCAGTGACAGTTGTTGCAAATGTAGGCTGTGTCCTAACTTCGCCAAAACTACCCGGGAACCACTTAACACTGGTTAGGCCATGGTGTTGGATGTTGGCCTTGTTGGCCATGGTGTTGTTATGCGACCGGTACAATTACAGACTCACATAATCTTTTAACAGAATAAATATGTCAATAAAAATACCTCTGCTAGAGGTTGAAAGCAATACTAAAAAAAAAAAAAAATCTTAAGTGCCTCAAGGGGAGTTGGAAAATGCCCTTTCTCCTCCTTAGGAATTTATTTTTAAAAAACAAATCAATGAATTTGTACTCTTTAAATTCTGCAAGTCACTGTGTAACCTGACTTCATTTATATATATTTAAATATTTTGATGAGTTGTCAGTTATATATGCAGACTAGATAAAGAGGTAGATTCTCTGATGATTGATTGCCCTTGGGTTACTTCTGTTTCAGTAGTTAACTCCTTTTTTGTGATATCATAAAAATACAGTTTCTGTCCCTATATTTCAATTAGGTTGAGTAGAATAAGAACCAGCTTTCACATGACTGTTGACCTTATCAGTGTCACTCAGAAATCATATCAGCTTGCATAGGAATGTGAAGCATCATTTAGTGGTGCATACATGTGTTTGAGGATCTAATTTGGTTATATTTTTTTAATGCATCTTAAGCCTCCAGTGGGCTCCTTAAATTAACAATGAGATAATTGGAATCAATGTCATAGCTGAAAATCTTATTTCTTTGTTTACCTACCAATTATATGAAATTAAATACACAGACATACACCACTGAAACTCAAGGACCCAGCTTCATAGACTATTTGTAAGACCGCTGTCATTTTTAATGAGACCATTGATTATTTGATATAACACATCACTTTAATGATCATTAGGAAAGGAGATTTTTTTTAACTTTCAGAAAATTCAGCTGTTTCTTATTTATACTTTTAAAAATGCACAGTGCTTACAAATTCTTATTTCCAAAATGTCTATAATAGATAAGAAAAAGACAGGATGGGAGGAAACAACCAAATAAATATGTGCAGAATAACCGTTAATGTTGAGTATAGTACAGTAGTTTTGTTCAGTGTCTGAGCCATGGGACAGCAGATAACAGAAGATAATAGAACATTATTCTTAATTCAGTACACATACATTTATTTTACGATAATAACATCAATAAGGGGTAAGGAATGAGCATTTATTAAATGTTTATATATATCAATCATATACAATGACTTTTTAAATCATTGTGGCAATTCTAGAATAGAGTCTTATTCCCATTTTATAAATGGGGAGAGCAATAGCTGCACCCTGGCCACCCTTAGCCCTTGGTTTGCAGACATGACACTAAGGATGGTATAATAACCAAAGAAGAGGCCGCAGGCCCAGGAAGCAGGCTCAGGCCTTTGGTGAAAGGAATTCCATCCCGAAGCATGGACTCCAGGTGGGCACATAGCTTAGGCTCCACAGAACACCTCACCCCTTGGAGTACAGCCAAAAAATTACTAGAACATTACCTTCTGAAATCCAGAGCCAGGGGCACAGATAGCCTGAATCTGAAGGCAGTGCTGTTCCAGACCCTCTCTTCAAAGACATCACTCTCAACAGATCTCTTATGGTGCTTTGTGCCTCTTCACTTTTTTGAACACCCCATCTAAGTAAACAGAGCATGGACTGAATACATTCTTTCTTCCTGGTTATTTGCATTTTAAGCCTTTTATCTCTATCTACAGATTGAAAGGCTTTGTCTCCAGTTAAAGGAATTTCAGGCAATTGCAACTAGATGGAGGAGATTAGATTTGGTCCTGAGGGTTTTTCTTTGTCCCTAATAATCCTGCTCTTGTCAGTTGTACTACACCCAGACATGAATAGGTTTTATTCTGACACTGTTCTATAAGCCTTGTGGAAACATAAGTGCCCACTTTGGCCATCAGTGTTATAAATACTGTAAAATACTCACCTACTATTTTTCTAAATCATACTTCTCTATTTTTCTATTTTATTCTTGGGACTTCAAAGACATCTGTTGGTATCTTTCATATTGTTCCTGGTGAATTTGAGGTTCTTTCTTCATTGCGAAAGAATTCGGAGATGAAGTGATAGGTTAAAAGTGGATTTATTTAGAGGGTAACACACTCTGCAGACAGAGTGTGGGCCATCTCAGAAGGTGAGAGAGAGCCTCGAAATATGGCGTGGTTAATTTTTATGGGCTGGTAATTTCATAGGCTAATGAGTGGGAGGATTATTCCAATTATTTTGGGGAAGGGGTGGGGATTTCTAGGAATTGGGCCACCGCCCACTTTTTGACCTCTTATGGTTGGCCTCAGAACTGTCAGGGCACTGGTGGGTGTGTCACTTAGCACATGCTAATACATTTAGCATGCTAATGTATTACAGTGAGTGTATAATGAGGCTCATGGTCCACTGGAAGCTGAATCTTCCTTCATCTTGGACCCAGTTGGTTCTAACCAGTCTTTGTCTTGTACTATGGCTATATCATTCTTTTAAAGGTTGTCCCTGCCCCCTTTCCTCCTGCTTCAATATATTCTACCTACTTATTCATGTTTTAGTTTTTATTCTGCCTTGCAGATGAATTTTTCAGTATCATTTCTAATTATCTTTTTGACATCTTCAGAGCAAGAGTTATTTTTTCATTTATTGTTATTTTATTAATTGTATTTTATTTCCATTATTTTATATCAATTATTTTTTTCAAATCTGTTGTTTCACATTTAATTTCCCTCTTTTTGTACCAGAAGTTGATACTTTGTTAAGAAAAACCAATATATCATTTTCTGTTCTAAGCATTCTGGACATACTTACTGTAATGTTTTTGTCAGAGTGTTCCATAAAATTAGTTTTTTTTTTGTAATTCCTGTTTCGCATATTGACTTAGATGGTTTTCTTTCTTAGCATTTGAATCCTTTATAACATTTGTTTTTGCATATTCATTTTTAATAGAATTTAAAAATTTTGTGTTGGTTTACTTTTCTTTCTCTCCTCATCTGTACCCTCCTTTCCCTATCCAGTGGTTTTGCTGTTTGCTAATCTGTTCCTCTAGAACTTTAGTCTTGAATCAGGGCTTTGAAGGGAATCAGAATATGCCTCCCCAAAATATGCCTCTTAGGCATAAGGATTATTTTGAATTGAAAGCAATTAAGAACCACAGATACAGGAAAAGTACTCTGCCCCTCCCCTTATCTGCCTAAAAACAGGGCATAAATTTTTCTTTGTGGAAGTGCCCCTTAGTCCTGCCCCTGACCACCCTGCCCTGCCCACCAGGAAAGGAAAGGAAGAGGACCTCAATGCCAAAGATTGGATTCAACACTTGAGACGAGTTTGCATAAACAGACTTTACTAAAATAACCCTTATCTTTCTTTATTTCCCTCATATATTTCATAGTCATTTCCCCATAATTTATCTTCCCTTGTAGCACAAACCTCCTTTTCTTTGTTAAAAGAGTATATAAGCCCCCAGGGGTTTCCCTGGTGGCGCAGTGGTTGAGAGTCCGCCTGCCGATGCAGGGGACATGGGTTCGTGCCCCGGTCCGGGAAGATCCCACATGCCGCAGAGTGACTGGGCCCGTGAGCCATGGCCGCTGAGCCTGCGCGTCCGGAGCCTGTGCTCTGCAACGGGAGAGGCCACAACAGTGAGAGGCCCGCGTACCGCAAAAAAAAAAAAAAAAAAAAAAAGAGTATATAAGCCCCCAAGTCAAACTGCCTCTTTGAGTTTTGCTTATTTTCTGTGAACTCTTATGCATGCAAATATTAATAAAAACCATACACCTTTTCTCCTGTTAATCTTTTATTTGTTGAATTCACAGGTCCCCGACACTGAATCTAAGGGTAGAGTGAACGGTTTTCCTCCTTGACATCTTAATAATGTGTCTGGGGGCTTCTTCCCACAGTGATCTAATGTCTGAAGTGGTTGATGTCTTGGTTTGATTAATAGTGAAGAGGCTGTGTCTATGCTCAACTATCCCCTGTAGGCTCACATTTTAAAATGTCATAGTTCCAGACGGCGTGTTGGCAATGGTTTTGGCCACTTTTCCCTGGCAGGTTAGCCCAGCCCCAGACCTAGACTTTCAGGGAAAACCTGGCTCCATATCCTTATCTCATTTTTAGTGCCCTTTACTTTATGCGGGCCTGAATATTGCTTGCTGTTTTATATTTCTATCTCATTTTCTGTCCCAAGATGACCTTCATATTATATTTGACACTAAGTCTTTTCTTTTTAAAATGTATTTATTGTTGGCATATCCCATCTTGATTCATAATTCTTATTAATATGTTTGACTTCACATTTTAGATTTAGCTTTCAGATCTCTTAAATATTATCACTATTTTTTTTGGAAACTCTTAATCAAAAGCATGTAATTAGCAAGAAAACCAAAGAAAGTTGTGTGGCTTCAGCAAATTTGTTAGTGTTAGAAAAGCATGCCCCACAATTTTGTGTTAGAATTACTTATATATTTTTGAAACTTGGGAAGAAGCCAGGGACATTTTTTCTTAGTAATGTGCATGTTGCCTATATCCTTAGGCTTTAAAGACCAAACTAAGAATAACCAGAAACTGCAAAAATGTTGACTGCTCTGAAACCATTTTGCACATTTCACCTTAAAAAATAGCCCATCCTCAAACTTAGGTATATAGTTTATACAAGTGAAGGTAATGACACCTGTATGTATATTAAAAATTCTGGGACTATCATTATAAGACTAATGACAGCGAGCAACCATTTCAACAACGAGCATATCACCCAATATCTGTGATAGTTGAAATTGTGAAAGTCACCAGCAAGACTGGGGCCATTATTTGGCTAAAAACTTTTCCAGTGAGAGTTAAACATGATGAATAGCAATGGACATGTATGACTTATATTCCCAGAGAGATTTTTTTTTTACATGTTGTGTGTATTAAAATATTTTGTTAATCTCATTTATGTCCAGCTTTTGAGTAGATTTGGCAGTATATCTGTATATCTGTAGTAGTATGACTAATTATCTCTATATGCATTTATCATTAAATAAACCTCACAGGAGACAGCAAGATTGTTTACTTAAGCAGTATAATACCAGGGATGGTAGATAGCTCTAGAACACAAGATTACATTGCCAGAATGGCACTATTTATTAAGCTATGATAACACTAATGTTCCTCTTTGATGTATAGCATGTGCGACTTCAGCTGAACTTGTAGAGAGCCTTAAGGATGTTTCATTGAACATTTAGTATGGCAGCCAGCCAGAATACATTTAGCCTAAGCCCAGATGACGGGCTGGTAATGAGGTAGTGATTGATGACCACAGCTTCCTTATGAAAACCTGCTTGATATGCTGGGGGGGAAATGCATTGCCAGCTCTTTTCATTTCACTCCCTGTTATATTAGTTATTTTTACTATGGAAGAAGTTACATGGTCTTGTGCTTATGTACTCTTGGCATTACTTTTAGGTTACAATTGAGTGGTGGTATGGAATTTTAGAAGTCCAACCCTGTGGCTGTATTTATGTATAATTCAAGTCTCAATTTCAAAGGGGTCTTTAAAAATCATTTAAAAAAATATAACTGTGTTATCCATAAAATGATCTAATATTCTTACTTTGCATCTTTTAATGTTATGGTTTCTCTGACTCTTTTATCCCCCTACTGTATTATAAGGATCTCTCCACAAAATTTTTTTCCTACTCCCGTACCTTTAAAGAGCAAAAACATTTGTCCAAAATTGCAAATTATGTTTCAAGAAAATTCCATTTTCATTTTTTTTATATTTTAGCAGTTTGCATGTGTTTCCTTTTTCCTTAATAAAACACAGAAAAGTTATTAATTCATATCTACTTTTTTACATGAAATTCCTTCAACTTAGTTCTGAATAACAAGTTCCTTAGAAGCACATATTTTTTTGTCCATCACTTTATTGCTTTAGGCATTTGATCTCTTACTCTTTGTCAACATAAATCATTTCTCAAATTGGTTTCACATAAGTGCTTATGATTGCAAAAGGCCACTTTCTAGAATGACCACTTTCATTGCCTACTGACCTGGGACAAGGTGGAGCAAGGCCCAAGATTGACATTTCACCCTTAATAAATCTTGCTTGTTGAAATGCCAGCAACAAATAGGGTTTGCTAGATTGATAAGAGAAGATAAACTATACTCTGAGCTGGCTTGATAGTGGCTGGCTGGGCTTTCAGTTTTGCCTATCAGAAGAGAGTTTGTGCCTGTTCTTGACTTACAGTCTTTTGGGCTTGGAGTGACTAACACAATGCCCAGTACTCTTGACCCCACTCCCATCATTGGGGCAGCTCAGACTATGACAGTTTGAAGTGACTGGGAAATCCTTCTGGGATCCCTGTAAGCCACATTAGGTGTGGTATCAGCAAAATGAAAATCGGTAAGCCACTCTCAGAAGCCTGTTACGTACCTACCTTTTTGCTGTTGTTTCAACTACCTCCATTTCTTCAATTATTTAAGTTATTATAGAACCTAGAATGAAACATATCAAGACAACAGGAGTATTAGTGTTCCATTGAGGTTTGGCTTATGTCTTGAAGCTTTTGACAGTACCGCCTATTGACAGGCCTTCTGAAGGGCAGGAAGCTGTATTACCACCGTAATTCTTTGCTTTGCTCCCCAAAACAAAAAAATAGTAGCAGATAGTGTTGTACCAAAGTGGAAGGCTTATGCCTTCCTATTATAGAACTTATCTTTTATTAATAAGTTGCTTAGCACTAGTACCACCAAACCATACTTTCTTACTGGAGATAAAGAAACTTATTTACTGGGGAAAGTTTCTAGTAACAAAAACTTGACCTGAAATGAATTATTTACAGGTTTAGAAGAAAGACTTGCTAAGTCAATGGTACAGCTGAGAAATAAGCCAACACTTTCTCCAAAACAGCTTGAAGCTGACAAAACATTAAGCTCCGAGGTCCTAGAGAAGCAGCAGTTCAGGGTCTTGTTAGCTTCAAATGGCAGGAGAGACAATACTGGCAGAATGCTCAGAGGAAGGAACAAACCCTCCAGGAGGAGGATGTGGAGGGAGCTAGAAAGAGAGTGATTGAGAAGTCTTGGAGAAATAGAGCAGCGCCAGATTAGACACATAAGAGATGGCATACAGAGTATTTGAAGGGACCTAGGAAGCAAACAACAAAACAAAACAGACAAAAGTAAGTGGTTAAGGAAGGAAAATGGAAATGAAATAAAATGAACCATATGGAAAACTTTAGTACAAAATATAAAAAGTGTTAAGTATAAGAACACTGCATTTTTAGTACATTTATATAGTACTTTATAGCATATTTGTATTATTTTATTCAGTTCTTCTACCCCTGAAAATAGATTTTATTATCCCCATTTTATAAGTATAATAATAAAATTTAAGATTTGTATAAATCATAGTGTTGTCTAGATTCTAATTTCTAAAACCCATTCATAGAATTTGCTGAATATATTGATCTTGAACAAAAGATTGCTAACATTTGAAATAAATTTTTGACTTTTAAGGGGAGTGGGGTGCTATTTTAAATAGAATGATCAGAATTGGCATCTCTGAGGAGAGTCACTTGAGTAATTGAATTATGTGAGGATGTGAGTCATGCTGGCTTTACTACATTTGATAAAATATGGCTGTATCAATCTAAAAAGTAAGGGGCCAGTATGAGATGACAGTGGAGAGGCAGGATGTACCAAAAGAAATAATGCCTCTGTGAGCCGCCTTCAAACTATCACTGATGCCCCCTAAATGCTCCAGTTACCAGACCCCCGGGATGGGATAGCTCTGAGGCAAGTGTCCTACATTGGCTCCCAGAATCCCTAGCACATCTGAGCTCATTACCCATGGGTTAAGTTTTTGGAAAACACCCTTTGTTTTCATTCTTCCCTTCCCTGACTCATGTCCTCATCCGCCAAGGATGTAATCATCTCTCAAGTAAAGTACTTGCAATTGATTTCTTGTCTTAGGCTGTTTCTGGGAAAGCCCAAACCAAGTGGTAGCAACCTAAGCGGTAAAAAGATGTCAGATCTAGCATGTGACTTAGAGGTGGACAGATAGCATTTTCTGCTAGAGTAGTTATGGTCTGGGAGGAAAACAGAAAATCAAATAAATCAGTGATTTGCTTTTTTTTTTGTTTTAAAGATAACTATTAACTTAAAAGGAGCAGAGATAATATCTAACGTGTGTGAGAGTTTACTAACGGCCAGGCATTCTTCTAACTCTGTTACACATGTTAAGTCAAATGAATTATGCGTATCTCCCCATCATTGGGATTCCCAGTTGAAAATTCATCCCAGGTCATTTTGTTAGTATGTAGAGGCTACGATTTGAACCCAGGTGTCTAGTTTCAAAGTCTAAGCACATAATGCTCTTTTACATACAATACATGGCCCATAAAACAGCACAGTCATACATTAGTATTTACTAGTTCTGTTTGCATATAATGAAATGAAAATCCTGAATTTTTCTCCTTTTAACCATTTTATTTTGCATATATAAATCATTTTGTAAGTCTAAGTAGGACTTGGCTGTCACCTCACAAATCATGGTTGTTCTCATCTCCTAAAAATTATGAAGAGGTATTATTGTCATTGTTCTTATTATTGGCAAGATTTCCAAGTGGTACTAGATTTCCTATAATTAACTGTTATTTGATACAATTGTTTGAGACTATTGCTATGTGCTTGATTGCAGGACCTAAAACAGCAGGCAAACATATATGATGCCAAAGGCATTTTTTCTTATTACTAGTTGATTTTCAAATGGCAATTTAACCATTCATGTCTGAGAATTTTTTCTCTTTGGCATACACAATAAGAGAATCACTGTGTATACTGGGTGATATCCGGGGATGGAATGTATATCAAGATGCAGGGAGGAGTGATGAATACACATCGGGCGTGAGCTAAAGCAGGATGTAGGAAAGCAGGAAATAGGTTCCTGGAGTATAAATGGAGAGTATTAAAGAGCTGGGGCAATAGGATGGGTAAATCCAGGAAGCAAGTGCTCCTGAAGATTTAGTCAGTGGAAGTGACCAAAGTTTCAGAGACTTTTTCTCTCCCTTTCCTTCCGTATCCAGGCAGTTTTCATATCCCAAAGAGTCTACTGCTAAATGTCTCTAAAATGGGTCCCTTTCTTATCATTCCTTAGTCCTAGCACTTATCTTTTCCTTACTAGATAGTTACAACTCAGCTTGCAAACTGGTCTTTCTCAGGATGGCATCCAAAGTCTTTAGTGTGGCTCAAAAGGCTCTTTATAATTTTGCCTTTTTGAACCTAATAGTATTATAATTATAATAATGTATTTTATTTGTATATATTATATATGCTATATATATAAATACATATTATTATAATTCAATGCAATTAGCAATGTAGTGTCGAATGATAATCAGTTGATGGTGCTCAATCCCCCTAAGTCATCCAGTCTGGAAAAGATGTTCCAAAACACAGTACGTAGAGAGAAGGAATTAAGTGTTATTCAGAGCAGGATTTTCGGTCATAGCCAAGATGGGGATGGGGGAACTTACAAACTTGCTGGCCCTGCAACAGACAAAAGCATAGTTGGGCCTCCAAGTGCAGTGTCATAATTGGGAAGGCGAGGGGGCATACATTCTTTGGTATCTATAAACCTGAGAAATTGAAGAGCAGGAGGGTGATCTGGGAAGAATACCTGAAACAATGTGAGTTGCCACAGGCTGGGTCCTCACACTCTCAGTTTATAATGCAACAAGAGGTGATATGCAGGTAACAGCAGTTTACTTACTTGGAAGCGATAATTGAAATGATTATAGTTATTAAATTATTGTTATTAATATTTACATACAATGTTTCATTAATCCTGGAAGGCAGTGTGCTGTAAATTAAAGTATCTAGGCTTTGGAGCCAAATCCTTGATCTTCCACTTAGTGAATATGATACCTTGGGAAGTTACTTCAACATATTTAAGCTCCAATTCCCCCTTAGATAAACTAGAAACAGTAACATATTTCACTGAGATGCTGTGGGAATTGAATGTATGTCACCTAGAAAATACCTGGCACATAATATGTATTTCAAGAATTATAGTTCCCCTCCAATCTCTTCCCTTTCTATGTCTTTTCATTTTGACAGTTGTCAAGCTAATACAGAAGGGAGACATGATAAGACTTGATCCTTCTCACCTATACAAGTCAGGCAAATACTAACAACTGATAGCAACTTAACATTGTTTTAGAAGACTATTGTTTATGTTGGATATACATACATCATATTTAGAAACAATAGACTGAAGTAGAAATGTGAGAGAGAACACAAACCCATTTTCAGTTAGGCAGAGGTTTTCGGAGGGGCTTAGAAATCATTGCTTGCTTTTTTTCCTGTCATTTGGAGTAACCAGTTATAGGCATTGGAAGTATTCACTTCCAAATTAAATTGAGATTAAAATCATCTTAAAGAACCTGAAGTAGCTGGATATTTGCATGATATTTTTCCCATTACTTTAATAATTGTTTTCTCATTTAAGTTATGTTGGTATCATTGACATTTAAAAATAATTATAACTTTGACTAGGGCTTAAAACATTTTTTCCTATTGATTTGTTTCAACAAACATTAATGAAGCACTGATAAATGTAAGACACTCGGCTTGGCACTGTGGGAAATATAAATTCATTAGCTTAACAAATATTTATATATTTCTTGCTATGTTTCGAGATCATAGAGAGTGAAAAATAAGAAGGAAGTGGTCTCAGACCTCACTTTGCCCACAGGCTAGTAGGTACACAGTCAAGAGGACAAGCTATTTTATCCTTGATTTTTTTTTTTTTTTTTTTTTTTTTTAAATTTTGCGGTACGCGGGCCTCTCACTGTTGTGGCCTCTCCCGCTGCGGAGCACAGGCTCCGGACACGCAGGCTCAGCGGCCATGGCCGCTCCGCGGCATGTGGGATCTTCCCGGACCCGGGCACGAACCCGTGTCCCCTGCATCGGCAGGCGTTCTCTCAACCACTGCACCACCATGGAAGTCCCTATCCTTGATTTTTTAAATGACCCAAAGAGGACAATGATTTATCTGTGTTGAGGGATTTATCATCTGCCACAGCCCACATGAACTGTCTCCTCCAGTTTCCCAGTTACTTTTCGTGAAGTCATGGTTATTGTACTAGGTTGCAAAACTTCAGAATTGAGAATTATTGTTTTATCATTATATTAATTTTCCAATGTTACCATAACAAAGTACCACAAAGCGGGTGTCCTAAACAGCAAAGTTTGTTTTCCTACAATTCTGGGAGCTAGAAGTCTGAGATCAATGTGTCAGCAGGGTTAGTTTCCTCTGAGACCTCTCTCCATAGCTTGTAGATGGCTATCTACTTCCTGTATCTGTCTTCACATGGTCTTTCCTTGTGTGTGTTTGTGTCTTAATTTCCTCTTCTTATAAGGATGCCAGTCTTAATGGATTAGGACCTACCCCAATGACCTTAACTTAATTTTAATTTAGTTACCTCTTTAAAGACCCTATCTCCAAATACAATCACATTTTCAAGTATTGAAGGTTAGGACTTCAACATATGAATTTTGGGGCACACAACTCAGACCATAACAGTTACTGTCCTGTATATCATCTACAATTAATCTATAATAATTCTATATCATTTTTTTCTTCTATTGTATCTGCTGTTACTCTATTTCAGATGTTTATAAACAATAATATTTTCTCTTATAGACAGGCTCTCTGTATCAGAATTTCTTCTTTCATTTCATCCCACCAACTAAAATTATCTTCCTTAATAGTTCTTTTCATTATATTGTGTCCCTGATCAAAAAACCCCTCATTAAAATGCTTCTATTGCTTAGGGCTGACTTTATGAGGTGTTGGTAACAACTGAACACTCTATGGTTCCAAATTTATTTCCAATTACTCTGCAGTGAATCATCTCTACTCTAGGTTGGTCATTCTTTTCACTTTCTATGATAGTCCACCTTCAATAACTTGTTCTAGTCTACCTGGCTAAAGTAGTGTATGCCAGGTTTCCCCACTAATAAGTTACTCTTTTGCCCCCTTTTCATACTCTTTGGAAGGAAGTCACTATGAGCAGGCTATACTTAAGAGTTGGGGAGTTATGCTCCCCTTCTTTGAGAGTAGCGTACCTACATCAATTATTTGGAATTATACTGCGTGGAGATTTGTCTATTCTTCCTGTTTATTCATTTATTTAATCATTTATTTATATAAGTATGAACTCAAGGATGCTTATTTTGTGCTTTGGGATATAATCTAATATTAAGCTATTTATTTTGTTTATTATTTATTAAATAATAATTTATTTAAATTCTAAATAATTTTATTAAGCATCTCTAACAATTCTAAGAGAAATGAAAATATATTTTGACTACCTAATCGATAGGAAACCAAACAATTGGTTACATTTCTATAGAAGATTAGGTTTTGTAAATTAGCAATCTGTATAAAATAAAATAATAAAACTTTGTCAAAGTATATAATCCATATAACAACCCAGTGATGTGATACATTAGTCGGTTACAGTCTAGAGTATATCACACACCAAATATAAACAAAATAAATATAATGAAGATAAATAAAAATATCTTCATTGAGATTACATACTAGTTGCAAAACTGAAACACAAAACTACATACTCTCATGTTTCTGGTATATTATTATTTCTTCTATGTTACACTGCCTTATGATTTGATCTGGTTTATTGACAAAAGCTAAGCACTGGTCTATAAGCAAGGAACCCTGTGCTCCGGCTGGACTGTGCCTTTCACGGGTCAGTGATGATGGTGCCATGGTTGAAAGTGGTGCTTTTGAGGCCTATCTAGATTCAAATCTATTTATTTCTGAAGTGTATGACCACCTGGGTTCAAATTCTATGTGATCTGTAGCAGTGCCACGGACAGTGTAACCATAGACTGGTGCCAGTGTCTGAAGTGGTTGTTACTGGTCAATAATAACCTGGTCAATAATAACTGACAGAGTAATTTCATATATGATGAATCAAATAGTAAAATATCAGGGCATACATTTGTATGTTTGCAATTGTTTTGAATTCATATTTTGTGTAATTTATTTTTATATTGTTTTACCAAAATTATTTTTTGAAATGGATTGGAATTAAAGAAGACTGGTCCCTCACCACAGAGAGTTTGAGAAACACTGATCTAGAACAGCACTAAGCAATCCTTTAATTTCCTCATCAGTGAAATGGGACAGAAAGAAAGCAGGGAAATGACTTTTATACCATTCAGGTGACAGCGTTCAAAAGGGTCTACTGTAGCATTCCCAAATTTCTTTCTCTATATACTTGCCTATTTGATTTCTTATGCAGCTATCAAACCTACAACAGGTCTGGCTGTGGTATGACCTATGTTTCAGTGGGACCAAGGGGCAAACAAGAGTTTTTCAAGAGAAGGCAGGTTGGAACTTTTTCTTTTTTTTCATAAAAATTTATTCTTACTTCAGAGTGAGAACTGATGGTTTAATCGTACTTCTCGAACTTTAATGTCCATACGAATTACCTGGAGATCTGCTTCCAGCTGACTCAGTGGGTCTGGGGTGGAGGTTGGAGTTTCTGCATTTGTCACAAGCTCTAACGTGATGTAGATGCTGCAGACTTGCAGACCTTGCTTAGAGAAGCAAGGGTTTAACAAGCCTTGTTTCTCAGATACACTCTCCCACCTAAGTGTCCAGCAGCAGACACATGCCCCACTCAGAGACAGAATCTTCCTGCAAATAGTCTGTAACTCTCCCTAGGTCATAAGACAAACTTCATCCTCAGCCTGGCCTCATCCTCAATAATGGTGTTTTTCACTGGACATCTAAACCACCAAAAGTTAAAGATCCAGCAAAGCTAAGGGTCTAGAAATTCTAGTGTAAGCCTAACTTTATTTAAGTTTAAATTGTTTTTTTAATGCTAACTTGCAAATATGAATAGGGCAGATTGACTGGTCTGTTCCAGTCACCGTATCTTAGTGATCTGTAAGCCTGGTAAAAGGCTTATAATTATGCCTGAAATCAACAGCCCATTGTCAGTTTATTTTATTGTGGATTGGTTTAGTGTTCTTGTGTAGTATTTTGTATATTTTCAAAACTGACTTCTGTGGAATCATGGTCTTGTGGTTTTGATGAAGAAAGTGTAAGCGTTGTAAACATGTACATTGTGCATTTTTTTTCTTTCTTCATAGTTAATCCTCATCTTAATATGTAGGTGTTGGGCCTTTTGATCATTTATGAATTGTGAAAGAAAGGCAGGAAGGAATGGAGGGAGGGAGGAAGGAAAGGGGCAAAGATGGAGGGAAGAAAGGAGAGAAAGAGAGAAAAGGAAAGAAAGAATATTTTCATAACCTTAATTTTAGAACAAATCTCTGCTCTAATAAAGTTAGAAATTTTAACACAACTGGAGCATATTCATTCTTTGGGCTTTCTTTTTGTCAATAGCATTAAAATTGAAATGAAAAATTATAATTATAATATTTACTATTGTACAAATCATTCACCTAGGACATATGTATGTGTATATATATATATTTTGTGTTTGAATCAGTTTTCTACTTATTGTGTCATCACAGTTATCCAAGCACTCTAAGTAATTTGAGCTGATACGTGAGTAGTGACAGTTATTAATATTTCTCATTCTTAGGTTTAACATATTGCCTCGCTTGGAAATCTTGGTTCTAGTGCAACATCCAAACTATTTGTATGAATGATTAAGTGAACTATCCAGAGTCTCTGTATTGTCCCTCTGGTCTCTGAATAGTAATCCTATTTTGTCTCAAAAAGATATTTTGAAGAAGAATTCTCTTCTTAGAATAATTTCTAATTTCATTATCCTAAAATTACATTTGGATACTTGAATGTTAAAAGAAAAAAGGATGAATCATTCACATACATAGGGAGGCTTTTTTTTTTTTTTTTATGACGCTGAGAAAAGTGTGAAAGTAAATGAAAAATGAGCAAAGAACTGAATTTACCATTCCTTCATTGGACTAGTATTTATTGAATACCTACTGTGTACTAGGCAGAAAGTATACAGACAATAACAAAGCAGGGACTTCTTAAAGAATTCACACACAAAAAATAAAAAATTAGAGTGTAGTGTAAAGACCGATAAAATAGACTCAAGCGCTGGTTATAATAATAATAAAGAAGGGGGATACAGAGTGGGAATTTCATATCTCAGTTTGGGGTAGGGGGTGACACTGGTCTGTAAATCTTCTCAGAGGAGTTGATTTATCATTTGCTTCTTAAAGACAAGGTAAGAAATATCTAGACAAAGAGGGAGGGCATGGTATTCCAATCAGAGGGAATCAATAATACATGGAGAAATGAGAAGGAATACTGTGTTCAGGGTACTACACGATGAAAGTCAAATTAGTCTATAGGAAGTGAAGTGTAGTTGTTAAAAGAATAGGAGAGATGAGACTAAAGTTCAGACAACTTGAATAGAGCCTTATATTCCATGCTAAGGAGTTAAACACTGAGGAGTCCCTGATCCGTGATATGGCTAACTTTCCATTTCAGAAAATTTTCTTTGCCAGTATGGTGGGGAACGATTCCAATAAAGATGAGCTAGAAGCAGGAAGATCAGTTTGGGAGATTATTTTTGTCAGCCAGGGAAAGGTTAGGGCCTGAACTATGGTAGTGAGTTTGAGAAGGTTAACTTGAGAAATTATTAAGTGAAAAAAATAGGATTTTGTGATTTAATAAAAATGAGGTTTGATGACGAGGGAGATATTTAGGTGGATGATTCTTACTTTTCTACATATCTGGTGAGCTGGATAGTTGGTGTATACTTTGCACTACACTTTTTTTTTTTTTACATGAAGGCAGCCATCAATTCAGTATTGGTCAGCATAGATTCTCAGCACACTGTCAGGCTCATAGTAGGTGCTCTATAAATATATTTTGAATGAATGATTAGCTTATTGTTCATAAAAAGGGGAAATAGGATCAAGAGTACATTTGGGGAGGAAAATGATGGATCAAATTTTGGACATGTTGAATTTGATGTATCATTAGGCCAACCAGTGGAAAATGTTCAGTAAGTAATTGGATACATGGATATATGAATTTTTTTAAACAAGAATCATGTCTTAATCACCTCATTTTATTCAACAGTCTTTAAATATGTGTTAACTTGAATCATAATAGCCAACAACATTCAATAGTATTTCAGAGTTTAGCAGCCTAATCTAGTTCTTTTAGGCATATATGAAAAATTTGAAATGGCTCTGAATTTTTAAAAGCCTGAAATCTTTATCTATTTATCCACTGATAGACCCTTAGGTTGTTTCCATATCTTGGCTATTATTAAAAAAAATTTTTATTGGGGTATAGTTGATTTACAATGTTATGTTAATTTTAGGTGTACAGCAAAGTGAATCTGTTATGCATATACATATATCCACTCTTTTGTAGCTTCTTTTCCCATATAGGCCATTACAGAGTACTGAGTAGAGTTCCCTGTGCTATACAGTAAGTTCTTATTAGTTATCTATTTTATATATAGTAGCGTGTATGTGTCAATCCCAATCTTCCAGGTTATCCCACCCCCACTTACCCACAGTAACCATAAGTTTATTTTCTACATCTGTAATTCTATTTCTGTTTCGTAGACAAGTTCATTTGTAGACTTTTGTAGATTCCACATATAAGCGATATCATATGATATTTGTCTTTCTGTGTGTGACTTACTTCACTCGGTATGACAATCTGTAGGTCCATCCATGTTGCTGCAAATGGCATTATTTTGTTCTTTTTTATGGTCAAGTAATATTCCATTATATATATGTACCACATCTTCTTTATCCATTCTTCTGTTGATGGACATTTATTTATTTATTTATTTATTTATTTATTTTTTTTTTTTGCGGTACGCGGGCCTCTCACTGTTGTGGCCTCTCCCGTTGCGGAGCACAGGCGCAGTGAACATTGGGGTGCATGTATCTTCTTGAATTATGGCTATTGTAAATAGTGCTGCAAGGAACATTGGAGTGTATGTATCTTTTCGAATTATGGTTTTCTCCAGGTATATGCCCAGTAGTGGGATTGCTGGGTCATATGGTATCTCTATTTTTAGTTTATTAAGGAACCTCCATACTGTTCTCCAGAGTGGCTGTGCCAGTTTACATTCCCACCAACAGTGCAAGAGGGTTCCCTTTTCTCCACACCCTCTCCAGCACTTACTGTTGAGAGATTTTTTGATGATGGCCATTCTGACCGTTGTGAGGTGGCTATTTTTAATAGCTGCATTGAACAGTGAAGTGCACATACCTCTTTATGATACAGATTTCATTTCCTTTGGCTATATATCCAGAAGTGGGATTTCTGGATCAAATGGTAGTACTTAAAAAAAAAAAAAATTTTTGAGGAAGCTTTATAGTGTTTTCCCTAATGGCTGTATCAATTTACATTATTACTAATAGTGTACATTTCCTAAAGAAAACGTGATATATATGTGTATATATATATATGAATAATATATGTATGTGTATATATACACACATATATACTATCCCATTGTGTGTGTGTGCGTGTATACATATACATATACATACACACACACACACACACACACACACACACACACACAATGGGATAGCATTCAGCAGTTAAAAAAAAGAAAGAAATTCTGCCGTTTGTGAGAACACGGATGAACCTGAAGGGCATTATGCTAAATGAAATAAGTCAATCACAGAAAGACAAATACTGTATGATCTCACTTATATATGGAACCTAAAACGGTCAAACTCATAGAATCAGGGAGTAGAATGGTGATTAGCAGGGACTGAGGGGTAGGGAAAATGCGTATATGTTGGTCAAGGGGTACATGCTTTCAGTATAGGCTAGGTTCTGTGGTTCTAATGTAGAGCACGGTGACTATAGTTAGTAATAGTGTATTGTATAGTTGAAACTTGCTAAGAGAGTGGATCTTAAGTATTTTCACCACACACACACACAAAACAAAAAAGCAAAAACACCTGTGTGAGATAATGGATGTATTAATTTGGTCATGATAATCATTTCATTTCATATGTGTATTAAATCATCACATTTTATACCTTAAATATATACAATTTTTATTTGTCAATTATACTTCAATAAAGTTGGGGAAAAAAGTAGATCAAAGCCTGCCATTATAGAATAAATAAGGAAAAAATAAGAGGCAGCTTTAGATTGTGGAAAGAGCATCGATGTTTGAATTAGAAGATCTCTAAGTCTTAGTTTTGCCCTTAACTAGCTTTTGGTACCCAAATATTTTAAAGTTTGTAAGCTTCATTTTCTCACTTCTAAAATGAGACAGTGAGCTCTGATGATATCCAAGGTCTCTGCAACTTATAACATTAAATAATCCTGTATATTCACACTTAAACATGGTTTTTAAAAATACATTGAAAAGTGCATGTTTTGGTGAGTAGGGAAGATGTACATTTGATTTCTTTCGGTGGATAATCATGATGCTTTCATTGTTAATGAAAATTAAGTGGTCTGAGAATTAAGTAACTGGGTCCAGACCCCAGCTTGGTCACTTAGTTGACTATGCAGTTTTGGACAAGTCAAGCCCCTTCTGGGAGTAAATCATCCTTGAACTACTTTTTATCTCAGTTTTATCTGGTTTTATAAAAAGTTTCTATGTTTGATTTTGCTCTGTCAGACTTATGGAGGAAATAACCTCACTGTGTTGTAAATACTATATGTTATAATATCTAATAGGTGACTCTTGATCTACTGAAAACAGAGTGAAAGTGTTAGGTTATCTGGCAGAACCATTGATGTTAGATTAATTCTTCTAGCCCCAAGTCTCTGTCCCTTGTAATTCCTTAACATCTTACCTGCACCTTTGTAATTTTTCCTTTGTAAATAAAATCTCCTGGAGTTATTATCCTTTAAGAGTGAAATCTGTTTCTTTTGGGAACCTGATTTGATACACCTTGTTATAAAACTTTGTTAAAAAATTAAATCAACTTTAAAGATTTGGCTCATTTAAAAACATTTATTATATTTTAAATCACTATATTTCAGTGCCATAAGTAGAACTTTGTAGGTGCAGTATAAAATTTCCCATAGGTCAGTTATTTGAGTATTGACTCCATGAGAGATACTGCTGGGATTACAAGTAAGATCCAGTCTCTCTGGCTCTTCATGAGCCGGAAAGTTAGAGAAAAAGATGATCCAGCAGTGAAAATTCAAAGAAAATTATAATTTTGCATGTATACACAAAAGAAAATACATTTGACCCTTAAACAGTTGGGGCGTTGGGGGGGGCCAATCCTCCATGCAGTCAAAAATCCAGGCATAACTTTATAACTGGCCCTCGGTATCTGCAGTTCCTCTGTATCCACTGTTCCTCTGTATCCACTGTTCCTCTGTATCCACTGTTCCTCCATATCTGTAGTCCCACATCCTTAGATTCAACCAAAAGTCAGAACACATAGTACTATAGTACTTACTATTGAAAAAAAATCTGAATATAAGTCAACCTGCCCAGTTCAAACCCATATTGTTCAAGGGTCAACTGTAGAGTAACTACCACTTGTATGGTGCCCATAGTTCTGGCTCTGTGCAATTGTCATCTGTATGTTCAAGGAATCTAATTTCATTTTCTTTTCTATACTGTGTCTTTACTCATTATTGGTGTTAACTGACATGTAATGATACCCTCATTATTTATTTAATATAATAAATAATGAGGGTATCATTATTTATTTAATATAATAAAATTTATAAATTAGAATTAATTCATTATATATGTTCATATTCATACCCTACCTCTTTAAAACTGTAATTTTAATTTGTAAATGTATATAAAATAAATGAACAGATTTAGACACATACTGGCAATTCAGGATTAGTAACAGTTGTTTTGGAAGTTTCACCAGCACCTCTCAGCGTGCTCCTTCCTCTGTCCTCTCCTCTTGCCCCTCCTTCCTCCAGGATCAACACATCTCTCCTCCTTCAGCTGACTCATCCTTCACTTCGACCTGCTACACAGGGAAAAACATATTTGCCTTTTGAGAAATGGTGTGTCATCAAAATTTCTACATATAGCATCAAAATGCTAACATTTTGTGATTGAAACTACCTGTTTATGTAAAACAGGTGATGAGCATTGTGTTAGAGCATGAACAATGATAAAGAATTTATTAAAGATTTTAATGACATGCACACTCTTCCCTAGTTATTTTTAGAGAAGTATGATTGATTTCTATAAGCACACTGAACAGAGTTTGCCCCCTTGTATTATCAAGACATAAAATATTTTTCCTTTGAAAGAGGGTTTTTCAGACAAACTTTATCAACTATTGACAACTGAAATTATGCTTTGACTGTGCAAATAGACTTTACATTAAATTAGTATATGATTTAAAACAAATTTAGATAAATTTTCCCAGAAGAGAACAATGGCTGTCATATCAAGGCTGCTTAATAAATATTTATTGAAGGGAGGAAGGAGTCTAGGGAAGGGGAGAAAGAAAGTAGGGGGAGAGGGAGGGAGGGAAGAAAAATGTATGCCTAATTTGGCTTTAACCTTTTTATTCTAACATTTCACATTTTAAGCAATGAAAATCTGATTCATAACATTCACTAGATTATTCAATACTCTACATTAATCAATAAAAAAATGTCAAAATTAGATGCAATTAGACTCTTAATGGAAAAACATTCATATCTTGTTGTCTTGCCCTTGATTTTCTCAGTATTTCAGAGAAGTGCCTGCTCATAAAAAGGAAGCTTGAGGTCAATTACAACCTTGTTTAGCACTGGGGGTGGGTGGAAGGTAGGGGGTAGAAGAAACAAACCCTATTGTCATGACATAATTTGTCCTGGGGCTTTGGAAGGCATTTTCCATATAATGATTAAAGCTTAAATTAAAGATATATTAAAGCCAAAATTAAAGATGCAATTTGTTGCTTAATAAATGATATATGTTTTATAACTTCATTAGGGATGCTACCTTCCTTAATTTTTGCAGACCATGAGATTTTCAGTGAGGTGCATATTAACTGCAGAGATAATAATGTTTCTATATGTTAATAATTTTAAATGAAAAACACTTGAGCTATTTTCCAGACACATGGGAGGAATCATTTACATCCTTAAAGGCTTATTTTACCATTAACCCCTTCATTTGAGTAGAGTGGATATCCATATGTAAAGTATTAATTCTTTTTACATTAGTGCTAATGGCAAGTATTTTAGACCCACTGGTGTGAGAGGATTAAAAGCCACAACCGTTAGGCATGCACCAACATTTCTGAGATTAATCCTTGTTAGAGCAACCTAGTGGGAATATGTAACTTGATTTTCTGTTTATTGTTCAGATGCTTCTTGTTTCTTTTATCATGTGAAATGAAACTCCACAGAGACAATATCATATTGCATTAATATGCTGAATTTAATGAATGCAACACAGGATTAAGTTAGTCTCTTAACCCTTTCTACTTTTAATGCCAATTACTATATAAATGCAGGTTTTAAGGAGAGATCTGTGGAAATAGGATACACTCTAAATATTTGTCATTATGGCCCAAATAATAGACGAGCCATTCATGCTTTTTCTAGTTGTAAACTAATGCTTGAAAGTCATGTTAACAATAAATCTCTGGGAGTATTTACTTTCATTTGGTAGAAGGAGGGATTAAGGAGTCAGTGAAGAATAGAAGCACTCTGAGATTTTGTTATATATTTTGATAAGAGGCAAGGGACAGTATTTCTGTGTCTTCTCATTTTTCTGTTACTCCCCCCTACCCCATCCCACTCCACCCTGTTGCCATGTTAGCATAGAAAATATTTCCTGGCCTCTCATCCTCATGTTCACTTTAATTTGGCTAGATCCCAAGAGTGACATTCAAATATTGACTAACCAGCAAAGCATGGGCACAGACCAATCAGGAGGTGCATCGGTTATAAAAGATTTGGTGATGAATGACTTGATTGTTTGGCTAAAACTTAGCCTGGCCTATTGGTCATCTTATCCCTAATTTGTCTAGGTGTCTTAAACCACCTTGGATAATGGCATTCAATGGATTCTTGGTGATTTCTATCCTATAGGAAGGTTATGAGCTAAAGGCAGGAGAGGAGAGAGACCATTCTACCTAAAGCAGCTATACATACTGATTCTTGTGAATGATTTTCGAGCTGGTACAGGGGACGAGATAAGTCAATTAATTGTCTTTTAAAAGCAATTTTATTGGAGTATAGTTGATTTACAATGTTATGTTAGTTTCAGGTGTACAGCAAAGTGAATCAGTTACACATACATATATCCACTTTTTTTTTTTTTGGACTCTTTTCCCATATAGGCCATTACAGAGTATTGATAGAGTTCCCTGTGCTATACAGCTTATTAGTTACCTGTTTTATATATAGTAGTGTGTATATGTCAGTCCCAATCTCCCCCCCCCAATCCTTATCACCTGGTAACCATAAGTTTGTTTTCTACATGCGTGACTCCACTTCTTTTTGCGAATGAGTTCATTTGTACCCTTTTTTTTTTAGATTCCACATATAAGCAATATCATATGATATTTGTCTTTCTGTGTCTGACTTACTTCACTCAGTATGACAGTCTCTAGGTCCATCCATGTTGCTGCAAATGGCATTATTTTTATGGCTGAGTAATATTCCATTGTATATATGTACCACTTCTTTATCCATTCCTCTGTCAATGGACATTTAGGTTGCTTCCATGTCCTGGCTATTGTAAATAGTGCTGCAGTGAACATTGGGGTGCATGTATCTTCTCGAATTATGGCTATTGTAAATAGTGCTGCAAGGAACATTGGAGTGTATATCTTTTCGAATTATGGTTTTCACCATTGAGAATGATGTTTGCTGTGGGTTTGTCATATATGGCCTTTATTATGTTGAGGTAGGTTCCCTCTGTGCCCACTTTCTGGAGAGCTTTTTATCATAAATGGGTGCTGAATTTTGTTAAAAGCTTTTCTTCATCTATTGAGATGATCATATGGTTTTTATTCTTCAATTTGTTAACATGGTGTATCACATTGATTGATTTGCGTATATTGAAGAATCCTTCCGTTCCTGGCATAAATCCCGCTTGATCATGGTGTATGATCCTTTTAATGTATTTGTGGATTCTGTTTGCTAGTATTTTGTTGAGGATTTTTGGTTCTATGTTCATTAGTGATATTGGCCTGTAATTTTCTTCTTTTGTGATATCTTTGTCTGGTTTTGGTATCAGGGTGATGGTGGGGATCAGGGTGAGCTGGGAGTGTTCCTTTCTCTGCAGTTTTTTGAAAGAGTTTGAGAAGGATAGGTGTTTTACTTTTTGATAAAGCTACAATATGTTTGTTACTAACTAATACTTCTAAACCATACATACACATATACATATACAGCTAGGAAAGTAGATATGGAGTTACTTGTGTACCTGTAGTTGTGAATATGTTTGCATGCATCATAATATATATTATACACACACATGTACACACATATGCAAAGTCTATCCTCGGTTAAGAAGAGTTGGGTTCTGGGACTTCCCTGGTGGTCCAGTGGGTAAGACTCCAAGCTCCCAAGGCAGGGGGCCTGGATTCAATCCTTTGTCGGGGAACTAGATCCCACATGCATGCCTCAAGTAAGAGTCCACAAGCTGCAACTAACACCTGTCGCAGCCTAAATAAATAAAATTTTTTAAAAACCCCAAAACAAAACAAACAAAAAACAAAAACAAAAAAACAAGAGATGAGTTCTGTACATAAGCTGGCATTTACAGTAGTCAATTTATAGTACTTTTTTTTGTCAGATAGTATAGTACTGTTAAGATATCTAAAAGAAATGTTTTTAGTTCCACAAAGCTTTCCTGAACCAGTGTTCAAGAAGTGCTACTTGATTTTGTTCTAAATGCCCTCTTTTCTGCACCTTACCCAACTCTGGCAGATCTGGACTCCGAGTTTCATGCTCTTCTACCTGGATCTGGGTGTCTTTTACTTGAGCACATTGCAATTAGATTTATAATTCTACTTACCACTTGACTGGGTCTGATAGCCCCCAATTTCTTTACCATTTAAGATGCTGGCACACCCCTGAGTTCTTTCTCATTATACCATTAGTTTAGCATGGCATTAGCTAGGAAACAAATGAATGCTTGTGGTATTACTTTCATAGAACAGCTCATTAAAAATGATCAGCTTCGAGGGAGGGAGATGCAAGAGGGAAGAGATATGGGAACATAATGTATATGTATAACTGATTCACTTTGTTGTAAAGGAGAAACTAACACACTATTGTAAAACAGTTATATTCCAATAAAGATGTTAAAAAAAATAAATAAAATAAAACATCTGTTGACCATCCCTTATATGTAGCTGGTGTTATGATTGACACTTTATGTAATTAATTTCATTTGATCCCTATAGCAGTCTTTCAAGACAAATGTTAATATCTTAATTTTGTAAATAAGAAGGCTGATGTCCAAAAGTTAAACAGCTTGCAAACGTCACATTGTTGTCTTATGCTCATCTTTGTTTCCTAACACAGTCCTTTTTACATAGGGAGCAGTTACTGAATGTTTATTAATGAATGAATGAATGAGCCAGAATACATTTTATTATAGCTAACACCTATTTTATACCCATGAAGTACCACATATATTTCCATGTTTGTCTGTGTTCTCTCACTTAGTCATTATAAAAGCTCTACTAAGTTCAGTGCTATTCATGACCTTATACTTGCTTTACGGATGAGGGACCTGCAGCAAAGGTGGCAAATTAATATGCTCAAGATCAAACAACCTGGACGGAGCAGAGCTGCGAATTGAACTTAGGCTCTGCCTTTGGGGTCCATGTTCTTCACCACCTTGCTCTGTTTGTTTGTTTGTTTGTTTTTGTCTAGCACAGTACATGATGCATCATGAATGCCCAAAAACTCTTTGCTGCAATGATGGTGGTGATGATGTGGAATGGGAATTTTTGTCTGATGTATTGAAAATGCTATTTTATAGGAACTAGGGAATTTTCAAATTACAGTTGCCTGAATTGTCCCTGGAAACTGCAAGAACACTTTATATTTATTTTTAACAATAAAATATCTTATTTCTTATTTTTATAGAAAAATAAGAATATTTCTGCATTTGTTTGTAAATGCATTATCATATATATGTATGTGCATAGAGAGAGAGAGACATGGGTATAGTTATAAGGATATAAAACTAACAAACTGGTGATGTCTTTTCTTTTTATATCAATTTGCAATTTAAAGTTCCCAAAATGTAACAGTGTACCTAAATGTAGGGATTTGAAAACAACTAATCATGATTATTTTAAATGATGATTTTAGTACATTATGCATTATTTAATTGCTTAAACATAAAGATTTTCACACAAAGAAGTCTGGCACAAAATTATAACCTTTATAAGGAAATTCAAGATAGAAAAAGTGATTCCACTTTAAATCATGTAGCAATAAGACAAATCACTCTAAATTCTGTTTCTGTAGTCAGTTGATATGTCCACAAAGACAGCTTTGCTTTTTAACCCATTGTGTACACATTTTTCAGTATTTAGCTCTGTCGATAAAGGACCCTGGAAGCAGTGAGGGTAATGAGGAGGAATGATAGTTTAGATGTATTCTTTCCTGGAATGCCAGTTGAATTAAATCTTTCATTCCCACTGCAGACATACAAATCTATACTCTCCTTTCAAGATGAATCCAGAATCAGGAGTCTGCATTCTTTTATTCTTGGTCAGGAGATTAAAATTGATCACAGACCACACAAGGGAGTCGGCTGTAGTATCACAGCTCAATGCGGTTAACGAGGACAGCGCTTGCCTTCTGATCTCCTTAACTGTGCACTTACAAGTTACAAATATTATTGATTCCAGGGGTCATCTGAGGCTGTGGGGAGGTTGTGTGACTTGACAATATTTTGCTGTTTTTTAAGGGATAAGAGCTATGAGCCTTGATAGCAACTGGGACAGGGATAGGTTAAATTTGACAAATGAAGATTTATACTTTTTTGAGCTGGCAAAATCCTTCATGTAGAAATAATGAATGAAAATTTGAGAGTTGATTTAACATAGGTCAAATGACTCGCAGTGAAAGAAGGAAAATAACGCTTTCATTATTACCCTTTCAACAAAATGAATTGATGATAGGTTTGTCATTGTAGATCTGTGCTTTAAACAAATGAATAATGCTTAGAAAATCCTTTTTACAAGACATCATTTAAATTTAAGTAGGCATAGTTTACCTAAAATCTTTGAAAATGTAGCGTAGGTGGGATATGTGAATAATTACCTGCTAATCTGTAAAGCATGTTTTTATCTTTCTTATGAATAAAACTACTGTATTAACATTCAGAAAATTTAAGGTGCCACAGATCATTGTATGCTAAATTTTCAAAGACTAGGTTATGGTTCCTTTTTTTCCCCTGATAATAAAGATTATAGACTATCCTAAACATATATTCTATGTAATGGTGGAAGAAACACTGTATTTAAGAGCTTTTGCTGGATTAATTCTGGCTTTGGCACTTACTAGCTATGAGACTTCAGAAAGCTTGTTTCACTGCCTTGAACCTCATTTTGCTCATTTTTTAAATGTTCATAAAGATGCCTAGCCAATAAAGCTGTTGTGGAGCTCCAGTACACAAGAATTATTGTTAAGTGGCAAAACACTCTACAAACGTTAACTCAAAATATTTATTACTACTGAGCTTATATGAAGTTGAGCCTGAATTTAGGACAGGGGGTGCTGAAGAGAGCTTCTGAACTGCATTCTGTCTCCTCTCCTTCATAATCCACAGAGTACACTGGCAAGACAGCAAGTTAGAGTCACAAAAGTGTTCATCGTGGCTAGAATTTACAACTATTGGATTAGATGAAATTGCTGATATTGGTTTTACATAAACCATGCTCTAAGCAGCAGAACTCAAAAACAGCTTAGCAGTATACTATGACTTCTTTAAAAAAACTGAAAATATTTATGATAAGAAATGACCCTAATATCATATTTCAGAAACTGAAAAAAAAAAAAGATCAAACATCGACTGCTCACTTCATTAAACCACAGGCATTTGGGATAGAATTCATTTTTCTATGTTGACTTTAAAAAGTGTAAGATATTTTTTTTTTTGGTACGCGGGCCTCTCACTCTTGTGGCCTCTCCCGTTGCGGAGCACAGGCTCCGGACGCGCAGGCTCAGCGGCCATGGCTCACGGGCCCAGCCGCTCCGCGGCACGTGGGATCTTCCCGGACCGGGGCACGAACCCGCGTCCCCTGCATCGGCAGGCGGACTCCCAGCCACTGCGCCACCAGGGAAACCCTAAAAAGTGTAAGATTTTTATTGATGATGTCAAGATATATGCTTTTATACCGTGGTTAGAGTGGTTCAGGTACTTTTGAGTATAATTTAATTTTTGATTGTGTGTATATTGCATAGTTCATAGGGAATTTAAATCATTTCCAAAGAGCACCCCAGAATTTCAATTTGATCTCCCTGATTAATCCACCATCCACTATTACTGTAGTTTCCTCACCTTGTAGTAGTAAAAGAGATGATACTCTTTGTCTGTGTAACAGACTCCATTATAATGAAAATATTTTCAATTATTATTAAATTTCTTATGTGTCTGTATAATGCTTCGTGATTCAAGAGTTCTTGGAAAAGCTCAGGGGACGAGGTGCTAAAAGCTTCAGTTTACAGAAGTAAAAGCTAAGGTACAGAGAAATAGGCTAATTTTCTACACATCACACAGCAAGTAGGTGGGGGAACTGAGAGCAAACATAGGTGTTGTTACCTTGGCCATGTATTTCACCTGTCTGGGAGTCATTGTTTGGTTTTGCTTTCAGAAGTCAGAAAATTTGTTGCAGGGTGAACCACATATCAGTGGGCCCTTTTGTGGGATTTCCAAACCTACTAGAGGTGGAACAACAGCTCCCTAATTCAAAGCTTCAGTTTTGACGAAATTCTTTAAGAAGCCCTCCTAAAGGCAGTTTTTAATCAAACAAATATTATACAAGCTAAGCTACATCCATTTTCTGTTATTCGCTCAGAATTTAATTAATGCAGAGTTGCCATTGTTGACTAATTCTTTCTTCTTAAGAAAGCATTTTAGTATGAATATATTCTCCACTGATACTGATTCCTAGAAAGGCATGTGATATATTTCTCTTCTAGCAAAATCTTTTCATACTTTGGCAGGCATTACCACTAGAATACCTTGCAGTGTGGGTGTCAGTATAGGGTTTATCCTGTTTCCTCTTCCTCTTCTGATTTGCCTCATTTAAATGGATTTTCATAGCTACAATACATATATTTCTATTTTGTTGTTTTTGTTCTCTTTTATGTTCTCCCTCAATAAATCTCCTTTAGTTATATTATCTCCAAAAACAATTAATTAATTAATTAATGCTTTTATTTCCAAAAGTATAGTATAGTGACCTTGTACTATACTTAAAATTCAAGAAAAATGAGTCCTAAAATCAAAAGTACTCTTTAAACACCTGTTTCTTGGTACATTTTTATGCACTGGATATATATATATATATATGTATATATATATATAAAGTCTGAACTGATACCTCTCTTCTCTTGGCTTCCAGCATACTGCTTTCTCCTGCCTCTCCTGACTGACTGATCTCTCCTCAATTTCCATTTGGGCTCCTTTTCCTCTTTCTTCCTTTAAATGTTGATATGTTATCTAGGGCTCCACTGTTGGCTTTCTTTTCCTCAGGATTAGCTCATTAGCATTGATGACTTCCAGTACAGTCTCTTTGCTGATACTTTTCAGATCTCTTGGTCCAAACCAGATTTCTCTCATGAGCTTCAGACTGGAAATTTTACTTGTTAGTTATCTGTAGAATGAGTTTAGTGGATGTCCCACGCTCCATTAAATATGTTCAAAGTGGAACAATATTGTTGCCCTAGCATCTTCTCCTCTTCCACTGTCCTGGGCCACAGTCAAGCACACCACTGTTGAGGAACCTACCGAAACAGGAAGCTGAGGCTCAGCTGTGACCCTTCCTTTTCCTCTACTCCTTTCAACCTCGAGGTGCCAAATCCAATGAAATTAACCATTAAAGACCTTCAGGATATGTTTTTATTCTCCTGTATGTGTCCCCACTGTCAGTATCTTAGTGTGAATCCTTTTTTTTTTTTTTCCCCCATTAAAGTTACTGTAATAGGAGAAGAAAGTGAAAACATACCTCTAAGGAATCCAGAGGCACAGTTTCAAATCCCATATACAGAATTTCTTTGAAGTAGTAAAATTTTATTTGAAATTTGCATTTCATTCCTCAACATTTCCATTTTTGTCTTAATATAAACACCATAATTTAAAGTACTTATCTTTGATTGAAATTGTTGCCCCAGGAAAGTAGGCTGTGTTTGTACTGAGGCTGTGGACACTCCATGCAATGCCATGTTAGTGGAGGTTACTCATAATCCAGGTTGAGAAGTACAAGGTTAGTGTTCCTGTCTTATCTGGATTTATGCAGCATCCCCTTACATGATCTAGTTCCTTCATTCTCACTGTCTGCAAATCAGGTCTACATACTGCTACCAATTTGTCCTTGTTAATATGCAAAGCTGACTGTATCATTTCCCTGCAGTGTTTCCTCTGGGTAAAATCCAAACTCCTTGGTGTGGCTTGCATGGCCTTTTATGGTCTGGGGCCTGCCTATCTGTCAAATTTCAAATTTTGCTATTCCCTCTCTCCTATCTGCTCCCCTGACCACACCCTAGTTTCACTCAGATTGAACTCTTACCCCTTCACACCTTTGTATATGTTGCTCATTCTTCCTCTTTCTTTTTCTACCATGGGAAACATTCATCTTTCAAGACTGAGCATAAGTATCATTGTCACCAGCTGAGGTGAACTGTGTTTTGTAAGGGCTCCTGTGCACTTACCTATGCATCCGTTTGTCATAGCACTTATCTTGCTTTCTTCTATTTCTGGTTATATGTTCTTCTCCCACTAGACTGGAAGCTATTCATCTCTGTATATCCCAAGTACCTCTGTATCCCAAGTACAGTAGGCACTCAATAGGTATTAATGAATAAGTGCTTAAATAAATGAAACATCCAAAATTTCTATTTCCATCTTATCTTAATAACAATTAAAAATCACAACTAGTATCCAAATTTGAAAGTTGAACAGGATAGACTGTAGTTTTGCTTGGCTTTTTTAAGTAACAGAAATTTCAGAACTGGGTATGTAGTGAATATACATTGAATCTGCCAAGTTTTATATGGTTAATCACCAATATCAAAGGAAATTTCAATTGGCATTAAGTTTTTAAAATTATCTGTAGTTTTGGTGGTTGTTGTGGTGTTTTATATTAAAATTATGTTAAGTATTAAGAAAGAAAAATATCAAGGAAGGTACAAGTATGAAAGTAATAGGATTTTGGAAGTTAAAATACATAAAAGCCAATTCATTTACTAGTATTTACCACATGCTAGTCACTGTAGTAAGCATTTATCATATTATTGAGATATATTATCTAAATTAATCTACCTGATTTCATAGATAAGGAAATTGAGACTTGAAATTTAAGTAACTGTGATTATGCAGGTTATACAGCCAATATACAGTGGAGTAATAATATGAACATAGTTAAGTCTGACATCAAAACTATAACTTTATTTTACCAGACCTTAATATATTTACAAATTCTTGGGGCTTCCTTGGTGGTGCAGTGGTTGGGAGTCTGCCTGCCGATGCAGGGGACACGGGTTCGTGCCCCGGTCTGGGAGGATCCCACATGCCGCGGAGCGGCTGGGTCCGTGAGCCATGGCCGCTGAGCCTGCACGTTTGGAGCCTGTGCTCCGCGACGGGAGGGGCCACATCAGTGAGAGGCCCGCGTACCAAAAAAAAAAAAAAAAAAAAAAAAAATGGTATTTATTCATGGTGTGTAACAGTTGTCAGGTGTGGATAATTTCATTGCATTTTGGCATTTGAGACCACACTCCATGCACTTGGAATGGCAGCTGGATACGTGGTATGGTATAGTTGAATTAATCTTAGTGGATGTGATTCTTTAACCATTTTTGAGTCATAGGCTCTGTAGGGGGTATAATGAAAGGTACGGACTCTCTGTACACATACATAATAAAATGCACACATGTACAAAGATACATTTTCATAGTCTTGGATTCCTTGAAAATCACAGGCAAGTTTCAGAATTTGGTTTCTAGATAATCTGCCTCTTTTGTGGATGAACAAACTGAGGTTGAAGGTCAACCGTATGTTTCTGAAATGGTTGACCATGTCTATCCATCAAGAGTGTCTTTGGAAAGTGATTACTTTGTGGAATTTTCTGAATTCCTAGAAAAGTATTCTAATTTCAAGACTCTAACTCAACAATGTATCTGTAGTACTGAGTGCATTCCAAGTATATTTAATCATGGAAATAATTTAATATTTTTCTTATTACATACACATTTCTTGAAAAAAATCTACTAAGATAGTATTTTCTTGTAAGATTTATAAAAACCTCAGCAGTGACTTAGAATAAGATAAATTTGCACAGAAATGTATCATTTGAGTAAAGAACAAAATGCATAATTAAAAGGTAAAATAATTATATGGTAGCAAAACCAATATCTATATTTTCTACATGTAAATTTAAGTTGTTTCAGCAATATAGAGCTGTACTATGCTTACTTGTCCACATAACAGTTCTATAAGGAAATGCATTTTTGTAATTCTTATAATTTTAAAGTTGAGGAAACTAAGGTTTAAAATTTAATGACTTAGGCATGAGCTTATAGCTAATAGCTAAAAAGTGAAGGGGCTTCCCTGGTGGCGCAGTGGTTGAGAATCCGCCTGCCGATTCAGGGGACACGGGTTCGTGCCCCGGTCCGGGAAGATCCCACATGCCGCGGAGCGGCTGGGCGCGTGAGTCATGGCCGCTGAGCCTGCGCGTCCGGAGCCTGTGCTCCGCAACGGGAGAGGCCACAACAGTGAGAGGCCCGTGTACCACAAAAAAAAGTGAAGGTCAGGAGTCCATTAGAAGTCTTTTGATTCTGAATCAGGCAGCTCTCCATTGTTTCACAGACATGCCTGGGGAGAATCAGGTAGATGCAGAAACAAGTTTCAGCAGCTGAGAGAGTCACCAGGCACATTGGTTGCATGGTCTTTATTTTAAGGCCTGCCACTTGCTTCCTCAGACTTGTATTGTTTCACTTTGCAGAGCTCTGAAGGCCAGAGCATACTTGGGTAATTCAGAATGATTGTTTGCCTTCATTTCAGTTTTAATCCACGACCTCAACTCTTGCATTGTGTTTCACTCTTTTTATTTCAGTACTATAGCAAAGATTAGTTTGGCTTTAAAGAAAACAGTTTAACTGCATTATCTATTATAAATGCATGTTATATTAAAATTTTTTACATAAAGTTTTTGATATACAGAATACTTTAGCCTCACAATATAGCTGTAAAATTCATTAGAACGATTACAAATAAAGAGGTTACAAGTACGTATATTTAAGAATTTATTTGAGTAAAAAATTTAGAAGTACAATTAATAAATACCTTTGAGAAAGTAACTAATACAATACAATGAATGTATGGTCCATTTACTGGTGTAACACATTAGTAATACTTTTTACATTACATTATTAAAGGGGTGTTCTCCCTTCTACAGAATGTGTGTTTACGGTGGCAGCTTTAATGCTGTTTCCTGCTGTGCAGTTCAATAAAGTATGGTTTTAGGTGGTTGGTTGAGGGGTTTTTTTGTAATGTATGTCGATGGAGATAAGTGTTTTAATTACTTTTTTAATGTCTGTGCTTTTGTATTTTTCTCCTCTCTTCTCTTTTATTTCCTGCTGTTGAGATTACTGCCTCATCTCCACAGCAGGTAGCTATAGCAAATTTGTTTTCTTTGTAAGCCTGGTAGATTTATTTTGTAATATAACTGTTCCTTTTTAGTATTTTATTATTAATGATTTCTTTACTTTGGAATATAGTATGCTTACATAGTCCTAAATAGTAATTTTCTAACACCATCTAAGAATTCCAGTCATTAAGAAAAAAAAATCTTCGCCTGAGGCATATTCTTTGAATTTTTTTGCCTACCCTTACTTCATGATGTGAGGATTAAAATTTAAGGAAATTGTTTTATAGCCAAAGCCAAATGAGAATGAGAAACAGAGAAAAGAGAAGGGAGGGAAACAAATAGAAAAGGCCCAAGGGATAAAGCACACTTTAATAAATAATACCAAAAATCAAAGGGATATGTATAATTTTGTGACAGAAAAAAAAAATTACATTAACATATCTTTTCTAGAAGAGGGATTTTAATGAGATCTTATTTTTATATTAAAATTAAATTTTAATTAGTAAAATAACTTCTGCTAATTACAAGAAAATTGGATTACAAAAATATAAAGAAAAATAGTTCATGTTCTTTTTTTTTGGTCCAGGATTTTGTTGTTTTGGTTCCTTCATATGTCCCTTTATATAGAAAGAACAATAGATAAGGTGGATCCTGAATATAGAATTTATTTATCAAGAAAGTAAAAAACACTCAAGGATATTTTATCCATCTTTGAGTTCTTGGACAATATTTTATTAATTAAAATAAGGTCTCTCTATTTTTTCCAAATGTGTAAAAGGAGTAAAAATTATGAGACTACAAATGCATAGTGAACCTTATTCTCATTTTGTTATATGAAATTGCTAGATATTTTATTACAGATTAAAAATCCTCTAGAAGAATTTTAACCACTTAGATTCAATTTACTTCATATGTGTTGATCTTGTGAACACATTGCTTTATTAATATGTTTATATTGTCTGTCACCCATACAAACTCTAAATTGGAGCCTGATATTAAGCTCTAATATGAAATTTTATGAACTGATCTCGTTGGTATAATAGAACTTATACATATTTTCTACATGAAATCGTAAAAGCAAACAGAAATATGTTTGTAACTTCATAGGAATTATTACATTTATTTACTTTATTCTCTTCTCCAATGCTTTTAAAATTCTGTTTTCATAATTAAATACAAAAAGAAGATCTTAGTTCAGTGTCTCTCCGATTTTCAAAATTGTATGAGTGTTCTTTACTCCTCTTAGTTCTGGATGTCATTATTGTTACATGTTTCTGTACAGAAAAATACCTTGTGTAATGGGAAAAAATGATTTGAGATGGTGATTTCATTCATAACATTTTTTAAAAGTCTTCATCTTGTTATGCTCTAACAAATTATGTGATCCATACAATTAATGCTTGTGGTCACATTGAGAGAGAAAGAGACTAGACAGCAGTTATACAGAACAGATATTTAATGGGGATTTGAAAAATCAATGAAATAAATACTATTGTGATATATGGTGATCTGATTTCATATGTGTTATATTGAATCACTCCACTCTTTCTGAATTCAGTCTGAACACTCAAGAGCTAAACGCATTTACAGTGGGTTGTCAGAAAAAGATGGGGAGTTTTATTGAGAAAAGAATCACAATAGGGCATCATTGATCTGTTCTCTTTCTAATCCATATATAGATCCTAGAGTGATAACTCTTACGGCACTGTTTTCCCTTGGAAGTAAATCCTTTGAGTCATATAAGTGATCTTTAAGTGACAGATGAAGAACTTTATAATCCATTGTGAAATTGTGGAATGCTTAGGCCCTTGAAAAGAATATTTTATTTCCATATTGTAATCTCAACTATTTGGGTTTGATATTGAAATAGTTTACTTTTTCTAGTAAGTATGTAAACACATATATCCATAATACATGTATTTATGAGTTATACCTACATTTACGTATCTATTTACAGCCATTTAAATATCTTCTTATGATTAATTACAGTATCTTCTGTTTGTGAAAGTGTATACTATGAATCTTTTATAATGTGAGTCTTTATTTTCCATAGTTTTTATATTTTACCCAAGACAGTAATAATGACTTACATTTGAATGTTGTTTTAGATTTACCAGAGTGCTTTTATGTGTACTTTTCCACCTCATTTCAGAACAACCCTGTACATAAGTCAGAGATATCTTCGTTCCAATCAAGGCAGTTAACTTGACTTACTGTGGTAATCATTTTGCAATATATACAGATACTGAATCTTTATGTTGTACATCTGAAACTAATATATGTCAATAATACCTTAATAAAACATAATTAGATAAAATAAAGGAATTTGACAGCCACAGTATTAAAAGTAATTTTACCCAAGTACAGCTAGAAAGGGGATATAATGAGACTAGAACCCAGTTTTCCAGACTCCTAGGTCAGTGGTCTCTGAGGCAGGATGTTAACTAACTGCTGCAATTTGAATGATGCCTTAACCAACAGAGGGTCTTAACCTTGCTATTTCCTGATCTTGAAGCACGTATGGTTTGCGTCCATTGTAGTCTGTAGAATGAATGAGGTTAGAGGAATACCCTTGTCTTACCACAGCCTTTCATTCTAACCAATCTGTCCAACACTGACTGCTGAAATGTGCAACAGTGTGAATTGTGTATATGATGGATTAGATGAACATTTAATTTATGTCTATCCGAATGTATCCTTTCATTATATCAAACAAAGGCTTTTAGGGAGAGAATGCAAATAAAAGGAAACGTTTATTTCACATCTATGTAAAGAGCTTTACATATATTGTTTTCATTTTCCTCTCCTAACAATCCTATGATGAGGCTGCTGCTGCCCAGAAAGAATAATTTACTTGCCCAAGGTCAATGGCTAGTAAGAGCTAGAATGAGAATTTTAACACAGAAAGTCTGACTTAGAGGTTTCACTCTTATTCAGTACGCTGTATTTACAAATGATAGAAATAAGTCAGTTGGCATTAAGATATTTTAAAAAGATTTAATAAACAAAAATAAAGAAAAACAATGGTTACACGGGGACATTTCTTACAAAGACACAACTGCATAGCTGTGGTAGATAGCCTCGTGTCCCTTAGTGAGAGTTTGTTTAATGAATCCATGTTTAATCTTCACATGTTAATATTCTTCCTCATGCAGCACCATTCCCCAAACCAGGCTTAGCAATGAGGACTGAGATCACACAATGTGCTTTCTTCTTAGAGAAGGCAGCAAAATCTCAGACACAAAAGTACTTGGAAAAGTGAAAAACTTAGGACATTTGCAATCAACTACATTTTGCTGTGCTCAGCCAGTAAACTTGAGAGTAGGACATAATCAGAAGGATTTTATGTATCTACTAAAATCTTCTTATTGAAAAAGCACTCGTGTGAAATAACAAGACCGTATACCTGCAGAGAGAGTTCAGAATACTAGAACATTGACCATTTCCGTAAGCCGGGAACCTGAGGCAGTCTCACAATGTTCTGTGCTGTCTTCTCCACTTCTGTGGGATGTGTGAGGCTGTCTCCCGTGACACGTCTATCTGATCACCATCTTCCGCATGACAGCTTAGCTGTCATTCAAGTGAATGCCTTCAAGAATGAGAGGCGTCACACAAATTGTTGCTCAATTCAATTAACACTGAATGAGTTGACCCAGTGAAGTAACACATGCAGACATTATAAAATCTGAGAAATTCTTAAACACGTCCTACAATAGCTATGAAGACTCAGCCTTAGAAACTTATTCCTCGTCTATTACTTACTAGACGATAACACAAAACAGAATATTTAATATCTTGTTAATGTTAATTGAAGTTGTGCAAAACTTAATATGAGTACAAAGAATTTACTAAATACACTGCTGTTGTTTATTCTGTGGTTGTTTCAGAGGGAGGTGCTTTGGAAACAAAGCAAAGATACAGATTTCAAAAGAATATCAAATATTGAAAAATAACCAGCAGATACCCAAGGGGAATGCACTTAAGAAGGAAGACATTTCAGAGAGGAATTGTGCTAGAGAAAAGAATCGCAAAACAAAGATGCAGCCTAGAAAAGCAGCCAGTCTTTTCTCTACCACTAGATTGGAACATTCTGTGTTGTATGCGTATCCATAGCCTTACAGTAAAACTTAATACATATACGTTGAATGATTACTTTAGACATCACTTGTTATGTAGCAACACATTATAACAGGGCTTAATTATAACCTTATACATGGCAAAGGTAGCATTTTGAAGTTAAAGCATACACTCTACAGCCAGACCATCCAGGTTAGAAATTGGCATTACTACTTACTTGTTCTATGACCTTCAGCAAAGTTACTTAATCTTTATGTGCCTCAGTTTCCTCATATCTAAAATGCAGATAATAATGCGAGTTGTCTTATAGAGTTGTTTTGAGAATTAAATGAGTTAGTATATAAAAATCACCTACCTATATGTCAGGCACTTAGAACAGTGCCTATAAGTAATCAATACACGTTAAGTTAGATTTTCTGTAGTATAAGCAACATTTTATTTCTTTCTTTTCTTTTTGGAGAACTTGAAAATGATAATCTTTCAGTACTTCTTAAGAAGGTGTTCCTTTGTATAAATGCATGCTGAAACACCAAAAACTTCAGTAACTATTCTAGGGGAACAAAGAAACTATCTGGCCTTCTTGAAAGACAAAGAACACTATACATATATTACCCTGAGCTGTTTTGTTTGTCAAATCTTTGTCAATTCCTCTTTATTCATAAACCTCCTTTTTTCCACTGAAAGGTGAATTAAAAAGTCATTTCAGTGTCATTTTGAAATCATCCTGGTATAGACACATACCTTATTTATTAATATGCCACCTACTCTCAGGGAAATCTTCCTTTGATAGATGGGTATTTGCAAGTTTCATTATCTTTCATATTTCACTTAAGGTTGCTTCATTTTTCTTCTATTGTAGCACTTTGTTTAAATTTGCTAAGGTTTTAATACTTTACTTTGATTTAAGATTTATTCTTCCTTGCCACAAGATGTGGAATTTGAAAAAAATATTATAGACTACAGAATAATAAACCTATCTTAATATTAATAGATAGTGTTTATTGAGCATTCACTATGTGCCAGGTCACAGTGCTTTATATATATATGTATGGATAGATAGATAGATAGATATTCCTTTAAGTCGCACATCTGTGAGAGGAGAGAAATGTTTTAGAAATGCAGAGGTAGAAGATCAGAGCAATTAATGAATTGTTTCAGGGCTCTCTAGAAAGATAAAGCCTTTAAGAGATATATAAAATAGATAAATAGATAGGTAGATATATAGATAGATAGATAGACAGATAGATTGAGTGGTGTGATTTATTTCAAGGAATTGGCTTATGCAATTGCGGGAGCTGGCAAATCTAAAATCTGTAGGCCAGGCCAGCAGACAGACAGAATTTCTTCTTCCTTAAGGAAACCTCAGTTTTTTCTTAAGACCTTTGGACTGATTGGATGAAGCTTATCCAGATTATTGAGGTAATCTCCTTTACTTAAAATCAACTGATTATAGATATTAACCACATCTATAAAATGCCTTCACAGTAATACCTGGATTAGTGTTTGATTGGATAATTTGATGTGTGTACTTAGCTATGTACACATAAAACTAACCTTCGTAGGAACTTACGGAAGATCACAATCAGATAAATGGGAGAGGTAGAACTCACACCAAACTCTGTCTGATGACAAAGACCCTGTTCCTAATCACCCAACAGCATCATAGTTAGCAGAGAATAGGGTACTTCTGCCAGCTGGGCTGGACTGCCAAAGTGTATGTGAGCAGAGCTTCAGATACATGATCCTAATAGATGATCTGCCACCCAGGTAGGGGAGAAGGGCTCTGTGGACACCTGGAATCTAAAAGTGAGCATGACTTGAGGTGTGGCTAAATAGGCTGCAGAGATAACCCAATCATAATCATCCCATCCAGTTACTGGCTCATTTTTCCTCTCCTCAAGCCAGTATCTATAGGTCAGAACATTTAGCTGGTGCCCTCTTCAACATTTACAGGGAGAATCTGACCCAGTAAATGTTAAATTCATTATAGTGATAAATGCAGAGTGGGGTGAAAGCACAGGAAACTCAGTTGTCCTTGTCAATGTATGATTCAAGTGAAAAAAATGAAATTTAAATTTTACCAAAGCTTTTTTCTTGTGAAGTAATTCTTGCAGGAGAGAAAAAGTCATCTCTATGGGTCAGGTGGTGTGTTTAATACAAATGCCTTGCATTTCTTTATATAACAGTTATTTTAGCAGTGGGTCTATAGAAAATAAGCACAGATGTAAATCTCCCTTTTACCTTAACCATGGCAAGTAATGAAAAAGCTCAGATTAGGAATTAGTAAAGGAAGGCTCTTAGACTTCATTACCAGAAACTGTAGAATTCTTATTTACCACTTACATTCTCTGTGCTTTGTTTTTGATCTGTCTTAAAGGTTTTTGCTTATCATATCACCTTGAAATTGCAAAACCCTTCACATTGTTTTCCTTGTTGTGGCTTTTTAACAGGAAAATGGGAAAATGAAGTACCATAGAACATATGCAATCTCTATAGTATGGTAATATGAAAGAGGAGACAGGTCCTTATTATTTAAATATATATATTTTATATATATATATAAAATGATACATGTTGGTTTGACTAATCAAATGTAGCTTAAACTACAATCATCTCTTAATAGCTTTCAAGAAAAATTGTTTTGTCATTAGAATCTTCAAGTACATATTCTGCTATATTTATGTAACTGTAACCACCCCCATCTCAGTCCTTCGAAAAGAATTACATTAATATATATAACCACACATTTATGTAATAGTTTCCATGTTACAAATAGACTAAGGGATATTCCTCCATGTCAGAAAATGAAGAAATAAAGTTATCCCCCTTTTGTTTATAGAGAAGCCAGAGCAAAGACCAGTCAAATGACTTGCCTAACTTTCTTAGATAATTAAAATAATTTTTTTAAATGGTCTTAAAATAAACTAAAAACAAAGGGCAAATCTTTTGGGGGGGAGGAAATGAAAGAGGTGCTAGACAGGAAAGAAAAATGTTTGATTTAATTTGAAGGGACAGCAGTGGTTTATTTCTGGCTATGCACTCAATCCACCAGCACCTTCAGTTTTCAGGTCAGATATAGTATCAACCTTATCACACACAACAAAACTCATCTCCTGGGCCATGCTTTTTACTCTGTGTGTCTACCAGCAACTACCATTGGCTTTCATTTAACTATGAAATAAACTCCTATTTCTCTGGAATGGCCTATTGGTAGACTGAGATTTGGATAGTAAATAACATTAAACTATAAATTTCCCCCTTATGGAATTGAGATGAAAAGCTTTCCTGTAGTGGGGTGAAAGCTATTAGATTTGCTTCATTTGTAGTTTGAAAACATTTTAACCAGCTATTCATATTCTTTTCAAAATATTGGCAATTATTTCCTAATTCGTTGATACATGCATGTTATAGAACATTAGGAAAATAAGGAAATAATTTTTAAAAACCCAGAATATCCACAATCCCACCACCAGAAATGATTACTGTTCAGAATATATAGTTTATATATTTTTATAAAACTTAAATCATACTATACACAGTGTTTTATGTCCTGCTAGTTTATTTAACACTGTATTTTGACTACAATCTGTTACCACACTTTTCAAATGTTTGTTTTAATGGCTGCATTTTGTTCTGTCATGTTTTTCATCTCTTAAAGTAAAACTGGATTATTCATTCTGTTGGCATTTTGATATTCCTCCACTCTTTCTCTCTTATCTTTTTTTTGCACTGACCATTTTTGTACATCAAACCTTTATTTGCATGTCTTAGTATTTTCTTATGATAGATTCAAAACTGTTTTTTAGAATTAGGCACCAGTTTCTACCAAAAGAGCATAACAAATCCCATCTTTAACCTTGCCATATAGTGTAATTTTCTTAAACCCTTTACTTTTTAATAGAGGAGAAATCATATCTCATTGTTTTAACTTGCAGTTCTTAAATTACTAGGGGATTTAAGATTTTTGGTGCTTATAAACTATATTTTTTGTTATCCCAATTTTTGTTACCCTTTGTTTATGCTTCTATTGAAAAGTTAATATGTTCCTCATTAAAACTGAGAAATGTCTTTATATAGAAAAGACATTTTATTTGTTAAAATATTCTTCTAGCTAATCACTTGGCATTTAATTTGTTTATAATTTTTTTTTTTTTTTTTTTTTTTTTTTTTTTGTGGCACGCGGGCCCCTCACTGTTGTGGCCTCTCCCGTTGCAGAGCACAGGCTCCGGACGCGCAGGCTCAGCGGCCATGGCTCACGGGCTCAGCCGCTCCGCGGCAGGTGGGATCCTCCTGGACCGGGGCACGAACCCGTGTCCCCTGCATCGGCAGGCGGACTCACAACCACTGCGCCACCAGGGAAGCCCCTATAATATTTTTGAAGTGTAAAACTAGCTGAATTTTTGTGGTAAAATACTTTTCTTTCCTTCGAAATTTTTTAGTCTCCCCCCCCCCCCTTAGAAAGACCTTCCATATTCAGGAACTAGATAAACATATATCCATATTTTCTTTTAGGTTTTGTGATGGTTTTTTTATATTTAGCACTTTAATACACCAGAAATTTATTTTTATTTATGACATGAGGAAAGAATATAACCTGATTTTCCCCTTAACACTATATGTGAGTATCCATGTTTCTGTATATGTACATGTGCACATGAATGTGTGATTTATGATGTATTCTTAGTTATGTATTAAAGGTATACTCTGAGGTCTGTTACATTGTGTTATGCACATTCTTTTATGTTAACTTGCTTATAGATTTTTTTCCTCTAAGAACCACATTATCTTAATGATTACAGCTTTCTACTTTCTTTCTAATAGTCAGTTGGAAAAGTACTCCTCCTGCTAATGATATTTTATAAATTTTTTTACTTAGGTTTGCCAGAACCTAAAAAGGATCACATCTTCCAAGGCCTCACACAGGACCAGGGGTTTTATACATCCAAAGACTTTCTGCCACTTGTAGCCAAAAGCAGTAAAGCAGGTATCACATATTGTCTTCTGTTCCTAATGTTACCTATGTTGTTATGTGTGTTATGAATGTATATTAAGTCCAGGCTAAGTAGGAAATTGTCCAGATCTCCAATTCATCCTTTTATAACACTAATGTAAAATGAAAAAAAAAAATCTGACATTACTATTAGCCAGAATCATCTATTTGTCCATCCTCCCAATCAAACATCATCATAAGGATTTTTCACTGTGTTATATACAGGTCTAAACTGCCTTATGAAAAGTTGCTTCAAAATAAGAGTGTCCTTAACAAACATCAGAAGTTGTTCTTAAAAGAAAAGGCAGGAACTTCACTTTGGGAACTGTTTTATTTTTTTGTTTAAAATAAGACAAGTGATCATGTCTTCCATGATTTGTATCCACACCAGCAGAAAGATTCAGTCTCTTCTTGAACCACAGTTTTATGAAATTAAAATAAAACACTTTGATGGATACCCTAATACCTAGGCTCTGTGTGAAATCACTTCACACACCGAAGGAAGAACAACTGGAAGCTATGCCTGTTCTCTGCTTTGACTGGGCTAGAGTCATCATCTTAGTGTTAAAGAAGCTATAATATATTCCCTAAAACCCGATAGTCAAACTCCTTTAAATTTATATTTTTAAAGAATTCTGAACTTCAGATATTTTAACATCAATTACATATGGAAAAGATAAGAATCTACGTTTATTCTCCTAAAATTGAAAAAGATAAGAAAATTTCTCTCTTAGATCAATCTGTAGAACTTTACAGCTAAAGTTGTGTACCATCTTCGTCCTCTTCCTTCCAAGAGAACATGATGCTTGCTAGGGAAGATCATTGTACACATAGCATGTATTTGAGAATTGCAAAAGGCTAATTATGTAATCCCAAATACAGACTCTTTCAAGCAAAATGATTATGCTATCTGTGGTGCCATTTCAAAAATTATAGTAATTTATCTTGTCAACAGTTTTATTTAATCCAATAGTACAGCGCTATCTAATACATAGCAAACACCTGCATTTTACTTTTTAAAGAATTTTCATATGGACATCAAATATTCATATAAATGCTGCTGAGAAATGTTCACTTGGAGAGTCATCTTTCTTTTATTGCTCAGTTTTACAAACAAAACCAGGAGAAAAGCAGTAAAAGGGAGAAAGTTTTATCTTAACTATTTCAAGAAAATAGTTCTCAGAAATTCTTCAGTTACATAAAGGGAACATATTCAGCCTGTTAATTTTCAAAATTTACTAAATATACTATACAGCAGGGCTATATGTTAGAAATCTTATAAGATGATTTCTAAATAAAAGGTTTTAATGAAATACTGCAAATTATTAACTCAGATCACAAGGATCACTTTTTTTCTTCTAACAGATTTAATGACAATAAGTTAAAAATACATATCACAACTTTGATAGAGAGTTTAAATTGATTGGTTCCAGTTTATTATGACCCAAACTCTTCAAAATGTGTTATAGCTATCCTTCTAGAAGGAAAAAAAGAAGTTAAAGGTATTGACTATGAAATTACATGTATGAGCATATTTTTAAAGTGGGAATAAAACTGTCTTTCAATGAAGCAGAATAATTTGATAGTGACACTCCATCCTCGAAAACTGCAAGATGCAATTTTACACTGCTTTGAGTACAAGTATCTTTTGAGCTGTCATGCAGAAATGGTTTCTCTACTTGAAAATGGGGTTTTCCTTTCATCATTCAGGAATGTGTGCCTGTCACTCTCCATTGCCATCGATACGGGGAGCCGTGATTGTACTCGGAGCTGGAGACACAGCTTTCGACTGTGCAACATCCGCTTTACGTTGTGGAGCCCGCCGAGTGTTCATCGTCTTCAGAAAAGGCTTTGTTCATATAAGAGCTGTCCCTGAGGAGGTAAAATGGAACCATCAGAAAATATGGAGTTGTCATGCAACAAATTTTAGAAGATGTAACTGTTAATGTGCAGGCTCCTAGTTTAAATCATTAGAATGTTCTTCAGATTGTGAGATGCACATTTAAAAATTTCTGGGTTACCCATAGTTGCTTTTTCTAGTACAGACATTCAAAGTAAAAGAAAATTATTTTATAATACTGATTTGAATACAATGAGAAGTTTATCTTTGTCAATACACAAGTCCTTCTTATTATCATCAGGGTTAATATCTTTGAAAGGTACTGTTTTTAACTAGTAAGAGTGGAATGTGTTAAGTCTTGCATATCCAAATACTAGATACTCTTCACAAAGTATATGGATATTAATTAGGAGAATGTGGTAATTAGAGACATTCGGAATTTTCCATAAGTCAAATTTACAAGCTGCATTCAAAGATATATATATATATCTATATATATATCATTGTACACATGATACATATACACATATATACACATTGTACACATATGTATATCATTGTACACATTGTATATATATATATATATATAATACTTATAGTTAATTCATTCTGCTATTAAGGCAGTGGAACAAAGAGATTTCCATTTATTTCTTTTTTTTTTTTTTTTTTTT
>NC_041217.1:98024141-98087092 GCF_002837175.3 Physeter macrocephalus
TATGCGGGCCTCCCTCTGTTGTGGCCTCTCCCGTTGCGGAGCACAGGCTCCGGACGCGCAGGCTCAGCGGCCATGGCTCACGGGCCCAGCCGCTCCGCGGCATGCGGGATCCTCCCATACCGGGGCGCGAACCCGGCTCCCCTGCATCGGCAGGTGGACGCGCAACCCCTGCGCCACCAGGGAAGCCCTCCATTTATTTCTTAAAAGAGCTCTAATGTAAGCATTATTTAGAATTAATAATTAGTTACCTTACTAAAAATGACAGATTTAAAATCATTTCATTCTAACAGGTGACTGGTGACTAATCTTGGGTGAAACATCAGCTGGGTACATGTATCACAGACTTCTCAAATTTTAACGTTAAGGAAGATAATGCCTTATAAAGGGCATTAGTTCTGAGAACAAGAATGAAATGTATTTATAGAAAGATAAATTACTCATTTTATCCAAATCAGTATTATGAATTTGATTTGCTTTAGAATTCCTGAACATATTTGGAGTCTCTATTCCAGGCAAGAATTATAACTGTAGTCAATAGGTAATTTGTCACATATAGACTAACCACATTACAGATTAATCTCACTCAAATATCAGAGTCACCACTGGTTCATGACTGAGTTAAAAATGTCAGCTTTATTCTCCAGGTTTTTCTCCATCCACTCTACCCTTCCAGACTTTTCCAAAATCCAAGGTGGAGATAGTCTTGTAATAATAGGAGTTTTTTCTGGAGCACCATTTTATTTTACTTATTTTTTATTTAATTAATTAATTAATTTATTTATTTTTAAAAACTATTTATTTTTTAAAACATCTTTATTGGAGTATAATTGCTTTACAATAGTGTGTTAGTTTCTCCTTTACAACAAAGTGAATCAGTTATACATATACATATATCCCCATATCTCTTCCCTCTTGCATCTCCCTCCCTTCCAGCCTCCCTATCCCACCCCTCTAGGTGGTCACAAAGCACCTAGCTGATCTCCCTGTGCTATGCGGCTGCTTCCCACTAGCTATCTGTTTTATGTTTGGTAGTGTATATATGTCCATGCCACTCTCTCACTTTGTCACAGCCTACCCTTCCCCTTCCCCGTGTCCTCAAGTCCGTCCTCTAGTAGGTCTGCGTCTTTATTCCCATCTTGCCCTAGGTTCTTCTGACCATTTTCTTTTTTTTTTTTTTTAGATTCCATATATATGTGTTAGCATATGGTATTTGTTTTTCTCTTCCTGACTTACTTCACTCTGTATGACAGACTCTAGGTCCATCCACCTCACTACAAATAACTCAGTTTCATTCCTTTTTATGGCTGAGTAATATTCCATTGTATATATGTGCCACCTCTTCTTTATCCATTCATCTGTTGATGGACACTTAGGTTGCTTCCATGTCCTGACTATTGTAAATAGAGCTGCAATGAACATTTTGGTACATGACTCTTTCTGAATTATGGTTTTCTCAGGGTATATGCCCAGTAGTGGGATTGCTGGGTCATATGGTAGTTCTATTTTTAGTTTTTTAAGGAACCTCCATACTCTTCTCCTTAGTGGCTGTATCAATTTACATTCCCACCAACAGTGCAAGAGTGTTCCCTTTTCTCCACACCCTCTCTGGAGCACCATTTTAGGCATCAATTAGTGCAATCTTATCATGGTACAAATAAAAGGAAAACAGCCATAGTGGAGTAAAGTGACTTGCCTAAGATAAAAAAAGAAGCTAATTTGATTCATCTTTGTATCCTCATGCATAGCATAGGACCTCAGCTAAGAATAAGTGCTTGAGCAATATGTTTTGTACTAAACATTTTAAATCTTATTTTTCTAAATCTAAAGTAAGAGAGGTTTTCATTATGAAAGGCTTCACCTTGAAAGTTGGAAGGGAAGACACCCCTGGATGGCAATGTCAGTTTACTTCATACTTTATATTATAGTCATCTTCCATTGGCAAGGGTCACTAGAAATGAGTAGTGGCTATTTCTTCTGCATAAGTATAACACACATAGACACACAAAACGAGACCAGACAATTAATTACTTGAGAAGGTAGAAGTAGAAGTTTTGTTTGCTTGTCTGTTTTATCAACCTACATTTATTGAGCATCCACTGTGTATCAAGCACTGCTTTAGGCAATTGGAATACAGCAGTGAACACATCAGATAGAAATTCTTGCCCTCATGGAGCGCATACCTAGTAAGGAAAGACACTCAAGCAAACATATAAATTGTCACATAAATGTATGTTGAACGGTGGTTAATGCAATGGAGAAAATACTTAAAATAGTAGTAAACAAAGTGTGAATTTGGGGAGAGGGTATGGTGGAAGAGGAGACAGGACTTGCCATTTTAAATGGGGTGGCCCAGGAATGTCTCTCTAATATGATGACTTTGGGGATAGAGATGAAAACATCGAGGGAATGTAGACATTTGGGAGAAAAAGGTTCCATATCAAGGTAAATGCATTCACCCTTGACTGAGGAAGGCTCTTGGACTTCTAGGAATAGGAAAAAAAAAAAAAAAGTCAACGTAACTGGAACAGAGTATGAGAGGATAGTATGTGGCAGTATGTGGTGAGGTCTGGTAAGTGTTCATAAGGTCTTTAGTTTTTACTGAGTGAAAGAGGAAACAACTGAACTGTTTTGAGCAGACAAACATCAAGATCTGAGTTAAATTTTAAAAGGACTGCTCTACTGATAATTGACTAAGGGGGATCGGGTCAGTAGCAGAGGCTCTTCAGGGGCTAATTGTTAAAGCGGCTGGATTATAGGAAGGAAAGGATCAGAGTCCAGGATGGCTCAGTCAGAAGGCCAAAGCTTGGTGGGATGAACTGTGTTTATCCAAGTGTTGGGAGGAAGCAATGGATTGGTGGGGTAACTTGTCGTACGCCTGCAGTTGAGCTTAGTAGAACTCAGGCGGATCTGGGGCTTAATTAAAACGAGAAGAACAAATGTTTGGATGTTTATTATTAGTTTACAAGAAACTAAAATGTTTACATGGTCTTAAAACTACTGAGCTGTGAGCTCTATGAGAACGGTGCCAGGATCATCACTTTTTTCTTCCCCCGCCTAGCACAATGGATGCCACATAGAAAGTGTTCAACAAATAATTGTGGAGTGAATGTTTTCTGGAGAGAATAAGCATCCAGGGCTTCTAGCATTAAAAAGGCTCATAGTTTCCAAGTTAGATAACTGTAATTATTTGATTTGGTATACATCAAAGAGGCCCAAGACATGGTAGTGCTAACAGTTAAGAAACTGGTAAGTCAATATCATGTATCTGCTTCAAGATACAGGTTTTGAAAGAATGTCCTCAGACAAATTTTCAGCCTATATGAAGAATTTAATATCAAACCCAATTTCTTTGTATTTCTTCTCTTCCTCCTATGCTTTCTACCCCCAGTACACTCAAACTGCAATCACACTGGTTACTTTGAAGTCAATGAAGATTGACATTTAGAGTTTTTCTCAAATATGTATATTGTTTATTGGGCTTTGGCTCTTTGATGGAATTTGGAGATAACATAATTTGTCTGTTGGTAAAAGGCCTCACAGTCAGGCATGTCAGCATGTATATATCCAAAGCTGTGGTCTAATTCTCAAATGATTTTTGAAGGGGGAGGGAAATGCAGAACAATATAAAGTTTTCCCATCATTTAGTGGCAAATATGAATTATTACATAGGCCAGTTAGACTTAACAAGGAATTGTTACATGGTTAGTAACAAAGAACCATATAATTAGATCCAGAAGTGTTTTAATCTCCTAAGTTAGGAGGCACTACTAATAGATTCTGCAGTGACAAGCACATCCCATTTCTCTAATGCAGAGGTTTACTTACTTCAGTGTGCATCAAAATCACCTGGAGGGCTTGTTCAACACAGCTTGCTGGGCCCCAGTCCCAATTTCTGATTTAGTAGCTGTGGGATGGGCCTGAGAATTTGCATTTTTAACAAGTTCACTGGTGATGCTGAGGCTGCTGATCCACTGCTCTAGTGTATCATCAGTGTAGTTTCCAGCTGTCTAATTAGAGCCATAAGCAGTGTGCTGTTTAGGGGCAACTTTCCATCTTAGTTAAGAAAGCATTAATGCTACAGGATATAAGGTTTGATGAAATGAAGATATGGAGGCATCATCAGCATATTGATGTAATTCTGATTCCAAATGTCTTTCAGTCTCCCTTGTGGCCTCACACACATGCTAAATAGGATGCTACTGACAAACTAGCACTGCTCAGCCATGGGTCCTTAGGGAAACCAGCCAATCATTCAGCACTGTCCTCTAAGAAGATGAGGGAAAATCTGTTAATAATTCCCTCCAGAACTTTCTGCAAGCTTAGATAGGTGAGATTAAATTTCACAGGATAACAGAATCCCCAAAAATGCTGGTAGTAAAAGTTGTTGACAGATCAGATAGAACTGCAAGAATGCTTTAGGCAGTTGGGAATCCCTAGAAGGAGGCATGAAGGTCAGGACTCAACAGACCCTCTTGAGTTGATAAATTTAAAGGATAAGGTTAGAGAAGGACTTTGTAGTTCTTATTAATTATTACTGAGAAGAATATGGTACAAAATTATTTTAATAGCATAGTCCCACACACAGAGAACATACCAAGAATCTATTGCTCACATAGTCAATTTCCCAATGGCAGCAAAACATGACAGGTCTTTAACTCTACTATATTTTAAATGGGCTCTCTGTTTTACTCCCTAGCACCCCTTGGCTTCCCCCCTGTTTATTTGCCAAAATGATAACTGATTTAACTTTGATAATGCCTGTTTCTATGTATTTTAGCTATTCAGAAGGTCAACTATTTTGATAACGCTACTTTATTATTTTTAATAATAAAATAACAGAACCAGATTGCCTGGTCTGTTAGTCAAAAATTTCTTCAACTGTTACTACAACTCTGAAATAACATATCTTAGTGTGAAAAAATGTACTTTTTAATTGAATCCTTCTGGTACCACATAGCATGCCCCATAATATAGATCATTCATGTGACATGATCCATAGGTCTCCCCTCAGATAATTTTAATATCGAACGATCATGTTAAAGCTACATCCGTAGATACTTTCATCATCTAAATATGGCTAGCTAAACATGCATTTTCCTACCAGTAGCTAACGTTTTCTAGATATTTAGTTATGAGAGATATGACCATGGGACTATTTTTAGAAAATAAACTTTATAAGCTGGCAAATTTAATTTTACTTAGTAAAGGTGATGCGTATAGCAGCTCTTCAATATTTGTCACCTGCACACCATTTCGGTTGACGTTCTCCACGGAAGGTAATCAGAGACCTGTTAGCATGGTTGGAGATATGAAGGTACCTGCAAACAAACACACACACACACAATTGTCCCCAGGAACACAAAGTTAATTAATGGTAGTTAATGACTCCCTTGGTACTAAGATATTAAGTATGCCTTTAATAATTTATGATGATGTGGGAATGACATTCCCAGGATCTGTATGTGTTTACATTTTGAAAAGCCTGAAATTTCAGTGTAGTATGAGAGGTAGAATGGAACAGTCAAAAAGGAATTAACCTAAAGTTGAAGTACTTGGTTCTAGGTTATATATTCTAGTCTGATGTGCCCATCTGTAAAATCAGTGTTATAACTATGCTTCTCAGAGTTTCTTCTATTTCCCAAAGTTCTGTATTTTGAACATTTAGAGAAAGACCTGTGAATGATATGGAATCTGGACAGGAAGGCTTTATCTCTTCATGGAATGAGAGCAACTCTGTACTGAAAATTTTAGCAATATCTATAAATATTACACTTGAAACGAGTTGCAATTAATGTTTCCTCAGTCAGTTGGTGAGGTAAAATCTGCTGCACTCAAGACATGGATATCAAAGAAGCTGACAGGTGTGGTTGTCAGAATTCTACACTACATGTGATAATTCAGATGGTGAGTGGAAAAAAAGGACTGTAAATAGGCCAGGAGCCAACAAATCCTGTGCCCATTCAAGATTATATATTCTAAATGCTTAATTATTTTCAAAAATCCCAAGGGGGTGGCTGCATTGTGTTGACTTAGGAATATCTGTAGAGCTGAAAACTATGTACCTTTTTTTACCAACTTTCCAATGTACATATATATATACTATATATATGAAAAATATGTATATACACATATATACACACAGATTCATTAACAGTGAACATTTTAAACTGGTATCAAGTCATATCAAGCCTTATTAAATAATGATATTTTGTTATTACTCTATTAAACTTTATGTTGCTATTACTCTATTAACTTTTATGTGAAATTTAGAAGTGCCTCTCCCATTAATAATATTCATCTCAGCTTTCTAATATCTTCTTTTCTTTTATGTAAATTGAAAATATTAAAAATTAATTTGTATAATTTTTAAAACACATGTTCGACACGCATACAATTTAAAAGATAAAAATAAATGAAAAACACGCATGGATTAATGCAAAAACAAAAAAACATTGTCATTCTTTTTAAAGTGATTTTTTTTTCTCTTAAGAGGTGAGCTCATCCTTCAAGGTCTGCTCTAAATGTCATTTTCTCTTTGAAGGCTTCCTTAATCCCATTCTAATTAGCCTCTCCCTCCTGTGAGACCTTATAGCTCTTTATGCTTCCTATATTAGAGCACTTACCGCATAGGGTAGTTATTACTTTATACTCATCCCATAAATTAAAGTGCAGTCTCCTTCAAATGGATTGGCTCATTCAACTTGGGTCTGACTGAAAGTATAGAATAGTGCTTGATCCAAGACAACAGATCAGTGAAGCACGTTGAATAAAATATTTTAGGGACATTGAAAACGTTACAGGAAGACTTTAAATGAATATGAAATATTCAAAATATGTAATTTATATTTATATATATACATATACCTCAAAATTACTTCTGATAGCTTTTAAATAAGTAGTTATTTTTATTTAATTATTTATATTTTAATTTAAATTTTTAAAATGTATTATATTACAGTATCAACCTAGTATTAAATGTAGATTGAAAAATGTTAATTGTTCCTGGTCTTCAGTCTCTTAAAAAATAGCTGAGAATTTTTTTTAAAAAAAGGAAAAAAAGAAATTCAACCAATCAATGTATGAAACCAAAGGAAAAATGAATAAAAAGTTGTAGAATCAGAGAGGATTAGCGAATTGCATAAAACAGAGGATCCTGATTGGTACAGAATTTATATGAAGAGACATTTCAAGATGGAAGAAGGTACTGCAAAGGCACCAAAGTTATGCAGAAGGTAATTTTGTGAGATACTCCAACAATAGCCAGGAATGCCTGACTGTAGCAAAATCTAATATGAGGAACAATAAGAGCTAGTCAGATTTAAGAAAATGTTGTCAGTCATAAATGAGTAATGTTTAAAAATACCCTCTTCTTGTTAGAAAAGATGTATTTTATGATACCTGTGCAAAGGCATTTTAAGCCTATAAATTATGTATGCATTGCATTTCTGGATTTTGCAGCTCAATCATGACACAAAATAGTTAAGGGGCAACTATATCAAATGTGTAGTACAACTCTCATGTGAAGAAATGTTTCCTTTTGTTCAAGATTCTTCAATTTTAAAAGCTTAAAATTAAAAGAAGCCAAATGCTTGTAACACCATAGGAGGTACTAAAAGAAGGAAACTCAACTTGTGGTTTCAGCAAACTTTTTTGCCCAAGAAAAGAATAATTGCAGAATTAGCTTGTAGATTCCAGAGAGTGGTAAGCGTATCAAAATTGCTCTGCATTCCACCACAGACTGTGAGTCTGTATAAACCAAAAAGTACAAAATACATTAGGAAGTATTTAGTAAATTAAAGATGAGATCAAGAGTGGATCGTCAGAGTTTACTGACTCTTTCTTTATCTTCCTTCGTCTCCTTGGTAACCAAAATAACCAGAAGATTGGACTGTGAAATCAAACTCACATGAATTAGAGATATAACTTGCATCGAGCTTTATAAATAATTTCAAGGATATAAGTAAACATGAAGTGTGGGGTAAACAAGAAGAGGTGCAAGACCGCTAGTACAGTTCTCCAGGTCCCATCCTGCTGCATCAGGGTGTGCTTTTATCCAGAATAATGTAGGGTCTCCAAGTAACATTTGTAGCTCCATCACTTACACAAAAAGAAGCTGTTTTAACTATAAAACATCTCCAGTTTATATTCAGATGGTTACATAGTTTATTTGACTCTTTAGAGAGAACCTTGCTGTATAAATCCATATTTCCCAGGTTTTGTTTACCATGACAATCCTAGACTAGCAGGTATATCTTGCCAAAAGCTTTACGCAGATAAGGGCTCTACCACTTGCAAATACTGGTTGATAGTTTGTTTTCCATTAGCATGTTTACAAGGGGATTTAACCAGGTCACTTTCCTTTCTTTGTTGAGATTAACTCTTTTACCATCCTACTTCTTCCCTCACCAAAGGAAGAGAATCTCTTCCATACCAGAATTTCTCAGTAACTAATTCCTACTCATCCTTCAAGATTAGTTTATGCTGTATCTTCTCCAGGCTGACCTTTCTTGACCTGCACAACTGCTGTGTAAAATGCCCTTTTATCTGTCATTAGAACAGAAGGTGTTTATATGTTATCACACCATATAATTGCAGATTTGTCTGCCTCTGTGAGTGTTGTTTTTTTTTTTTTTTTTTTTTTTTTTTTTTTTGCGGTACACGGGCCTCTCACTGTTGTGGCCTCTCCCGTTGCGGAGCACAGGCTCCGGACGCGCAGGCTCAGCGGCCATGGCTCACGGGCCCAGCCGCTCCGCGGCATGTGGGATCTTCCCGGACCGGGCCACGAACCCGTGTCCCCTGCATCGGCAGGCGGACTCTCAACCACTGCGCCACCAGGGAAGCCCTGCCTCTATGAGATTTTTGGAAGTAGGGATTATTTTATTAACTGCAGCACCTAGCACCATTTTTGTACATAATAAGTACTTAAAAAATGTATGGTAAATTTATAAATTAATTGGACTCATTATGTAGTATGAATAAATTTAACAGTGATGAAATAAAACATAATATTGTCCAGGATTATCACTGGCCAAAGCAGACTACCAGGCAATTTTGATTTGAAATACCATCCCTGAGGTCCTCATGTTTATACAGAATTGATAACTTGTTAAATGTCTAGCTATTAGAGGATAATCTTTACAAAGAATATAGTTTCTTCATATCATTTCTCAAACTTTGGCAACTAGAATTTAATGTATGCTAGTTTTGAATTCTGCTAATTATGGTTTATAACCTATGCTTACTTTGCCTATATGCAATCTAAAAATGAGTTGACATCATGCTTTTAATTATAGTAAATTAAGTTGTTTCATAATTTCCACAGTATGATGCCTGTAATATTAATCAGACCAAATCATCACATTACATAAAGTTAATCATTAAAATGATGATCATTATTGCATATTATAGCACTCTATTTTTATTTCACTCTGCATCAACCACATATTTTCCCTGAATATGGAGGTAAAAATCAAAGCTAAGAAGTGTTTTTTTTTTCCACTTTCCTCATACAGTATGAAAAGAAAGTAACAATTTGATTTATTGAACCTCAAAAGTGGAACCTTATAGATGCTTTTGTCTTTTATCCCCTTGAGTAATTATTGGTGGAGAAAAAGACAAGAGATATTTGTATGTTTGCTTGATGTACCAGTTGTTCCTCATGAGAACAGGCTCCATCAAACAAATAAATAAATATGTGTGCCATGAACAGAAGTGTCCATATACCAAACTCCGAGCTGCTGATTATTAATGATCATTAACAAACACTAGGTATTAAAAGGCACTAACACTGACATCTGTGAACTAATTAGCACAGAAGGCTGATTAATTTGAACAATAAAATATTAAGACCCACTGCATGAGGTTAGACCACTGGTCAATTTGGTCCATCATTTTCATATGGCAGTGTAACTGACAACTGAGGAGAAGTACCATTTGCTTTCTGATTTCAAACTCACAACATAGGATGCTCTGGTCAGGTAGCATGTCTTTTGCATGCTCTGTGTTCCTTGCTTTGGGATGAATGTTTAGTAGCTGTTGACTCCACATACTACTAATTGGTTTTCCTTTTGTTAGCTTGAATGGCCTCTGGGTTTTCATATTAGTCATTCATTTTGGTAAACAAAATGTTATTCAATGTCTACTGTGTGCCAGTCATTTTGACAGATTCACTTGATAACCTTCCATGTGGCATATCAGCTGGAGTATATCCTGATTTGCCAGGCCATCCGTCTGAATGTTCATTTGTTTGTGCTCATCATTTGTTAAATATTTGAATGTCACTCCTGGACACTGGGGATAGAAAGTAAGATATTCTTTCTGTACTTAAAAGAGTTTTTTTGAAGTTTACTGTCTAACAAATAAATGTATTTAAATTCTATTTTAATTTTCCACCTTTATATCTTGAGATAATATGTTTTATGTCTCTACTACTTGCTTTATGAAGTAGTACTTCTTTGTTCTAAACTTATCCTTCCTCTGGATTCAAGGAGTCTCCATTAACTAATTTACAATATTGGGTTCATAAGTCCATCACTTGGTTCCTGTATTTCATGATTATATAGTACCTCTAAACTTACTTAGACTAGGAAGCTTGGATTTCCTCTTCCCACTGAAGGCAGCCTTTATCCAGCCAACTCCTTACCTTTAATTTGCCTTTGGCTAGATCCTTTCCTGTTCTAATTCGCCTTGTTTTGAGCGTCAACAACTGGAACCATACAAAGTCTCATTATTTCAATTATACCACAATTTCTGCCTTTGAATAAAACTGAATACCACAGGATTTTGTTCTAGCCATATCAGGATATTAGCTAAGCTTTGCCATCTGTTAATATACCTTTGGTTTCTCTGATCCTCAGTTTCTCTTCTGTAGGAAGGAAATAATACTTCTTCCCACAAAGTGTTGGTTGTGAGGCCAGCAAGCAGCAGAGTGCCTGAGGTTGGTTGAGAAATCTGTAAATCATGATGATATCCAGGGTGTTATTGGCTTTTTGAGCCACAACAGGGAGAAAAACTTGGTTTGAAGAAATACTTTAAAAATAACTAATATATAGGTGTCATATCTCCTGTGTGAAAATTAAAATGAGTTGTGTATAAAGCACTTAAAGAGTAGCTGCTATATAAGTATTTATTATTATTATTTTTGTCTTGTCAGACAGATTTCTTAAACAGTGAAAGTAAATTCCTCTGTTGTCCACAAATAATGCAAAGGATATTTCACTTAACATATGGCTTCACTTACTTTCAATTCTCATTTTCCTAATATTCCCCTATTGACTAAGATATATCTTATTATCTCAGTTCTTTTTTCAATATAATATCAATACTTTCCAAATAATTACATGTATTCGTCATGTCTTTCTACCTTTCCTTTAAAAGTTTTTTCCCCTCTTTTATGTAAAATGAAAAATCTAGGTACCTAATAGCAAAATAGCAGGAAGGAGTGTGATTTGTGTCTGCTGCCCAATAGTCTAATCTTAAATGTTTGAGAAAGTAAATAACATTGCAAGTTTCAAGAGCAGAATTTTACAATAGTCTCTTTGGGGGCCGATGTATATACCTGCTGACTTCCATGCACTGTCAGATAGCTGCCATGAATACTAAATATTTGGTATCAACCCTGGCATATATGGAAAATTATGATATGAGCTAAGGATACATTAACATATGGTTTCTTCATGTTCATAACTCTACGTAGGTTTTAGACTATAGGTTTTAGTCAAAAGCCATGGTAAGAGTACTACTAAAGCATGTTCAAGCATAAATCATTGGTAAACTTATTTTCAATTCTTAAAAGTTTTGATTTGTTTGCAGTGTTCAATTTTTGTTTCTAAGTTAAATGCCAAATTTGGCAAAAAGTATGTGAGATTATCTACATATAATAATATATACTGTCTAAGTATTCATAGTTTAAAAGAGTAGAATGGGACAAAACGGACCCTAAATCAGTCTGAGACATGCTCCCAATATGTGTACAGCCAAGTTCAGGGTTTTATTTCTGCCCTCCACAGAAAGGAGTACTATTATAAATACACATCATGTATTGATTTATTCAAACCATAAACATTTGGCATTGTTATCCAGTCAAGTTTGGCATTATCATTAAAATTTAGCATCACTTGACATTTTTGAAACACAATAACTGGTTTATATTGAGCTATAAGGCATTGCATTACGCAAATGGGACAAAACGGATACAGAGAACATATCATTTTATGTTTTATTTATTTTGTAATTTGAGGTATTTAAGGAATATTTTGCTTTCCAGACATCACACATTTTTATTTTGTAGAAAATTAAAAAGTCATCCAAGTTTCTAGGGCCTTTCCTTTTTTTACCTTTGTTGTTGGGCTACCTTTCTATTGGAGTCATAATCCTGTTGCTAAGTGGTACTAAATAGATTGAAGAATGATTTGGGGAAAAAGTGAATTCAGAAAATGACAACTACAAATAAATTGCATTTATTTTCACCTTCTACATGTTAAGTTCTGCTTTAAGTGTTTTACATTTCTGAATTGCCTTAAACAACACCACATATCAATTAGTTGGGTATTGTTATCCCCTTTTTATATATAAGGAACTTGAAGGTCAAAGAGATTCAGCAACTATCCCAAATAAGGAGTGGAAGTGGGTTTCAAAACTGATTCAGTTCCACTTACTTCTATTTTCCTTCTAAACCAAGAGCAGTTTGAGATCCACTGTTCTGTATACTTACAACCCATACAACCCACTTATGTAGTACTTTTGCTATTGCTAACCTCTTAATTTTATAGTGCAGAGTACAATATTGTGTGATAATAGCTTAGGTAGTCCAATTTTTAAGCCATTAAAACCAGTATTCAAAAAATATCCTAAATAAGATGTAGACTGAAATAGCTTCAGGCCAATATTTGGTAATACCTTGCATTTCTCAAATTAAAAAATAATAAATTATCGTCCCTTGAAGGAGTCATTTTAGATTTTTTTTCTAATTACCCCCACACTGTTATTTTAATATCCTAGATATTCTGTATATCTGTTTATAAGCTATGGCTCTATGCTTTATGTTATCTAAGAATTTTTCTTCCCCAAGAATCAATTTTGCTCCCTTATGGGCAATATTAGTCTCATGGAGAATACATAGTATAGATCAATTAAGTTCAGAGACAGCTATAATCTAAAATGACAGTAGTTCATAAAATGTCACTTCTGGACCAGCAGCAAAGCATCACCTAGGAATTTGTTAGAAATGCACATCCTCAGGACTCATCCAATCCTATAGAACTAGGAACTTTGTGGGTGGGCCTATGCAGTGTTTTAACAAGCCCTCTAAGGTGATTCTGATGCTTTGTAACGTTTGGAACCGCTAGTTATGGATAGAGTGCTGAGAGATGGGTCCCTGGCTTCAGAACAACATTGAGCAAGTTACTCTATGTCTCAGTTTTTTCATCTTGATGTAGCCCAGATAATTCCTGGTTTGAAGCCTTACACACACAACTTTCTCAGCCTCACTTGTCAACTGAGAATCTACCTGTCTTCCACGGGGTAGGGAAAGAATAAGACTCAACACCCTCTCAACCTCTTTAGTGGGATGTTTTTAACATCTTTTGAAAAAGAGTACTCAACATACTGGTTAGGATCACATTAACAAATGCCTGGATTTCCTCCAAAACAGTAAGTGGAATAAATAAATAGCAACATTCTGTCTTAATAGAAATCCCTTTATGGGCACGAAAACAAACAAAAAATAGAGTGTCTAATTTTATGGCACATAGATTATGTGAGATATGTGGAATAACTGGAAATTTGTCAAGAAGAGCATGCTTGTTTTCTGAAATTTTCGTGTATATTTTTACACAAAAATAAATCTAATTTATTTCTTGGTTCTACAGAATTCCTCTAATCTATTTTCCTACCTACCATTCCAATCACTTACTTCCAGAGACTGGCTCACTCACTTTATTGACTCTTTTCCAGCTTAGAGATATACAGTCTGGTAATAATAATAAGAATTTATTTTCATATAACGCAGGATTAAAAAGAGAACTTAACTTACAGAAATGAAAGCATAAGGAGGCCAGGCTACTATAAGTGAGAAACCTCACACATCACCAACCATAGGGCATGCGCAACCTAAAACTTGAGAAGTATCTTGTGATGCCATGATCTATAAAATTCCACGTGACAAGTTCAGTCTAAGACTCTCCTGAGTCAGTGATTTATAAAATGTGAATAGCTGATAACTGAATCTCAGCTTTGGTGAAAGAAAAAACTTCTCGTTTATTTAAACATTATAAGCTTTAGCATGTATAATTGAATTAAAAATCAAATATTAAATAAAGAAGAAACATTTTCAAGTTTTTCTCTATTCTGTTTCATTTTAGATGGAGCTTGCGAAGGAAGAAAAATGTGAATTTTTGCCTTTCCTGTCCCCACGGAAGGTTATAGTAAAAGGCGGGAGAATTGTTGCTGTGCAGTTTGTTCGGACAGAGCAAGATGAAACTGGAAAATGGAATGAAGATGAAGATCAGATAGTCCGTCTGAAAGCCGATGTGGTCATCAGTGCCTTTGGCTCAGTTCTGAGTGATCCTAAAGGTAGGGTGCTCGGGAGCTGAAATGTGTTATGCAATTGTCTGTTATTTTACTGCCATAATGGTTTCCAGCTTTCAGGTAATTGTTTTTCACTTGAACATTCATTTCCTTCTTCTAGTATGGAATGCAAGAAATCTTGATTTATAAGATGTAGAAATGGTATTTAATGTTTATAGAGAATTATTTTTAAAGTAGTGGGAATTGAAAAGAACATTACTCTTTCTTTTAAGCTTATAATCAAAATACATGTTCTACTTTGTAATAATTTTTGCCTTGTTTCCTCTATAAGAATAGCTTTTTCTTCAATTAGACCTAGAGTAAGAAAATGTGACAGATAAGTTGTAACAGCCAATCTTCAATGATTCAAGCAAATTAGGATCTAATGAATAGTCAAAAATAGAATTCATGTTGACTACTATCTTCATGCCAAATCATCACTAGAAACATCAAAATTATCAAATTAGGAAGTTTGAACTCCTATCATTTCATTTAAATGGCATAAATGGACATACTAAGAAAGAACAAAATGCTTAAAAAAAGATAATGAGAAAAGGAAATGTTTTATATAGCATTCCAAATGAATAATGAGTCAATCAACTAAGACTATCTTGTGTTAAATTTTCCCCACAGAGTGTTTTTGTGGGCCGTTGTATAGAAAGCTTAGGTACCTCCATGCCTTCATTTTGCAAATCTTTTACCTTTTACTACACGCTGTCAAAATGACAATTAACTGTTTTATTAACTAAAAGGAAAATAAAAGAAAGATGTTTCTCTAGGTCAGAGATTCATTAAGAAAAACAGTAACCAAAAAAAAAAAGAATCTAAACCTGACGATTCCTGTAACTTCCTACTATATCCATGCTAAAATTACATTTTGTGTCTGAAATAGAAAGAGATATATGCTTGCAAATGTGCATATTTATGCAACAGATAAGTGAAAATTTTAACCACTCATCAAGATATTTTATCTGCAGGACATCAAACATCTTGGTATTTGGAAACATCCAGATGTTTAATGTCATCAAGATAAATGTTTTTGAATAGCTGGATGATGGCCTGAATTTGTCACTTTTCATCTAGACGTTCATGTGATATGTAGACATAGTCACAGTGTGGTTTGTTATTTGTTGATGAGTTCAGCAAGGAAAAAAAGAACAATGTATAAATTGCATTCTATTATCTAAAAAAATCATACTGTTCTTACTGCTCTGCATGTGACCAAAAATTGAGTAAAAAGTTGAATCATATTTAACTTGCAATTCTGTTGATTATTTGCCTGCCAAAAAATAATTTATCTTACCATCTAAATTTATGTTCCACAACTGACAACTCTAATATTAAGAAAAATATATCTTTTCCTAAGCAAACTTAAGTAGATGTGACTTAGAAGATCATAGAGAACAGCTTTCCAAAGCTTATGTTCCTGTGTGTGTGAAGAGTGAAAGATTTAACTTAGTATTTAAAATATGAAGTAGAAGAAAAGAGAATTTGATTTATTTGTGCTTATTTGACGAAGTCATTTAAGAATTTATTTGTGTATTTTATTCCAAAATTTACTTGTGTTTGTTTCTTTCAGTGCTCTACATGTGTTACCCCTTATACATTAGAGAAATCAAGGGAAAATGGTTCTTCACTTTCCTTTCTTCCCCCCTCCTGCTGACTTGAAAAACAAACTGCTTGGGAAATTTTTCCTCAAATAGAATTACTTGCTTTACGAGGGCCCTTCAATATTGACATTAATAAGAGCTTCTTTCAAGTTAGAGGGGAGATGGAATAGCTGGAATATTAAATAGCATTCATGCCTCTACTGCTTTCTAAATATATTCAATATTGTTTTTTGAATGGAAAGCATTTAACAAATAGTAGAGAGAATCATTATTTGTTAGAAGTTGATCAAGAAGATCTTATCTAAATGGTATTTAAAATCTTAAAATAATAATTTATTTCACAGAAAACTTTCATGTGCACATGTATCAGGTATAGTGAAAATCAGTTTATAGGAAGCAAGTTGTCCATTTGGGTAAGAAGAGAAGATATTCATGTCTCCCTCTTCTACCCTGAATTTTATCCCATCTTGATACCCATGTGATGTGATTTATGTGTGGTACCTTTGTGATTATTACATATGTGGTATGATATATTTTAATATATTTACTTATAATCTCTTTCCTTAAACATCAACCTGCTTTTCTACCCTTCTTCTTCCATCCTTCCCAACCTCACTTTGCACAGGCTCCAGTGAACTTCATGCCAAACTCAGTGACATCTTTTCAGTCCATATTCTATTTTCTGCATTTGACAGTGTTAAATATTTCTTTCTGTTTGAAAAACTCTCTTCCGAGTCACTTAACCTTTCTGAGCCTCAGCTTTCTTCCTCTATAAAAAAACAATGATAATAATATATACTCTTCCTACCTCTCAGGACTGTTGTCAGAATTAAAATGAAATAATGGGAAAGTGCTTTGGAAATGAAACTGTAACATATTATTATTGTTTATGACACTCCATTTTCTTTCTTTTTTTAAAAAAAATTATGTATTTTATTTGTTTATTTTTGGCTGCGTTGGGTCTTTGTTGCTGCAAGTCGGCTTTCTATAGTTGCGGTGAGCAGGGGCTACTCTTCGTTGCAGTGCTCGGGCTTCTCATTGCGGTGGCTTCTCTTGTTGCAGAGCACAGGCTCTAGCCTCACGGGCTTCAGTAGTTGCAGCACACGGGCTTGGTGGTTGTGGCTCGCAGGCTTGGTTGCTCCACGGCATGTGGGATCTTCGTGGAACAGGGCTCGAACCCATGTCCCTGCATTGGCAGGCGGATTCTTAACCACTGTGCCACCAGGGAAGTCCAACACTCCATTTTCTTGCTTTTTCTTTTAACTATTCCTTTCCTACTGTCACTGACTGCTTTTCTTACTCTACCTTTCCAAAGTTCAGACTTTGCCCATTTCTCTTCTTAATATATTTATTCCTTCACTGAACTCATTCATTCATTCATTCATTTATTCATACAAGCATTAATTCCTGTAAGAAATATTTAATGAACAACTTCTATGTGCCAAGTCATAGCTAGATTACAATAGGCACTATTGCACTTCTGTGTAAAATGACTCTGCAGTCTCTTTCTCCACTCTCTGTGTCTCAGAAGACATTTCATCATATATTTATGCTCATGCATGTAACAATGATTTAGTGAGTTTCTAGTGAATGCCAGGTACCAAATTGTATTCTGGAGAGTACAAAGATGAATGAGGCATTCCTTGTACTTAAAAACCTCACAAACTGGTGTTGGAGGCAGACCTGAAAACAAATAGTTGTTTTATCAAGTTAAGAATACATTTAGAGAGATATGCCCAAAGTAAGGAAGGATCACCTCATCAGGTTTCCTTAAGGCAGATTTCTTCTCAAGTTCGCTACCATACCATAGTTCTCCTATCACTAAAGTCCAAAAATGGTATCCCAGATTCAGATATCTAATTCCAGTTTTACTTTTCATTAAATTCAACAATTTTACCCTGCACAATGGGATGAAGCGCCTACTCCTTAGTACTTGAGAACTTCAGCAAATGATTTTATGTATACTACGTGCCTGACTTTACGTTCCACTGTTCCCTGTTGAACTGTTCCTCCCAGTATCTAATACAGGGTGGATTCCAAAGCGGTTAATTTAGAAAGTCCTTGGTGAATGCATTATGTAAATATATGCTGAAGAATTCAAGGAATGAAATAAACTTAACAGAGTACATATAAAGTACAGTGATAATTTATACTCAGCATTGTCTGATTACAATAATATTTTAAATGAAAATAGTAGTGGGGGCTTCCCTGGTGGCGCAGTGGTTGAGAGTCTGCCTGCCGATGCAGGGGACACGGGTTCATGCCCCCGTCTGGGAGGATCCCACATGCCACGGAGCGGCTAGGCTTGTGAGCCATGGCCGCTGGGCCTGCGCATCTGGAGCCTGTGCTCCGCAACGGGAGAGGCCACAACAGTGAGAGGCCCGCGTACCGCAAAAAAACAAACAAACAAAAAAGTAGTGAAATGAACTTGTAGTGTCTCAATGATATCAATAATAGGTATTTGTAAAGGTAAACTAAGTTGGGAATTTGCAGAAAATTAAATTTTTAATCTCATTTTTTTCTGATATACTGCATCACTTTTACAAGTCCCTTAATTTGTGTGTTTTGCAAAGGAGAATATAAAATGACTTTATTTAGTATTAAGCACCCAATATATCTGTAATATATATTTCATGTCAGAAAAATAGTAAGTGCCTCAACAGCTTAAAGAAAAGTCAAATTTATAAAACAAATTTGTATAATATCCTTGGATTACAGTTTCTAATTATTTCATTGTTCCTAAGGCTTGTAACAATTATAAGTAATAATCATTATTTTATTTAATTCTATTTTATTTCTCTTTTTTTTGGATTGTAGCAGTATGTGGGAAATAAGAACAAAAGACTCTGTATTCCACATCCCTGTGCATGGAATATATGTGTGCTTATTTTTTTTTTTTTTTTTTTTTTTTTTTTTTTGTGTTATGCGGGCCTCCCTCTGTTGTGGCCTCTCCCGTTGCGGAGCACAGGCTCCGGACGCGCAGGCTCAGCGGCCATGGCTCACGGGCCCAGCCGCTCCGCGGCATGTGGGATCTTCCCGGACCGGGGCACGAACCCGGTTCCCCTGCATCGGCAGGCGGACGCGCAACCACTGCGCCACCAGGGAAGCCCTATGTGTGCTTATTATGAGCACAATTTAATTGACTCCTTCATTAACTACCGTCCAAATTCTAAAGGCAGTGTGGTGTCCAATTTTCTAATTTGATTGGTATGATAAAGTCTTAGCCTTATTATTTAATATCTTTCCTATGAAAAACTGAGAGTGGTTCCACATTTTCAAAATTATCATCCATTTTCTCTAAGTATGTAAAATTCCAAATCACCTCAAATTTGGATTTTAGTATCGAAGACTGATTTTAAAGGCTGTCAGTAAATTAAGCACAAGCTACCTTTAACTGGCATTTCTACTCCACAAATATTGCCCTTCACTGGAAATTTTAAAACATTTATTTATTTATTTTAAAAGTATGTATTTCATAATATAGGAAGTCTCCTCTTCTATTAAACACCAACATCAGTGTTTATGGAACTGAATTTTCCCTCTTTTTGTTTGTTTGGACAATGTCAAGTTTAAGAGACTTTTTCCTTATTTTATTCCCTTCTCTTTCTGCTTTGAACCAAACTGCCAGGTGTGAAAGTGTGCATATCTTCACTGTTGGTTTGGAATTGATAAGGAGAATGCGTTACCATTTTCACTGACCTCACAGTTTCATTTTTCCAGTGGAGGTGATAACAGTCGCCTTGTCCTCCCATTCCTAGGAGATCTAGTTGACATAGTTTTATGTGTCTTTGACTATGCTTTCAGACAACTGAAGGAAGGCACTTTAGCCTATGCCATGACCTCTGTGCCTCTTTCATACACTACACCACGTCATCCTCTCATTCTTTTGAAATGTCCACTTTGAAAAGAGCTATGTGTTTTCATCTTCCAGAACCTATTATAATTTAACTTCCAATTAGACTGTAAACCCCAAAAAGGCATAGACTGTACCTTTATAGTAAGTTGTAGTCCCAATAGTGGCCAACATATTATTGTACCCATAATAAATGCACAATATATATTTGTGCATTTGACTTTACTTGATTCATGTTAAGATATTAATTTTATTACACCTAGTTGTTATTTTTTCCTGTTGTGGGGTCAGTTTGGTTTACTTTTCTTAGAAAGCATAAATGTTAGACAAGTAGTTCTGTTTTTCTATTGCTATTGATTTTTTTCCCTGCTTTGGCATAAATTGTTGCACTCTTCATAATCCAATAAATATGACACTAATTAGAGTCCGTCTGGTAGAGCAGCTTAGAGCAGGGGCTCTGGAGCCAGGATACCCAGCTGGAAATCTGGCTCCCTTAGTCTCTTCATACTTTGTAGTCTTGTGGTCTTGATCTTTTAAGAGGGAAGATTATAGCATCTACCTTCTAGAGTTATTTTGAGAATAAATAAATTAATAATATATGTAAAGCACTTAGATATATGTCTAGCACATAGTGAGCATCTCTTACATTTTGGATATTATGCTTGTGTAACAAAATCATATTTTAATAATTAAATTGAGTTATATTACACCCATATGACATTATGAATGTTGTGTAGGAATAAAAACATTTGAAAATTAGGACTTCATTTGGGGCCCTGCAGGCTTCGTCCACATGTCTTTATAAAATAAGTGAAGCAGATGCTCTTACAATTTATGATTTTTTAAATGAGAAAATGTTTCCTATATTTGGTTATTTTTATTTACAGAAAAAAGATTACACAGCTTGTAACTGTATTATATGTTTTAAAAATGTTTTATTATCAATTCTGATGATTTTCATACCATTGAGAGGAATTTTCTTTCAACTAATTTTTAGTAGTTAGAAAACTCCATTTTGGGTTTTCATAAATCAAGTATATAAAGAGCAGAGGATATTTTTAATATCTTTGGTTTTTTCCCTCTTAAACATGGTAAAACTGGGCCAAATTTTTGGTTTGTTTGCTCACTTTTATCTTAAAATGGAAAGAGAAGCACTTTAGAGGATACTAAGTTTGGGCTCTTAAGCATTTGAAAATTACGGTATGAGATAACTAAGATTAAAAACCTTTGTTTGTGGCTTCCCTGGTGGCGCAGTGGTTGAGAGTCCGCCTGCCGATGCAGGGGACACGGGTTCGTGCCCCGGTCCGGGAGGATCCCACATGCCGCGGAGCGGCTGGGCCCGTGAGCCATGGCCGCTGAGCCTGCGCGTCCGGAGCCTGTGCTCCGCAACGGGAGAGGCCACAAAAGTGAGAGGCCCGCGTACCGCAAAAAAAACAAAACAAAAAACACCTTTGCTTTTGGAAGGAAAGATAGGATGAATGGTGTGTAAAACTGCCTCAGGATAATGCTGCACAGCACTGCTCAGGAGAGCAAATCACAAGGTGACTGAATTCTCTGGGCATAGCAAGGAGTGCATGGCTTTTCTTCTAGGAAAGGAGTTTATACACTTCACCCAGTGCCTACATGTTCTTCCTGCTCATCTTACTAGAGACAAGGAAACACGAAGCCCAGTTCTTTCTGAAGATTTAAGGAAACCCTCAGAAAGCAACTTCCTTCATAGCATTAGTTGCAATTGGTTGCATAAGGGAGTGAGATTTTTTGGTGGGGGGAGGGGGACGGTGGTGGAGAGGCTTTAAAATTGCCTACCAGTTCCCTCAGAAAATTATTTCAAAACCTCATGGGGTAAATAAAAGGTTCTGCCAGTACTAGCTTCAAGTGTAGTTTGATTCACTTGCCTCCTACCCTGAGAAAAGATGCAGGCCATGGGTTAGTTTGCCTTGTTCTGGCCTAAGCCAGAGCTAGAAATTGCTAGGTAGGCAAGAAATGGTGTGCATGAGACTGTGACAATGCAGATATTCAGGAATTTTTCGAAAGGACCGATTTTCCTCAATTATTTTAGGTGTTGGGAAAAACCTAGAAAAGATGTTTTAAGCTGAGTACTAGATGAGTCAAGTGCCCAATAATAATAGTTACCTGTGCTTGAAAAGACATGGCATCAGTATGTTTGATTTGTTTTTTTCCTTATTTAAATGTTACTTATATGCTACTTCTCTAATGGAAGTGGAAACACTGAGGCATTTTAATAACCCCCTTTTTTTTAAACAATATGTTTCATTTTTCAAACAGTAAAGTATGTCCTTCAGAAGCCACTCATGGCACTTAGAGATTCAGCAAACTTTCCTTTGAACAATTGTCCACTCTTTGAGGCCTTCAGCTTTCATCATTCCTCTTCTGCCTTACCAAAAATAAAGAGGAAGGGGAAGGAATGGAGTACCAAGTTGAAAATGTGTCATAATTGGTCAGATTATCCCTGTTGCATGCATTTTTATAAACAGAAATGTTTACATTATAGTTTCAAAGAACAGGTTAAGGAATACTGCACTTTATTGATAGATCAGAGAACTTTTTAACTAATGGCACAAATGTTAGTGGAAGGGCCTCACTAATGATTAATACAACTAAGAATGGATGAGAAAGAACTGAAAAATAAAGTTGTCAGTCCAATGTAACTTATGGATATGTTACAATACAGTAACTTGCGTTGAAGTTTTCCTTACATACATTTCCAAATGTGCTGGAAGGGATTTAAGAGATAATGTATTCTAGACTCCTAATTTCACAGATTTATTTGTTTAGCTAATGACTTCTGATGGCCTGCTATTCCAGGCCCTGGGCTGTATTCTGGGGATAAAGTGTGGAAAAGGTGAATGCAAACTTTGCCTCCAGGAATGCAGTTTAATAAATTGTGCTGGGAGAAGTTTAGAGTCCTAGGGAAGCGCAAAACATAGTCTGAAGGTTCAGAGAAACTTCCTAGAGGAAGTGGGTTGTAAATTGAAGGCTGAGTGATGTGTAGGAGTTTCCAGGTGGAATGGGGGTGGAAGGGAGGGAGCCACGGGGAGATTATGCAACTTGCTCAACACCATACTGTTAGATTAAGTAGTCATTTTACAGTCATTTTTAAAAGCTATATTAAAAAAACCAGCATGTCTTTAGAAAGTTGTCATCAGCCTACTTATTTCATGCATGTTCTCATCTTTATAAATGAAGGTCTGAATTTTTCATTTTTATTTCTAAAATTGAACTTTTAATTTTATGATTTTTACTATTCATTCTCTCATTATTTTTCATGCAGTGAACATTTTATAATATCCAAATATGTTATAGGCCCTGTCCAGGCACTAAGAATACAAGCATGAGTAAAAGAGAGTCTTTGCCTCCCAGGGACTCATAGGCTAATGAGAGAAACAGGCATGTAAATACATAAATTGTAGCATAATGTGCTAATTTGAGATGATATTTGGACTGGGTTTTAGGGCTTGAGTAGGAGTTTCTCTGTTAGAGGGAATATTCATACACAAAGTACAAGCTGATGAATGGCCTCAGGTGACCAGACAATAGTGAGAAAGTCTGTTTAGCTGGAGCAGATGCTGTCTGGTACGATAAGGTGGAAAGTGGGTAGGGGTAAGATGGCAGGAAATTTGGCTACAAATTTATGTGGAGTTAAGAGACTTATATGCTAAGCCAGGGGTTTTGAATTTTATCCTGTAGACACCCAGATGACAAATGAGGGGGTTTAAATATGGGAGAGACGTTTATGTTAATGAGGTAATTCTGGTAGGTGATGGATCTTCCTTCTCTCTGCTTGGGTTTGCAGCATTTGTAATATTCTTCAAATAGTTGGGAGTTAGAAACCATGAAGTCACCTTTGAGGTGGTTCATATCAGAAGACAATTGTGTTTCCTAGTATTGGATGCCTGAAATAAGCAAAGTTACTCACCAGTCACAGGTAAGATCCAACAATTGCAGGTCCCCTGTTGGGAAGCTGCAGCAGTAAGATTTTGAGTGTTCAGGGAGGGAGACAACCTGTGCTCAACTGGGCAGCTGCCAAGCTATAGGCTTGACAACCGTGTGTCATGCATGCCTAATTTCTTCTTCCAGATCCACTAATTATAATTACTGAATTCAGCTTTTCTAAGAGAGGTGAGTAAGATACAGAGAGACACCACGAGTGTTATACCAATAATTGTTTCCCCACATGGAAGGAAGCTTCAGGAGTGTGGAAGAAGCATGTTGCTCCAAGGTGGCCTGGGATTGAGACAGAATAGTATCGATGAAACCAGTTAAAAGACTGTTGTTGTCAGTTTGCGTGGCTACTAACTAAGGCCCAGATTAAGTTAAAGGACATAGAACTGCAGAAAAACATTCAGAATCCAGACATATTTTTTACGTGGACAGTCAGGGTTTGGTCATCTGATAAAGGGGTGGAATATGGAGTATCTAGCGTGGGAATCTGATCAGATGTCCATAATGCCTCCAGAACTCACAAATGCAGCAGACAGAACAGATCTGTGGGCAATGGTGATGTGTGTCATTTGGATTTGCTAATCCGTTCAACAACTGGAAATAGGACCAGAACTAAGAACATTCTGATTGAAAAGAGACATTAGGAATCATTATCTATCATTTGTCTGTCTTTTCACTGTCATAACCTAGTGCCCAGAACAGTGGTTATTCATTGATTGAATTAATGAATAAAAGCTGTTATAACTTGTACTTTAAATAACAACTTCTTAAAAGTATGATGAAAGAGGACATGTGGTATTTGGAAATCCAGAAGGATCTCACCTACCATATTATGAAGAGGAAGAAAAATCAGCTTTTGTTATTGCTGCTTTGTATGTGGTAAATATCTTTGGAGGACATGGCATCAAGACAGTTTTAATCCATGGTTCTGTACCTTCCCCCTTTCACTAGTGCATTTGGTTCCTGATGTTACCGTTTCATTTCATAATGCCTGAGTAATAAAAGATTCATCTATCCTTTGTATCATTGGCCCAGTGATGAGAATGAATCCTTTTTCAGTCTTCCCTGTACATTGTCTGGCTTTTAACTGTATTTTAGGCAAGAAACATTCTCAGGAAAACAATAGTAAAACTGTACATATTTTCTTAAAAATTTTCTTAAATATCAGATTTTTTTTCTGGCTGAAAGATTTATTGTCTTTCTATTATAGAATACACTGTACAGAGTGAGGATAAAGTGGTAGGATTTAAAGCAAGTACTGGCATTTCTGCAGAGTAACCATCCAAAATAATGGAATCTTTGCACAGTTTTTCTTTGGAATTATTTTAAAGGGGTGAAGGCGATGAGGAGGGAGGTCAAACTGATAACAGTGTTGAAAGTAATTTGGACTCAACATCACATCACTTACAACTGCCTTAGACATCCATTTGAAGCACAACATGATATTTCTGTAATTATTTTACTTCCCTCTAATAACTGCATAGGAATAGGTTTGTTTCCCCAGTGAATAGCTCTGTTCAGAGCCTTCCCTTATCTTTGTTTTCCAGGTTTCACTAGTGGTTGATATCATATGCATTCTTACAGGGAGACAGTGGATAAATCAGTACTTTTCCATGAAATCAAAGATTACATACAAGAAGTAGAGCAGTGGCATGTAACAAGTTTTGCTGGGGAAAGAAGGTAGAAAATGGACAAAATAACATAATTGTTTCAGAGAACAGAAATCTTAAAACGTAGGAAAATGTTATTCAATATAGAGTGAGTGTAATACATGTCCAGAGCTTTGTTTACCATTGCCTATTATATTTGTCTTTTAAATACTAGTTAGCTTATGGTATACTAAAGGTTTATTCTGAAACCAAATATTCTTGTGAAGTGTTAAACTACAGTTAGCTGCTGCTGTGAGATGAAAAATCAAGATGTGAAATTATAAATTTAGTAATGATGTAGATTGTATACTATTGTTCTTAGTAATATGTATTTGGTATTACAGATTATTTTTGTTAATTACTTTGCATTTGTATTCTTGGCACAAATCACAAAAATAACAATATACCTATTTAAAATAGTCTTTGGTTGAATTAGATATTGACCTACATACATGTAAGTTGTAATTTCATCAGTTGGAAAATTACATTGAATCATATTTAATAGATAGCCCCCCCAGTATGGAAGCTACCCAATTCAAATGTAACATGCACATGTAATTTATTAGGTGTCCCGAATGTGCTGGCATTGCTGGAGGAGAAAGCCAGCACTTACTTGAACATACATTCAGAGGTCTCGCCTAAGCTTTATATGTTCTAATGCTATCCAGTGCCAACCTTTTTTCCATGCTAGCCATTCTTATAATATTTTGTAATTATGAAGCTTTTAAAATGTTTTCAAAGGACTTTCATTTACACAACCATTTTTTCCATACAAGTGCACGGAAGAGTGTCAAGCATATTATGTTCAGTGAACGTCCAATGATTTTCCAAGACCTCTGAAAAGCGTATTGACAATTCACTTTGTTTAACATGGCCCAATGTTTTCCCTGTATTTGCACACTGCTGCCAAATGAGCTACTACATCACCAGTATCATTGTATTACTCTCATAGTTTAGAATCTAAAATTATTCTCCCCTGATGGTGGGATTGAAACCAAATGCTTCAATTTAATTTTAACACCCTTCTAATCTGCCCTCCTACATACTTGTGGGACCTTATTTCCCATTCTTTCATTCTATATTTATTGAGTTTACAAGATTCTGGGTTAGGTTCTCCTGGGTTCACACACACACAAAAAATACATCGTCCCTGTCTACAGGAGCTTGCAATCTAATAGAGAGGGAAAAATGCAAAATGCCATTAGGTAAACTCAAGGAGAAATAGATAAACTGCTAGCATAGCACACAGGGTGGAGAGATGACTTCCATTTGTAAGCATCAAAGAAGTTTTTATGGAGGCACTGGCATTGGTAATAGAGATGAAGACTGGACAGGAATTAAGAGACTAGAGACGGGAAAGCACATTTCATCACAGTGAACAGGCTAGATACATACAAGGGGTAACTCCTTTGACTAGATCATAATGCACACAAAAAGAAATAGTAAAGGTGGAGAAATGTATCATTGCTAATTCACAAAATGTTTTAGTGTTAGGCTAAAGTATCTGAATTTTATTCTAAAGTTGGTGGTACCTGAAATCTAAAGGGCCATGTGAATAAAATATGTTCCCCTCACACACACAGGGAAACATATAATTAATTTTGTGTCTCCTTTTTGGTTTCTGCTCTTCTCCTGTTTCAACCTATACACCTTATATACTCTAAATTATGTTGACAGTAGGACTGCAGGGTAATTTATTCATATTTTAACCCAAAGTACCCAGCACAGTCTCAATGGTTCACTGAATGAATGGATAAATGGATGAATGAAGAGATGGATAAATGTTAGTATGAATAGAAAGAAATGATTGCTTTATTCTAAATGCTGCTACAGAAAATTCACAGTAAAGACAAAAGCATATGAAAGCAATGTTTATGTAAAGTATCACACGAAGACCAGCAAGTCCTCCTTCTGTTGAGGGAATGGTCAGATGCTTGATACTTTCACTTGCATTGAAAATAGTAGCTTCATCACTGGTCACCCTGCATTTACTCTTGCTTCCTTATAATCCTACCAGAATCAGCTTTATAAACAGGAATTACATCATTTCATTCCCGTGTTCCAAACCCTCCAGTGGTTTCCTACTTTATTTAGAATAAAATTCTTCCCACAGCTTATGGAAGCCCTCCTTGATCAGGCCTCTGCCTATCTCTAGCCCCCCTCTCCTCTTCTCTTGCTTGCTTTCTTCCACGCACATAAAGCCTCCCTTCTACTCTTCAAGTGCATCAACTTCAGCTCCTCTGTAACAGTACCTTCTGCCTGGAATGATCTGCCTCAAGGTCTTCACATGCTGTCTCATTCTTATCCTTTGTTTTAGCTCAGATGTCATCTCATCATAGAGCCCCCTGTGCCCCTCCGTCCCCACCTTGATCTTCCATTTCTCAGCCCCCTCACCTCATAACACTCTCATTGATATATCTCTCTTCATAGCCGTTTTCACTATCATATAGTTCACTTACTTGTTTACCTTTTATTTTTTATCTTCTGCCAACTGAAATGTACATCCCACAAGGGCAGTTCCGTTATCTGTGGTTTACTACAGTGCCTACAGCTGGATTTAGTACACAGCAGACAATATTTACTAATTGAATGAACCAATGCAAGCTAGTGCCGTATTTTTTTTCCTATGCCATCATTATTAAAGTCCCAGAAGAACATCCTGTATTCAGTGCCTTGCTGTCTGTGCCAGATCCTTTCTCCTTAACCCCTTTTATTCTGCCTTTTGCCTTCATCATTTACCTGCACATGTCATCTTTTTACTGCTCATTGAACTCCAGATCCCCAAATCTGATTACCTACCTTACATTTCTCTTGTATCTGACATTTCTTTTTTTTTTTTTTTTTTTTTTTTGTGGTATGCGGGCCTCCCTCTGTCGTGGCCTCTCCCGTTGCGGAGCACAGGCTCCGGACGCGCAGGCCCAGCGGCCATGGCTCACGGGCCCAGCCGCTCCGCGGCACGTGGGATCCTCCCAGACCGGGGCGCGAACCCGGTTCCCCTGCATCGGCAGGCGGACGCACAACCGCTGCGCCACCAGGGAAGCCCTGACATTTCTTGAAATGATCACTTCTTGGCTGTATGGCTCAGAAACATCTTGATTCTCATGAAACTCTGATGATTCCTCTTCTGGCTTTAGTTCAGGTTGTGATTGCTGCCCCTTTAAAAAATAAATGGTTCATTCTATTTTTACCCAGGTTTGTGTTCTTTCTCTAGAATTTCGTCCATCATATGACTGTATCTAATCCCAAGGTGTAGGGCCCTCTACTAAGGTCTAGGTGTTTATCTCCAAATGCCTCTGAAGGTATTCCCAGTTGGTAAAGCTGTGGTGGATTTGTAGTTAGGTTCAAATCCCGAGAATGTGATCTGTGTAACTTATCTCAGTCTCAGTTTCCTCAGCTATAAAATTAAAATAATACCTATCCTGTGAAGATCCAGAGAGATAACATATACATGGCCTCATCCAAAACCAACCACATGTTCCTGGGGCACTCGATAAATGTTTGTCTTTATTATCATCATGAATTCTATTGAATATAGCCTTTGTCAATACCAAAGATAGTTCTTGACTGCATGGTAATACAACCAGTACTCTATATAAAGAAGCTATATTTTTGAATCGTGCATTTACTTAAGTGCTAAAATTGTTTAAAATAAACTCTACTGTATGTTTTAAGTTTGCACTGAAGTATGCCTACAGCCGATTGACAAGGGAAAAAAAGTCATAAGATGGATATCAAAAAGTAACATTAATGAGCTGCTAAAGCTAAAATTACAGGAACTTATGAAATTGGTTAAACATAAAAACCATTAAACTGTTTACTGAAGCTTCACAGATATACTGCAGCTAATGAGCATTTCTGCTATTTAAATAAGCCCAAATTGAACACACATTACATGGATACATAATTAGTCATGGCAGTCAAACACACATAGACTTACTTTTAAAGCTCTATTTAGGGAATCTTTTCCATTTGATTTATTTTGTTAATTAAAATATTTTTCAGTATTCACTTATATTTTAATAATATTGTTTTCACAAGTAGTGTAATTTACTTCTGGCTTTCTATTTGTTTTTATTTATGCTTTAAATGCAGCAAATGAGGATTTTATATTAAACATTTTTTAACCCCTTTCTGTAATTATTTATATCACTTGAGGGTATCATCCAGCATTTTAAAAAGTTCTTTCACTGAGAAGTATACATAAAATATTTCAGTAGCCTTTCCACTTTTTTCACTGTCTCCTAATTATCAAGAGATATTAGGCACCCAAATGTGCATAGAATTATGATGATTATGGTCCAAATCAGATTAAAGGATGATCTATTCCTTCAAGGAGTTTGTAGTCGTAAGTAGATGGTATCATTGAATATAAATAAGCAAATCAAAGTGCAGCATTTGGGAATCCAACTGAGAATTTGAAAACAATCCCCATATATTTTCCTCAAGGACACTGACCTCCTTGAGGAGATCTCTTCCAGAGAAAATGAAATCAAATCTTCAAGGAGTTTAGTGTTCTAAATAGATGGAATTATTGCAGAGAAATAAGCAAATCAAGGTGAAGTGCTTAGACAATTTTAATTCTGAATTGATTAGTTGGTCAGTTTAGGAAATGAGAATGAGACTCCCTATAGAATACAAGTAAAACAAAAGGAGTTGCTACAGGCTATTATTGACATCCATCTTTTGTATTTAACTTGGGGAGCCTAAGCTTGTCTTGGGCATGGAGGGAAAGAAAATTAAATCTGTACTTTTACACTGCATGAATTCTACAAGCATATCCAAACTGAGCATTATTTAACCATAGCAGTAGGAAAGTCAAATAGTTAAATCAATCAAAAGAAATTAGCCAAGTGCCTAGTCTTCTCTAATCAGTGTGTTTGTCACTGTAGAGACTTTCTTTAGAAGCTTTGGGAAGCTTTTGGAAAATACTTGGGTTTCTTCTCTACAATGAGCTGATTCTCTAATTGTGGAAATAAGACCTACAAGAAAGATAATTGCTGCCCCTCCAACCCTAATCTGCTTCATTTTAATTATTCCCATGGTTCCCAATAGTGAAACTTTAAGAGACTGTTTTTGGCCTATTCCTGGCTTTTTCTTTCCCTCACACCAAGGGTCAGTGGCAAGGAGAGCTTTGGAGTGAGAAATAACTGGATTCATATACTGGCTTTACCACCTCTTGGCTGTATTTAGGATGCTAATACCTACGTTAAAGAGTTGTGCTGTGGTCTAAATGAGACTACTATATGGAAATATTCAGCATCATGTCTGCCTCACACAAGGGATCAGTGAATGCTGATTGCTTTCCTTAACATTCTTCATTAGGTGAGGATGATATAAATGAGATGTAAGAAGTAACTAGTAGAGAATTTCCTTTGGTTGAATTGTTAGAACATGGTAACTGACTGCATGTTGAGATAAGTGGAGAGAAAAGATTCAAAGATTATGCCAAGACTAAGATCTATTTCTAGGTTTTTTTGAGAAGGAAGAATAGGAAAAAGCAGCAGTGAAGGTTAAAGAGTGATCATGGAGGCAAATGGAAAAGCGGAAAGTGTGGTGTCCTTGAAGCCAAGATAAGGGACTTTTATGAGGAGGAAGTGGTCATCTGTTGAATGCTACTGAGAAATCAAGAAAGACAGTGCCACACGTAGGGTGAGACAGTTGAGGCACCGACCTGCCCTTGCACGATCTTGAGCCTAAGGACCTTCTTAAATCTTGTTCTCTGGGTGTCTCACCCCACCCCACCCTAGTTCCTGAAGTGAGGTGATGACGGGAAGGGTCACTGGATGTGGCAATCTGGATCATCTTAGTGATAAGAGTTTCAGTGAAGCTTTGGTGGTCACAATGAATAGGAGACGTGAAAAAACAAGCTTACTAATAATTGTGAAATGTGAAAATCCCAGAGGAAGCTTGTGAACTAGGTTTTAGATGTGACAATTTAGAAGGGACAGTAGAGCATCCACACTGGAATCTCTAACAGGCAGCTAGAAGTGTCAGAATAAAAAAGCAGAAGGTAATGTTTGAGGTCATTTCCAGAGAGATGAAGTTAAAAGCACAAGACAACTATAATTTCTGACACAGAAAAGTGTAGTAGACAATATTTGAGAGCTGGGAAGAGGATGATGACAAGATGAGGAAGAGCCAGATAGAGCCTAAGGACAGTTTAAAAAGAAGGAGAGGCCGGATAGAGTAGCATTCCGCAAATCAGAGAAGGAGATCAAAATTACCGTGATTCATCTATGGGATGCTATAGAAAGGCAAAAAGGAGGAGAAATGAAGTCACGGAATTTGGTGACCATAGAGACCATATTTTCATAAGAGGGGTACACTGGAAGGAATAATTGTGTGGTAAAAAATGTAGGTAGTGTAAATTACTCCAGAAATTAGATAAAGGAAGATGTAAGAATGGCAGTGAGAAGAGAGAACCAGGTTAAGACCAGTTTTTCAACATAGGAGATGAGAGAGGAGAATATGAGAAAGACAATAGTCTAAAAAGAATCAGAGGTACTTGAGGTTCTGTAGGAGCAGGAAGGTACAGTATCAAGGTTGACTTTTGAGGGAAAGAAAATGATGAATTGTCATTGTCCGCTCCATTGTGTTTGGGAATGGACAGCATATTGATTCGAATACTCAGAGGCAGAAGGGAGGTGTGAGAACAAAGCTCGTGCCAACCAGACGTGATATTCTTAGTTGAAGGCATTCTGTGGTTCTGTCCCCTCCTTACCCCAGGTTATTCTATTTAAACACAGCTCTGATATCCTGGCCCTGTAATTAGAATTTATTTGCTCTTGCTGAGATTTTGCTTTCAGCTCTGATTTACTGAGATTATTGCCTCAGCTCGCCTTTTTGTTTCATTGTGCTTTGGTCTTCTTGGCTAATACGTTATGTAAAATTAAACAACAAGCACATTGATGAATTCATCTGTTTTCAAGATACCATTTTACTATAAATGTTGAAATTTTTTATTCCCCCCATTGTTTTATAGCATCTCAAACTCTCCAAAGAATACTAATAATCGTTCTTCATTATGATTTCTGTTGTATTGTTTTATTGCTTATGGAGAATTAATTTATATTTATGTACTAAAATATAACATTCTTGACATCTTTTTATAAATACTGAGAAATATACTTGTCATATGCTTGTGGGTTTCTCTTCTACATATATGACAGCACAGCTACATCAGTTTAATTGACCTTGGCAATCTGCATCTGCCAGTGATGTGTCCCTGAGGGACGGTTTCTGCAATTTTAAGCTGTGGCTTATTGAAGAACTTGTGTGTCACAATACAATTAAGTCTATATAAAAAAATCATCTCATGCATAACATTAAGTTGACTAAAAGTTCCTATTTCCAAACCATTTCTTGTTTTAAAGCTACCTCAGAGTGTCTTTGTTTTTTAAATAAGCTCATTCGAACATAGTAGTGATTAAAGCAGAAAATTAACATAAATCTTGAATGTTTGGTATGAATTAAGGATGTTTTCATTCCTTTTAAAGACTGCATAAAATTCCAGGCACCATAACATTTAACACATTTCTATCCTATTTGCAGAATAATATAGACTGTGAATAAGCACGTTTTGGGATTCTTTTTCAAGTTCTTTTTCTGTTCATCTATGGAACTACCAGGACATATGCTGCAGTCTCCAGCAAGATGCAATCTCATGGAAATCTGTGGGGAAACTGTGTGTGATCATAACAGAAAATCCCTCTTTCCCCGCCCCCATTATTTTATAAACAAGAAAGAAAATAATACAATCCTTCTATTAATATTCATTTAACACTTCATAGGATATGGCAAGCAGTTATTTGGTTTGCAAATGTAAATATACATTTTTCATCCCCTTATGCTTTCATTCCTTCCAAGCTAGATAAAGGCAAAACAGAAGATATCCTTCTGAGACTTATTTTTATTGTATTCCAAGTTAAACGTATCAGCAGAGATGTAAGAGAGCCGTGAGGAGTCCATAGAAGGATAGTTACAATGACGAGGAGGATGAAAGTCCCTCTAAGAAGAAGCAGCTAAATAAATGAACTCCTTCCTGACAAATTATGAATAAAAGCATATAGATTTTTTTCAGTGAATCCTTAATTTGAGTTCTAAGTTAAATACTTTGGAGCTTTAAAAATATGATTAAGTAATAGAAATAGCTACATTTCAAAAGAGTCATCGAAATCGTGAAAGTGTTATTAGGATCCACAATCAGAATCAACAAAGTTTCAAAAAATTAATTAATCCCCTCTCTCTGTCTCTCATGTTTAAATATTGAGTCCACTGTGCCTACAGGGAAACGATCCTAATCATTTGATGTTCAAGTTGTAATGAATAGTCATTCTTGTGTTAGCTGCTTAGTGCCACTGATTGAAAACATTTCTGACCCACTAAAGCATCGCTTATATTCTTATAAGCTGTCCGTGTTCTATTTTTTTCAATTTTTTCAATGATCCTTTATCATTTGGACAAAGAAAAAGTTAAAATATTAGATATTAAAATGCAAACAAATGACCTCTGTTTTGATTGATGTAAGCTTTGCTATACTATTTAATAACATCATAACCAATTGCTTGATCTCTCATTTTTTCTGTTTATTTCTTAAATGAAACTATGAACATGTTAAACTTGAAGCCCTCTAAAAAGAGTAGGGGGAAAATTAAATAGGTGATTTTCAAAAGGGGGCTGAGATCATTTTTACTGTGAGAGAAAAATTCTGTTTTGGAATACAGTGTCATAGTTATTTGATTATTTGTGAGGTTAGTTGCATGTTACAAATGATAGAAAAATTAAAAGTTTATATTCAGGTCTGACTTCAAGTTATAATTGAGTTAAATATTGAGGAAAGAGAGCATATTTTAAAAAGTAAACATGAGTATGTATGAATGTTTAGAGACATAAAGTAATATAAAGTGTATCCAGTGGAAAGACCCATGAGTAGAATAATGCTTTTGAATTCACAAATAAATATTCCTAGGTTGGCTTATAGTGTTGGTGCTAAATATTTTAAGAAATGCAAGAATTACTTATTAAACTTCTAGTAACGTCTACTATTTATTGACTGAGTTAGTGATAGAGCTCTAATATTAAAGTGAATCACACCATATGCATTTGTAAATCATAAAAAAGTTATAAAGCACATTACTCATGAACTTCAATTTAATTCAGCAAGCATTTATTCAGCACCTACTATTTAAGGTGTACTGAAGAGTAGATTCAAGTTTTGCGAGACCTGAAGCCTATATAACTTGAGGACTTTCTATAAGAAAGAAAAAAATTACAAATTCAAATTTAGGCCTTGAAAGAGGCCCGTGCAAGTGAGGGACCCTGAAGCTTAAGCTTCAATAACTTCACAGTATATATGTCTTTGACTCTAATAGCTGCTGTGGGAAATCAAAGATAACTAAGGCATAATCCCTGCATTGCTCAAGCTTAGAGTGAAATCTGTGCTAATCTTCAAGGATATTCTTGTAAAAAAATGAGGAAAATGTATAAAAGAGCTTTGATCTCCTAGTGAAATAATTTTGAATTCCTTCTCATTTAAAAACCATCTTTATTTCAGATCTCTATGTAGGACAAGGTTGTATCAAAGTCTTGGACAAATAAGGTCATTTCTTGTACAGGAGAATTATTTTTTACCCCTTGCATGTGAGTGTGTGTGTGTGTGTGTGTGTGTGTGTGTGTATGTCTCTATACCATTCAATGATGGTGTGTTACAGTTACCATTATTATAATAGGTTGAATTGACGAGCCATGCTCACTATCGACGTTTTGCAACTCAGGTAATTGTCAACAGATGGTAGTGATGATCTGTTATGCAACGGGGAACAAATGCTAAAGGTCTCTTTTCATGTGACCTTTAAAGACAATAGAAAAATCTTCTCAGAATGCCATTCTGTATTGAAAATAATTACATGAATATTTAATTTTACTCTCAATGAAGGGTGAAATTGCATCAGAGATACAAACAATAGAAGATTTTTAAATAAAAACCTGAGCATGATGGCATTGATCCATCTACTCATCATCCATCCATCCATCCATTGAATTGAGTGTCTCTTATGTTTTAAGTGCTGTGCTAGGCTTGATGGCACAGTGGTAAGCAGCATAGCATGGACACATTCTTGTTCTCATGGAACCTACAGTCTTGTGGGGAAAACACAATCAACAGTAGTCCCTTAATAGTTTTCTAGAATTCTAATATTCTTCAAGTAGAAAGCTACAAATATGCACCAGGGTTTTATTTTTATGTTTTTTTTTCTATTATTGCTCAGAAAAAAATAATTTTAGAATAACATGGTTTACATTTGGCTATTTTATTTTAAACTTAAATCATTCATCTATTCAACAACTAATTTTTGTATTCTAAGAACTTCCAATATTTTCTCCTTTTGTTTATATTGTTATATTTTCTTTTCAATTGGAGTAAAAAATAGCTCCCTTAGTCTATCTTGAGAAGCTGTGCTTAAAATTCATGATATGAATACCTGGAAAGAACATTTTATCTTAAACACTGGCTCAGTTTGCTCCATCATATATGGTACTGTCTACCTTTCTTCATTTCTTCTCTAGATCAACCCCTTAATCTAATTTAGTTTCTTTTATCTCTTCCAAATATCCAGATCGTGTGATGAGTGAGTTTCCTTTAGGTAATTTTTCTTAAAGGGACTCAACCTCTTCCTTTTCCTGACATGTTTAGATTCATTGGAACACAGCATATTTAGCAGATAATTTAAATCTCTTTTACAGAGCAATTTCCACAAGGAACTAATGTTAATGGTTGCATTTGTAGATTTTTACAAAATAAAACAGAAATTGCTGGCTAAATGTAACTGTATTCTGGGTCCATTAAATCGCTTAACATTAAGTGTAAGTAATTTGATGGAAATGTAGAAGATATTGTCTTGTTTGGTTCATAAAACTTGCTGTGAAAGGAAGAGATTGGCAGTTGATTCAAATTCACAATATAACTTACATCTATGTTACACAGGAATAAATTAGGGATCATACGAATAGTAACAGATTTGTGAAAATAATGGTCATGGACAAAGTTTTAGAAAATGCGTTTTATAACCATTAGAATATTTAAAGGACTGTAGTCTGCCAAACTTCTTACACATAAATACCAGATCTGAAACATTGCCCAAATCTGTGGTGTTTAACACCTACATGTGAGTTTTATTTTGAATTGGTTAAGTCAGTACACTTTGAATGTGTTGTTAACTAAGATATTTCATTAACTTTCCATTTTTATGGTTCATTAAAAACAGTTGCTTGAATCCCTAGAACAATAATTACATCATAATTTTTCTTAATTTTCAAATTATTTTTATGTGATGCACAGATTAGTCATTGCCTGTTGTCTTTCACTTTTTTCCAGTAAAAGAAGCCTTGAGCCCTATAAAATTTAACAGATGGGATCTCCCAGAAGTAGATCCAGAAACTATGCAAACCAGTGAACCATGGGTGTTTGCAGGTGGTGATGTTGTTGGTATGGCTAACACTACAGTGGAATCCGTGAATGACGGAAAGCAGGCCTCTTGGTACATTCACAAATATATACAGGTAGGTGTTTGCCATCAATTTCAGTTAATTTTTTCCAATGGATAAGTACTTCTTTATTTTTGCTACTCATTCATATGAGCATTTCTATAAGGTATATAGTAACTATATATGCAATAGGTCACATACATATTTACTTGGATAAAATTTTTTAAATGTGGACTGGATAGTAGACCTGTTTAGGTGATTGAAAATTCATTTGTGCATTTCTACCAGTGGAATACTATGAAGTTATTCATCCTGTATTCAAAATATTTATCAATGCTTAAAGACATAGATAATACATTTATCAAATCTGGATGATATGCAGTATGATATAGAATCTATATTCCTAATAATCTTGCATAGTCCAGAAAATTATGTTGTCTGTCCACGTGGATCAGTGAGTTCCTATTCACTTCTTAAATTATATGCACCTAATTGAAAAGAAAACAAATATTTTATAAATTTCAATTGTAATTATTTTTTCACTATTTGCTGTCATGATACAAATGCAGAATGTAAAAATGGTAAAATATAAAGTTAAACGTACTCTGGTACAGTAATTTTGTGCTCTTGGGGACAAAAGCCATATCTACTAGATTTCAGTTGTCTTACTTTTTGACAAAATGCTCTGTTCTTTTCTTGCTCTATAATTTAACTAAATGTAGACACAGTGACCTCATTTACATAAAATGTTTCTGGAAAAGTTTGCTCTTGTAAATAAAATCCTTATTTTTCTTTCCTATTCAAGAAAGGCTCTAAATTCACGGTATAATTCCTGCCTCCCTTCTTTTGGTTTCTCACATGCTAGCAAAATTCACTTTGTCTTTAATGTTTCCTTGAATATTTTTCTTCCTCTTTGTCACCACCATTTAGTCTATTCTGGTTGTTCTCTACTCTTTCTGTAATTCATCCATGACTACTTACTTACTAGGTAGGGCCTGGACTTGGTACTGATTACATCATATTTTTTATGTTCAGTTAACCATCCTACTCCCACCTCACCTCGGCATCTCTGAGTAGTGGGTCTTGAGATGTTGGCATCTGGGCAAGAGTGTGGTGTGGTGTCCCATAGAGGTAAAGCTCTAAGAATGGGTGTAAACCACAGCCTACTGGTTGTGCATAGAGACAAAGGAGGCAGCGTTTTGAGGAGATGATAAATCTAAAATTAAGAATTCTGTCCAAATCATTCATAAATCAAAAGGGACTACGCTAGGAAGAAAAGGGGAAAAGGAATGCAATTTTAACAGACAGAAATCTGGGAGTACAAAGGAGACATGTCGGTAGTGGTTTTGGCTCTAGTTGCTGCAGCATCTGTATTTTGGAGAGTCCGTATGGCCTCAGAAATTCACAGCAGGAACAGTTCAAGACAACTACCCAGGATGGACTCCTGTTTTGGCTTTTTCACTTTTTCTGTCCCAAAACTCTTTTAATTTTCTCATTCTACTCTTATTTCTTATTTTCATAGTGTTCTCCCAAGGCTCCCAAGTTCATAACTCCATAATCTGTATCGCCAGTAGGGCATTCTCTTCCATGATCCAGCTGTCTGCTAACATCTTCACTTGTCTAAACTACATTTCAAATTCACCACTCCATTTGGATATATATCTTACCTACACTTCAAACTCACTTCTTTTAAACCAAACATGATCTCCTAAACTTGTTTCATCTCCAGTATTTAACATTTCTGATTCCTAGAGTCAAATCCTCTACATCAATGGTCCTCAAACTCTGGATTACTCAGACTAATAAAATTTTCAAAATCAATCTGGAAACCAATATAGGGCTGATTGCTTCTTGTTTTGCTGAGTAACAGCATTAAAATAAACACTCAAACACAGAAATTATAATATTTACTCGCATTTATTAATGAGAAAGTTTATGAGAAAAGTAGGAAACAGCGCAGTCTCAGAATAGAGATAATTCTTAAGAAAACACAGTTGAAAGATTTATGCTAGTGTGTTAACACACCTATTTTTCTCATAAAACAGCACTGCTGTACACACCCTTATTTATGAGTTATTTATCTAAATTTTCTTTTCTTCTCTGTCTCATATATGCCTGGTCAATTCTATCCCTGTAAAGACGTTCATACACTTATTTTAATTTGCTTATTTTTTGTGTGAAATACGATTTTTGGTTGACCAGACATATATCTCACTGACCAGTCTGTTAACTCCTTGAAGAAATGAAAGTAGACCCAGGAGAAGGGAAAAGGCTTTTGTGCTACGCCAGATAAAACCTAGTGAAGATGTGAGTTCAGTTTGCAGAAGTGAAAATGGTGGGAAGGCGGAGATGCTAGAGAGATTTGAAAAGGTAAAATTGAACATAGGCAAGTGGAGAATGGCGTGTGTTATTGTTTTCTAAATATTTAAATCCATTTGTAGCTTTTAAATTCAAAGACATAGAGAATGTTTACTATATTTTTTGATGATGGTGGTTTTGTAGTGCTTCACAATTATCATTCAGAAAGATTCTTAAGGGTATTTTTTTTTTTTTACTTCACTGTTATCTTTCTACTTGAGAATGGCGTGTGTTATTGTTTTCTAAATATTTAAATCCATTTGTAGCTTTTAAATTCAAAGACATAGAGAATGTTTACTATATTTTTTGATGATGGTGGTTTTGTAGTGCTTCACAATTATCATTCAGAAAGATTCTTAAGGGTATTTTTTTTTTTTTACTTCACTGTTATCTTTCTACTTCCCTGAATCTGATAAATGTATGCTGATAAAAATGAGCAATCATTTTACTTAGTTTCCACTTACTCATGAAAGGAAAGACACAGACTCTTAGGTATTATGAAAAAAAAAAGTGCATGTACTTTAAATATATATTGCTAGGAATGATAATGTTTAAAATATAAAAAAAATTAAAAATTTTTGACCAGTAAAAGTTTTGGATTTGGCTGAAGAATTCAGATTTGTCAAAGAAAGTATTGAATGGCATTTTAGAAATGTAGTAAAAACAGAAGGTAGATAAAATCTCTGTCAGGTAAAATGAACACTTTCACTATTCTGCGAGGGTGTTGGATACAAAGTGCTAAGCACTTATGAGACTAAAAAGGAACATATAGACAAAGTAGGATTTTTCTCTCTTTACACTGTCAGTAACTTAGTTCTGGCCTCTGTCACCTCCTAAAATTGCCCCCAATTTCCCCCTGTCAAATCCAAGGCCCCTATGCCGCAGCCAGAGTCATCTTTCTAGAATACAAATTTGATCGTAATTTCCTCACTTAAAACCCTTCAGAGGCTCCTCTTTATACTCAAGATAAAGTCCAAACTCCTTAGCTTGTGATACCAATTTGAATTGCCCCTAACACATCAAGATATCTCCTACATCTGGGCCTTTCCCGACTCCACCCATTTCACCTGTCTGTATCCCGCTTGTCCTTCAGGTTTTGCTTCCTTCTCCTCTTCCAGAAACACTTTCCTTCTACTGTGTTCTTTAGCATCCTATGTTTCCCTGATTGAAGCCTTCTTACTGGTCTGATGCTACACAAGCCAGTGGCGTGCTAGTTTACTAATATACCCTCAAAATAAAGAGTGTATTCATCATTAAATAGGAAAAAACGTAGGGATAATTGATTTTAAAGGAATTTAAAGAAGAGTTAAGAAAACTAATATATTTTTTATATAAGTTAATTAGCACTGTAAATAACTAGTGTTTTCTTACCAATGTAGCATTAGTTTAGAAAATTTATATAATGCCTGAAGTGTATTCATGAATGAAGGTTTATAACACCTTGTCTTAAGTTATACTTTGGGGAAACATGCAACACTAGATAGTGGACTTAAAAAAATGATTTTATACATACATTATAGTATTAATTCATACATGCAATCATTGCAATTGGATATTTAGAATTTCTTTGAAATATACTTTTTCAGGTAAATGTGATTATTTAAAGACACACATGTTGAGATTTCAGTAATTCCCATAGTTATCTGAAGTGAGCTTCACTTAAATTTTATTAGTTAATTTAATCAGTTACCACTTATTGAGTACCAACTGTTGGGTCTAACACTTGACTTTGGGAGGGTACCAAAGTGAATAAATGAGGAGGAGTATAATAGAGTAGTTAGAAATTTGAGCTCTGAACTAAACAGGTCTGATTTCAACAATACTTTCAAACTGTATGACCTTGGGAAAGTCACTTCATTGCTCTAAGACGTGGTCTTCATAGGGGTAAAGAAATGATTTCTTAATAAGGGAGCAATAATAAAGTTGCTACCCTGTTGGGTTTCAGGGAAGAATATATAAGGGAATTTATGGAAAGTTCTTAGTAAAGAGTCTGAGCTCTAAATATTTATTGTTTGTGAATTATTAGAGATTATTCCCTTTGGACTGTTAAAATGGTATCAGAGAAAAATTATAAAATAGGAGATTTGAATAGAAAGTCAAAGTATAGTATTATAACGGATGAAGATTGAAAGAGGCTGTTTCAGGTCATGATAAGAGCATTTTATCTAGCCATTCATTTATTCATCCATATGCATCCATCTGTCTATCCATGTAGTCATTCATGCGTGGATTCATTCATTCATTCAGTAAGCAGTAGTTGTTTAAAATGGTGCTTTACAAATAGTTATGGAAGCATACATATAATACAAAATAACAAATGCAGTAATAAAAAATGTAAAGGCATGAGGCAGTATGGAAGAGATAATGATTGATTCTGCCTGGAGGTGGGTATCAGGATGTGGAGTGAGCAGACGTCATAAAAATCAAGATACACGTAAAGAGGGAAGATAAGAAAAACTGGAAGAATGCTGAGTGATTTGAATCGCTGGAACTTAAAGAAGCCTACTGGATAAAATTGCATAGCTTGCCCACTGTGCAAGGGCTACCCAAACAAGGGTACCAGTTGGCTGAAATCCAGACCAAGCTCCACTCACCAAACAATGGCATCTTTTGCTGTGCTGCTTCTATTCAGAGGTAGGAGTGCCTTCCTTGAATTTGCACAAAGGTGCTTTCTGCCTGCTCTCTAAGCCTTGCACCTGTGCTACAGCTTTTTTTTTTTTTTTTTTTTTTTTTCACCAAAAGGCAGTCTGGGCTAGTGGAGGCCCTGAACATGGAGACTATATAGGAAAAATGGGAGAAAGGATCTGGGGTTTATTATACTGGGGTTAGAGCATGATGAGAATACCCAGTTTGGGAATTTAATTTGGAGTATGTAATGAGGCAGGAATGTGGTAGGAACTGTTTGAATAAAGAAGTGATAGTGTCAGATCTGAAATTTATATAGAGAGAAATATTTTTCATTTTGTCAGCATTTCCCTCCTTTTAAGTCATTATTTTAAAATATTAAACTTGCTCTTCTTTGGTTGTACTAATAAGTGATCCAATATGACTTCACCTTACTTGTTTATAATACTATGATATTAGTGGAGTCCAGGCATATTTGAGTTTTCTTCTTTCACTTAAATGAGAATACTGACTATCTAAGATAATTTTGACAGTGTACCCAAAGAAAGAGTATGCAACTGAAAGAATGACTACAGGTAAACAAAAAAATTCTATAAATTTTCAAATTTGCACTTGTACTTATATCTTCGTAATGGATTTATTTAACTAGTGTGTGTGTGTGTATGTGTCTGTGTGTGTGTGTGCATGTGTGTGGACAGATGGATAGATAAAGAGTTCTGTAATAGGAAAAAAAAGAAATTAACAACATTAACCCATCAGCCTTCCTTCTCTAAAGGAGCTTATAATGATGTTTGAATTCAATTATTTCATCCACGTGAAATAGTTAGAGAAAAATATATATGACGTAATAGAAAGCTAAATTTACTGTAACAAGTAAATGCTAAATTAGTCAAGGAACAGAAATCAATGTTGACTAGAATTATTAGAGAAGACTCAAAAGAAGTAGTCCCTGATTTTTATCCTCCCTGGAACATGCCTTTTATATTCACTTGTCAACCGTTGAAATAACAGCCACTAATTGTTTAGCATCTATCATACATTGTACAGTTTTTGGTTATAATGACCCTGTTAAACAGGCATCGTTATCTATGTTTCATAGCTGGTAAAAATACTTTACCAACTTTACCTACTTTACTTTAGGCTCAAATGATAAACCTATTCAAGGTCAGTATCCTGTTAGAAATGAAGCCAAGATTTGAACACACAAATGTCTAGCTGTTAAGTTCCCCTGTACTGAACTACTTCCCTGGTACTTTTCAACTCTGGAATCTTAGTTTTCTTGCCAATTAGCAGCAGTCCTTGATATCTTCCCCTACAGTATGTGTTAAAATTTAAAAATATAATAATGCAGTAGAACTTCTCCTGAGAGTTCCTCTGTAGTTTGAAACTGAAATTAGAAGATTGTGATTGGAGGCTGTACTCTGTGTATAACTTAATTCTGGTTAAAAATATACCTTAACCAGAATGATTACGTGTATAGAAAAGTTCTAGGAATTTGAACTTCCCAGAGAAAGAAAATAGAGGGGCAATTAACTCGATTAAAGACTATTTAATTATTAATTGGAGTAAAAATTAGACATTTAATTATATAGGTAAATCCAGAACATTTATCAATGATAAATTGGTTAAATCCAGAACATTTATTTAAAAACGCAGGAGTACAAAAAAGTTATCTTGTCCTATGAAACAATAATCAATAATTGTTTGGTTAATCCGAAAAAGTTAAAATGGGGACGTATTAAAAGGATATACACATACATTAAGCATATCATTTTATTTTAATGCATTTAAATATTTTCTCATTTTCATTTCTCTTAAAAAAAATAAGCAGGGCCAAGATCTTTTCAATCCAATCACTGTAGTTCTAGAATATTTCTTATCTAAACCTAACTATAATATATTGTCTACGACTTCCATTTTTGTATTTTAAAGTGGAGCCACATTTTCAAGGAACATACATAACAATTTTCTGGGTTTTTATGATCGCCCTGAAGTCATTTCAGTTGTTTCTGTCACACTTAATTTGACAGCAACTGTTTTTTAGTAACTCACCTTTTTATCATATCTTTTGAAAACATTCAACTTAGTTTTCACAGAATCAACCCTCTTTCTTTTCACATTCGTATAGCTCATCGATTTATATAATTTTTATTTACACTTTGAGCCAACACAAATGGGATAAAGAGTGTACAACTGACTCTTAATAAGCACACAACTCAACAAGTGGAGTAGAAGGTTCATAGGCACACAGGAGCACCCCACCCATTACAAAGATTCAGTACTCCTTGGCCTTCCTTTGTATATCTCAGAGAGGAAAAGGAGAGAAGAAACTAGTCTAGTGAATCTGTTTGGTGCAACCAACTTGGTTAAGAGAGTGTAAAAGGTGCCTAAGGTCCTCCTTTACCAAAGAGGACCTTAATACCTTAATACCAAATGTTCTTTACAAAAATACAATCATTCAGAAGATTCAGCACTTACTTTGTTCTAGTATTGACATAAAAACAAAAATTTAGTCACAAAACGTAGAGGGAAAAAAGGCTATATGATACCTCACCATGCTATGGCCTTCTCTGAGAACTTGGAGATAGAATACAAGCTAAATTCTTGTAAGTCTAATCCTAGAACAGAAGTTCATTTTTCCTAAAGTAATCATGGTAGTTCTCAGAAAATGATCTTGTAAACATGAGACATTTTGTCAAATAAAGCAATCTAAATATATGGAAATTATCTCAAAAGTCACTGGTTTGATTACATCATTAGAGTGATCCTTTAGTCATGTCACTATTCTGTGATTCAGAATTCTATTTTAAATTCACTATCTCTCATATGTAACATTAAAAAACCACAATATTGGGCTTCCCTGGTTGCACAGTGGTTGGGAATCTGCCTGCCAATGCAGGGGACATGGGTTCGAGCCCTGGTCTGGGAAGATCCCACATGCCGCGGAGCAACTAAGCCCGTGAGCCACAACTACTGAGTCTGCGTGTCTGGAGCCTGTGCGTCTGCGTGTCTGAAGCCTGTGCTCTGCAACAACAGAGGCCACGATAGTGAGAGGCCTGCGCACCGTGATGAAGAGTGGCCCCCGCTCGCTGCAACTGGAGAAAGCCCTCGCACAGCAAAGAAGACCCAACACAGACAAAAATAAATAAATAAATTTATTTAAAAAATAAAAATAAAATAAAATAAAATAAAAATAAAAAACCACAATATTTATTACTGGTGTGGAAGGGTTTATCTAAATGGACATGCTGCTGCTATGAAAGCAGTTGTGGTGGTACAAAGATAAATATTGAAAGGCAAAAGACAAGAGTTCTTAGTGGAAGGATAAATATGGAATGAATAGAAACTGAAATAAAGGACAGAATTTGTATAGAGCTTATTCAACTATAGGCAAGAAATGAAAAGGATAACACCTGGTTTCTTCTAGGTAGAATTCATGAGAAACTGCAATGGGTAAGGAAGGAGGCATTGGGTCATTAAACATTAAAAAAAATGTTTTGGTTACTGAGTTTACAAGTGACTTTAGGTGTCACTGAATACTTAGTTACAGAATAGTTGAAGTTAAATAGTTACAGAATATTGTTTATTGGCAGTCAGCATTTGAGGTCAACTTTCTACAACAACAAAAAGTTAATTTTATTATTGGTTTAGTTTCATTGTTCCTTCTATATACATGAGTTTGTCTACATGCATGTTCCCAAATGATATTCTTTTTTTTTCTTTCTCAAACTTTACCCTTAATTAAATAAGCTGTATTCCTATAATAAGTATCCATGTTAAAGTGCCTGATACTGTTATGATTATTTCATTTATGATTATTTCTTTATGTTATACTTTCCATTTTGTCAATCCCTCCTGAAACTAATTCTCGTGGCAAAATTATCTTAGAACGTATGTACAAGATACACACATAAGTATTATAGCATCATGCTAGATCTAAAATGTCTTTCTTAACCCTGTAAGATCACAGAGCACAGGTATCTTTTAAGTTTTAGTTTTCTACAGTGTTTTTTCAGCTCAACTTTCTACATTGTTGTTCGGCTTCAGTGAAGCTTATATGATATTTTAATGAAGGTTATAGTGAATTTCTCTCACAGTTAATGTGATTCTACTCAGTTTTATGTAGTATATGGGTATATTTTGAAATAGGTGTTTGTAAAGTTCTTCAAAACTATCATAAATTCCTTGCATGGATGACCTGTTTCTCTACTGCTTGAGGTTTTTGTGTATTTTCTTTTGGTTTCATTGAGGCACAAAAGAATAGTTAGTTGTTGAGAGAACTAGATCTCTCAGGGGGTTAGTAATGAGATACAGAGCCTTTAACCTTTTGGTCACTAGTTCAGATCTGCCCCAGGTCAAGAGTGACAGAAAGTCATTACCATCTATCTGATGGTAGTTCAATAGGCTATGTGAAACAAATTTGTGGTTTCAGTACCTAGTGGAGAGAGAGACATGCCATAGTCCCACCATATAGTGAGTGAGTACAACATTGGTAGTTGTGATTTTAGTTTGAAAAGAGTCATCCAGTCATTGCTAAGTGTTTCATTTTCTCTCTGTGAGCTGAGACTCCTCTTGGTGGATTTGTTAATGGAATGTTGTGAGAAAGCTAGGTTTGTGTTCGTGTTTTTTTGTGATTTGGGGCCATGAGATTCCCATCCAGAGGAATCCCTATCTGTCATTGTCTCTAATAGGGTAAAATTCAGCCTCACTAAATTGACTTTTAAAAAGTGATTTCAGTCTCAGATGGTGATTAATTCAAGATTCAAAGCTACATCATTCATGTCTGCTGTTTCTTCAATGCCCTTCTGCATATATTTTTTAAATGTTTCATTTTCCTCTTTAATCATTAACTTTATCTACATTTGGACATATGACTGAACATTTAGAGAGGCCTATTCATTCTTGTGAATCTTTCACATGGGAAATACTGAGTTAACAACCAAGAATAGAAAATTGTAAGGACACTCTGAAGATGGGGAATTCAAAACTGGGCACAGTGCAGAAGGATCATTGCTATAAAGCTAATTGAATTATGTGCATTCATATCAATAAATGAAATCTTTCACCTTCTGCCATCTTTAGGATTTGAGATTATGTGAAGGATTTTATCTATCTAATACCTTTAGTGAACTGTCAGATTATTAAAACTTTTTGATTTGGGGGTCTCTTCAAAAGGTCTCTTTCTAAAGAGAAAAAAGTCCTATGTTTATACTTGAAAGATTTATAAGATCACAGCCTTTTCTTAATACTGGAATATTTACAATTTTATTTTGTATTGGGGTCAATGATTTTCCAAACAAACCCACACTGTTGGATTGTTAAAATTTTAAACCTATCTCTCATAACATCTATGATGTGAAAATAAAGCCCAAAGAATGGTAGTGACAGTGCCTTATGTTTAAGATTTCTGTTCTGGACAAAGATGAACAGTTGCTAAAAAAATATGACAGTCTGGGATTTTAGAAAACAAACTTAGAAGAAATTATCTATGTCCAAGTCTCTCTTGCTTAGAAGACCTTCAGTGCCAACTTTAAATAAAAGGCACTTATCATCATCATTGCTTAAAATATCACTTTAATTCCACATCTTCAAAGGCATTCTTTTGCCCTGAAATATACCAGTGGTTTCTACAGTATCTGAAGAACTATGATTTGAGAATTAGAAATTTAAATCGCACAGGCTTAATATTAGAGTATTTCCGTTACCCTTTGCAGGTTCTGAGGCAGCTTATTCGACCTTACAGTCTCACCAGGAAGCTAATGGGAAAGCCTTGCAGCAATCTTCACAGGAAAGTTTCCAAATGTCAAGTGTCATCTTTCCAGCTGTTAGATGAATGGGTAGCCAAGAGGCATTTATTTGGGTGTGCAGCCCCTGTGAAATCTGGGTGAGGCAGGAGAAAAGGCTATAATTTGGTGGTTAGTTTACCAGCATTGGTATAGTTGCAAATATCTTAGCCAGGCAAAGGACTTCATTTGTGGTTTAATGATTGACAGCCAGCTACAGTCTTCTTCTACTTAGGGAATAAAAATGCCTTTCAAAAAAGGCATCATCAATATGTCATACTAATTTTTGAATCCTCCACTGCTTCAAATAAAAACAGTCTTATCACGGGAGCTGGTTTCTTCTCTACACCCTTCTCCAACTAAGAGGAGGTAAGGCTTTTCAAATGACAGCTGTATTAAAATCTTGAGGCCTATTGAAAAAGTGTCCTTTAAGATATATTTCAAACTCTTTAATTCCTGTGTTAAAAGAAAATTGGTATAAATCATTGGCCACTGTCAGGTTGAAAAACAATGAATATCAATAAAAAGACAGTTTTAAATTATAATGGATTTAGTTTGAGATAGTGATAGCCTCCGAAAAATAATATTGAAGTATGTCATGGCTAAATGCTGTTTCCATGCTAAGTTTTTCCACTTGGTCAGGATCACGGTATTGAGATGACTTCAGCCCAATTTCTCATTGGGAAACTGGACCTTTAGACTGAAAAAGAATCAGAAGTGCATGTGATCTCATTTTTATCCCTTTCAATGGGAAGTAGTAAAGTTAAATTTGCTTACAGTTATTGAAAAATAAAGTCCATCTTAAGTGCTTGTAAATAAGCATACAATAAACCCTATAGTGCTATCTATAGGATTTGGCTTTGGTGATACATTCATGTTAATTTTTGGTGTATTCCCTAGCTAATGTTTAAAGTAATTATTAAGTATCAGAGACAATACTTTTTCTATTAAAAATTCAATTTTAGTAATGTGTAGCTTTTTGTATATGAAGGGGGATTTATTTTTTATATCATCTATATGTTGTAAAAGGAAATCAAGGAAAAAATGAGGAATGAGCCTATATCTAATGGAGCTATCAAAACAAAACTATCTAGTTGGTGATAGGGGAAGAAAATGCCATGACTAATAAGTAATTTTAACGCCTTTTATTGACTTTGTATAAGGTTCCAAACCTTATTAAATGGCAGCATTTGACCTGAAAAGTAATTTAAAATGAAATTGTCTCCATAAAGGCAGAATATTTCCTTACCAATATAGCAGTAGATTGCTACTTCAGGCAGATAACTCAAGATTAGAATGGGTAGAAAAAATAACTGAAAAATCTGATCCATGCCATACAGAACCTGATCTCAGCGTGTGCTGATGTTGAATGAAAGAACTTAGCCACTGCAGTGTCACTTGGTCCAAATGGGCTATATATAGGTGTTAAGAATTCTATGCCAAATCTTTAACACCTTAATGCCTGGAGCTGTATGGTGCTAAGGACAATATCACAGTAGAACAAAGAACTAAAAATCTTTAGGTTGCTGGGGGAAATTCAAATGCAAAATAACTCAGTTGAAAATTTTAGCTAGAATTTTATTCTCTGCATTCAATGATTTAGTAAAGTTGACTCTTATACAAGTTGTAAAGAATCCGAGTTTGGGATTGATATGTACACATTACTATATTTAAAGTAGATAACCAAAAAGGACCTACTGTATAGCACAGGTAACTCTTCTCAATATTCTGTAATAACCTAAATGGGAAAAGAATTTGAAAAAGAATAGATACATGTATATGTGTAACTGAATCACGTTGCTGTACACCTGAAACTAACACAACACTGTTAATCAACTATACTCCAATATAAAATAAAAATTAAAAAAAGAAAATTTTCCTGATAAGGTGATGTAATGGAAACCTAAAAGTCAAGAGACCTGGTTTCAAGCCCTGACTTAATTATTCATTAATTCTCCCTTCAGACCTTTGGGAATATCATATTGCCTTTTGGTTATCTCACTAATGGCTCTGAGGCAGCACAATGTACTTATAGAGGTGGAATTCCCAGTTTAAAGACTTGAAACCTGTTAAAGTTTCTGATGTGTTATCTTGTGCCTCACTATTTTCATCCATAAAAAGGACAAAATTATAATTTTTTTATGGTTCTGAAACCCAAATGATACATGTTAAAAATAAAGAATCTAATCTACTGAATACCTGCTACATGCTCATTTCCTTTTTAGGAGCTTAACATTCATGTTACACTGAAAAATTACCTCTGGAGTAACCATTTTTCCCCCATTTTACAAATTAGAAAACCTTTGCTGAAGTTGGTTGAGAGAGATATGAATATCATCTGATTCAACCCCTTAATACATAGGGCAGGAAGCTGAAGAACAGACTTTGAAAGATTAAATTCAAGTTATAGGAGAATTGAATAATAGAACTATCTTCTGAAAGGGCTTTAAAATAAGTATGTTAAAGATCCTCAAAGAGATAAAGACAGCAATAAGATCCACAAAAAAAGAACAGGAGAAATGTAATGCCATCGTTAAGGTGTTGAAACTGTGTGATGGCCATGTTGGGGCTGTAGCCAAGTTTTTTCATCCTCAGCCCTGCTGTTCTTTTCAGTAACTGTCCATCCTCTTCCTCGTGGTGTTCTCTTGGCTGAACTTTAGCTGAGCTTGTGGAAGGCAGAACACGTAAGTAAGTTCCTGCTAGTCATCGGAGAACTCTGTACCAGAGTGGGGATGAGAACAAGGGTACTGGGCTTTTGTAATCCATACAACCACCCCTTGAAATGATGTTATTTCATTTTTGGATGACTTAGAATATATTGCATAGTCACTGCCTGAAGGACAACATCCCATGGGAATGTAGCCTTCAATATGATGTTTTGTCAGTTTTGTTCTCTATGGTATCCTCGATGCCTAGAACAACGCCTGTGTTATAGTAGGTGATTGGACAACAAACGCCTACCATATGGTAGGTACTTGATAACTGTGGTTGAAAAATTGAATATGCTGAGGATTACAGGGCACATGAGGTTTAGGAAGTAGATTTTACAGGTGCACTTGGATCATTGGTGATAAATACTACTTTCAACTGCTAAAACAGGTGGTGGGGTACAGTTAACATGGAAATGGAAGGGTGAAAATGAGCATAACAGTGTTACAATTTTTCTCGTTTGATTCCCACAACATCCTTCACAATCGTTGTTTTAAAGATGAGACAAATGAGTTTTAAAGAGGCCTAACTGACTTGTTGAGGGTGGCAAAATAACCTCTGAGAGATTGTACTGGTTTTCTCACTGCATCCTATCCCCACCTTAGCCTATATCAGAGACTTCTCCTCCTAGAAATACAGAGTTAATAGCTTAACACAAAAGTAGGGATTGCCTGATAGGTTGTTGACTTACAATTTTGAGCTTTTTATTCCAAGTCTTAATATTTAACATTGCTGCTGTCACCTTTCTTAAATGTCAGCTTCTGTTATTTACCTTCATCACTCTCACCTTGCTCATACTGACTCCTTTGTACTACATGGATTTGCTGTCAGGCACCACCTTGTGCTGGTCACCAGGCTTTTCTTACACTAGTCATTGACATCTTGTCAGCAGTGTCGCCGCATTTGCCCCTGGGCCTGTGAATATGGCAATTGTTACCTTCTTGACTGACACTTTTGAAAATTTGTCAACATGTTATTTATTATTTGGGAGGGATCCTTGGCTAACAGAAGCCATTTCTTAAAGTACTGTATTATCCTTTTAACCGACCCTTATTGTTGTATGAAGCAGAGGTTCTTTGTAATAGTCTACATGCTGTTTTCTTTTCTAAAAATTAATTAATTTTAAAATTAATTAATTTTATTGAGGTATAGTTGATTTACAATGTTGTATTAGTTTCTGGCGTACAGCAAAGTGCGATTCAGTTATACAAATATATATATATTCTTTTTTTAAAATTCTTTTCCATGATAATTTTTTACAAGATATTGAGTATAGGTCCCTGTGGTATACAGTAGGGTTTTGTTGTATCTACTAATCCCAAACTCCTAATTTATCCTTGTCCCCCCTTCCCCTTTGGAAACCATAAGTTTGTTTTCTATATCTGTGATTCTGTTTCTGTTTTGTAAATAAGATCATTTGTATTATTTTTTAGATTCCACATATAAGTGATATCATATGATATTTGTCTTTCTCTGTCTGACTCTACTCAGTATGACAATTTCTAGGTCCATCCATGTTGCTACAAATGGCATTATTTCATTCTTTTTCATGGCTGAGTAATATTCGATTATATATATACTACATCTTCCTTATCCTTTCATCTGTGGATGGACATTTAGGTTGCTTCCATGTCTTGGCTATTGTTAATAGTGCTTCTATGAATATTAGGGTGCATGTATTTTTTCAAATTAAAGTTTTCTCTCGATATATGCAGTAGTGGAATTGCTGGATCTTATGATAACTATATTATTAGTTTTTTAAGGAACCTCTATATGGGTTTCCACAGTGGCTGCACCAATTTACATTCCCACCAAGAGTGTAGGAGGTTTCCTTTTTCTCCATACCCTCTCCAGCATTTTTTTTTGTAGACTTTTTAATGGCCATTCTGACCAATGTGAGATGATACCTTCTTATAGTTTTGATTTGCATTTCTCTAATAATTAACATTGAGAAATTACCTATTGGCCATCTGGATGTCTTTTCTGGAGAAATGTCTGTTTAGGTCCTCTGCCCATTTTTTGATTGAGTTGTTTATTTTTTTGTTGTTATTGAGCTGTATGAGCTGTTTGTATATTTGGGGAATTAATCCCTTGACAGTCTCATCATTTGCAAATATCTTTTTACATTCCGTAGGTTGTCTTTCTGTTTTATGGTTTCCTTTGCTGTGCAAAAGCTTATAAGTTTGATTAGGTCCCACTTGTTTATTTTTGCTTTTATTTCTATTGCCTTGGGAGACTGATACATTCTGTTTTCTTAATGGATGTTATTATACTTAGTAGAAGGTAGAAACCAATGTTATTGCTGTAGCTAAATTGATAAATTGGGCCATTCATTTCAAAGTCATGAAAAGGGTATACCAAAACTGTTGATACACTCATGACCCTTTGCTCACCTCTTTCTGGTTTATGCTCAGGTGTTACTTTATTAAAGAAGCCTCTGTGGGTACCAAATGGAAAACTTCTCTGACCCCATCCATACTATTCCCTAACCCACATATTCTGCATTCTGTTTCTGAGGAAAAACCACTTTAAGACACAACATTTTGGGTCCCTGGACTTAATACCAACATGTGTGTGTAGAGGGGGAGTGGTTCTGTACACCACCAAGCAATGCTCAGGACACCAGTTGCGTATCCTACAATTTAACTCAATTCTGACACTGTGTACCTGGGGATAAGTGTCATATCCCACAGGGAAGAGGTCAATCCCACAAGACTGACACCTTCCTCCCTTCTACCACTTCAGATACCAGTCACCAAGCCCAGGTTATCACATGTGTTTCTGACTAATAGGCTATAGATTGGAGGTTCCAGCGATCCCCCTCTATCTTAGGATGCCAATCACAAGAGCAGGTTGTTATCTGAACTTCTGACAGGCTATAAATCAGACGTTCCCATGATCCCCTCCTTGGGTTCAATTAATTTCCTAGAGTGGCTCATAGAAGTCAGAGAAACATTTTACTTACTAGATCACTGGTTTATAATAAAAGGATATAACTCAGGGATAGCCAGATGGAAGAATTATTATATAGGGCAAGATATGGAAAAAGGGCACAGAGTTTCCATGCCTTCACCAGGCACACCACTCTCACCCAAATCTGGTGTTCCTACCTTGGAAGCTCTCCACATCCTGTTCTTTTGGATTTTTATAGAGGCTTCATTACCTAGGTATGATTGATTAAATAATTGGCCATTGGCAATTGATTGAACCTCCAGCCCCTCTCCCCTCCAGTGAGGTCAGGGAGACAGGTGGGTGGGACTGAAAGTTCCAACTTACCACAAGGTTAATTCTCCTGGCAACCAGCCCCCATCCTTTGGTTCTTTCCAAAAGTCACGTCATTGACATAGCAAAAGACACTTCATTGTTTTCATCATTGAGGAAAGTCCAAGACTTTTAGGAGCAATGTGCCAGAAAGAGGACAAAGACCAAATATATATCTTTCATTATGAATCACACTATCTCACACACACACACACACACACACACACACACACACACAGATACACTAATCTATGTTTGTGCTTGTCTCCCACCCCCTAGCCCCCGTCACTCTGTATAAGATCCATGAAACTAGAAAGTGTAATTTGTTTACTGCTGTGTCCCTAGACCTGGTCACAATGTCCACCATATAGTAAGCACTTCGTAAATATTGTTGAAAAATTGAATATGCCTAGGAAACATTTTAGATCATGGGACACATGAGATTTAGGAAGCACGTTTTACAAGTTCACTTGACTCATTGGTGATTCTAGATTGGGTTGCTTTATTTTTCAGCTCAGGCCACCATAACAATATACCATGAAGTGGGTAGCTTAAACACCAGAAATTAATTTTCTCACAGTTCTGGAGGCTAGAAGTCTGAGATCAGGGTGCCAGCATGATCAGGTTCTGGTGAGGGTTCTCCTGGCTTGCAGATGGCCACCTTCTTGCTGTGTACTCACATGGTGGAGAGTGGCTAGAAAAAGAGAGAGAGAGAGGAGCGCAAGTGAGCTGTGAGCTAGCTCTCCGGTGTTTCTTCCTATAAGGGCACTAATTCCACCGTGAGGGCCTCACCTCCATGACCTCACGTCCTCATCTTAACCTAAGTAACCTTCAAAAGCCCAGTCTCTAAATGCCATCACCTTGGTTAGGGCTTCAATATATGAATTTGGGGAGAACACAGTTCAGTCCATAGCAGTTGCTAAAAGTGCTGGTACTTGGAAATGGGAGTAAAGTTTTACATGGAAACTGAAGAATTATAGAAAAAAACAAAACAAAACATGCCAGGTAGAGAGAAGAGTACATGCAGACCCCCAGGGAAAGATAGAGTTTGGTGGAAGTAACATGTGACTGATATGTACATATATAGAGAGAGTGGAATAAGGTAAGTTTGGATAGGGACACAGGACCAAATCATGAAGGATCTTGTAGACTATAATAAAGAGTTTGAATATTAACAAAATGCAATGAGAACCCAATGAAAATTTTTAAACAATCAAATTTATGTATTTAAAAGGCTATTCTGGTGCAAAGTAAAGAGTGGATTTCAGTAGGAGACAAGGAAAATGGGGAAACTGGGGAAACCAGTAAGAAATAGTCCCAGTAAGAGATAATGTTGGCAGTGAAAATGGATGGAAGTGCTTTGATTCATATATTTTGGAGACACTGTCATTAGATTATTTGCTGGTGGAAGAGAAATGGGGAATGAGAGAACAATATGAAGAATGATTCACAGATTTTTGGCTTAAGCTGGATAAATGGCAGTGTCATAATAAAGTAAATGGGAAAAACTAAGGGAGGAATAGTTTTTTTTAATTGAAGAACAGAGGAATGTTTGCATGATACTACTTTAAGTTGCTTAACAACTGGTAGTTAGGGGTGGAGGTAGGGTTTAGATGGAGAAAAAGATCACATTGATTTGAGTTAATATCATTTAATTTTGTAGCCTTATTTTGTGTTCAGGTTACAAATATCTTATGAAAAGCAATGTGAATATAGTCCTTTAAATAAGTGAATAAAATGGGATTGTTATTTTTTAGAAACTTTTTTATAGACTCATTTCTTTCTAAAATTTTCATTATAAATAATAATTTCTCAAAATGGAGAAATGGAGTCTGATTTTATGTTATAATTATAATCACTGTACCTAGGCCTTTCCATCATGGAAACAGCTAATCCAAATTAATTTCTGCCTTGTAAGTTTTTTCCCTCAGATATTTCTTCAAAGGGCAAAGTAACTGAGCTGGAGTTAATTAATGCATTAATCCAACCTATGAATTAATCTAGCTGTAAGTAGCTGCACAATGTTATTTATTCTTTGCCTTAAAATAATCTCAGAGTGGATGCTCCTAGAGCAGCTGTACCCCAAGATAGGGACCATTATAGTTATATCACAATGAAATATAAATAAAATGAGTAAGTGAAAGCTGTTTGAGGATTTTAAATTGGAAGCAACATAGTGATAGTTATTTTCTCTTCTTCAATCAAACATAACACTACCAATAGTCTTGCTTTTAACAGTGCTTTCTTTAAAAAAATCATTCTACTAATTCAAATTAGGGAAAAAGTGAAATTGGGATACATAATTATGATGTGATTTGCTTTTCCCTCAACAGAATAGCAATTATATATGCAAATTTCTCTGTCTGTGATTCCCTGACCCAGCCAGGTATAATAGAAGAATACCAGTGATAAAGAGTGATAATAAAATAATAGGTCATTGTAGTGTAGCATTGTACTTGTTTTTATTTCTATTTTCAAATGAAAGGCATTATGATTGATTATCTCATTAATATCTGACTGGTATATACTTTTCTTTTTTTTTTTTTAAATTTGGACCTTAGGTATAAGAGTCTCTTCACCAGTGTTGTTGTTGTTTTTTTTTAATTAATTAATTAATTTTATTTTTGGCTGTGTTGGGTCTTCATTGTTGTGCACAGGCTTTCTCTAGTTGCCGTGAGCGGGGGCTACTCTTTGTGGCGGTGCGTGGGCTTCCCATTGCGGTGGCTTCTCTTGTTGTGGAGCACGGGCTCCAGGCACACGGGCTCCAGTAATTGTGGCATGTGGGCTGAGTAGTTGTGAGTCGCGGGCTCTAGAGCGCAGGTTCAGTAGTTGTAGTAAGCACGGGCTTAGTTGCTCTGCGGCATGTGGGATCTTCCCGGACCAGGGCTCAAACCCATCTCCCCTGCGTTGGCAAGCAGATTCTTAACCACTGCACCACCAGGGAAGCCCTATTTTTCATTTTTGATAATAGATTTTTCAGTGCATGTGTACATGTGTTGTGTGTGATGGTTTAATCAAACCATCATGAATAATTTTTAAGTCAGTTTCCTATTTTGAGGGCATTAATACTTTAGAAAAACAATGTTTATGTAAATAGGGGCAACTTGATATAATGTAGTAAGGGAAAGCTCTGAATTCAGATCTTGCTCTACCATGTATTAGCTGCTTATCTTTGGACAAGTAATTTACTTTCTTTGAACCTCACTTTTCTCATCTTCAATAGGAGAATGATGCCTAACTTGAAGAGTTGTGATCAAAAAGAGAGAATAAGTACAAAACACTTATCACTGGGCCCAGCATAAGTATTATTTGCAGATAGACAAGTATCTTGTTCATTTTGAGAATAAAGTAAGTGAACTATTTTTACAGTGGGCCTTAACATTTGGAAAATGTATTGATGGTTGTCAGAACTAATACCTTTTAAGCAGATAAGCACTTTTTAGAGTATGTGCCCAACTTATTTGAAAAATGTAGACATTTAAGGTGATGGTGGCTAAACTTGAATGTCTCACTTGAGAATAAGAATTAAGAGAAGCATTAATACGGCCAAAGAAATGATTTTCAAGCTTGGATGCACAGTGCAATCTCCTGGAGAGATTTTTAAAAATTACAGTGCTGAGTCCTACTCAGAGAAATTCTGATGTAATTAGCATGGAGTCTCTCTTGCCAAGACATCAGAATTTTAAAAAACTCTCCAAATGTTTTAAAATGTAGAGTTAAAAATGTCTGGGCTAGACCTATAAAATATCAACCATTCTGGATAATGAAGCAGAGGAAGTCAATTTGCAGAGACAGAATAAACCTAGATGCACACAGAAGAGAGAGCAAGAGACAGATCCTATGGCTTTCCATGAGGATTCCCAGCCCTTCCTGGATGCCTTGCTGTTTTCCTGCTGTTACATGAGATACTTCTATACCCTCATAATAACCTTCTGAACCTAGTTTCTGTTACTTGGAACCAAAGGAGTCCATTTGAATCTGGAAGTTAAAAGTCATGGCGGGCCGAAAAATGTGTTATTTTAATCTGGATCCTGGCAAAATTGTGAGGTGAATTTTTATGTCACTTTGTGTGACTGAATTATAGAATACCTGTATTTACATAGGAACTTGGTTGCCTAGAACAGTTATTTATCATTCCTACTGGATGGCTCTTTTGAGAGCCTTTGCTAAATTCAGTAGTCTTCCAGAGGTAAGAGTTGAATGTTACTCTACATTAAAATAATAGAATATTGGACTTTTTAAATATTTGGAATACAGTTAATGATTATTTCATCTAAACTGGTTATCATCTTATGGGAACTGATGTAAAAAAGAGGCTGAGTACCCATGGACAGTAGTCTGATGCATTCAACAAATATTTTAAGCATCTTTCTGCTAAGTCTTATGCTTGGTGCTGAAAGTAAATTAGATGGGAGACACATACATGTAAGCAATCAAGTACAGAGTATGATAAGGGGACAAGTGAGCTTGTGGATAGCTGGGGAAGTTTCCTGGTGGAGATGACAGCAAGACTGACTCTTGCAGGATTAGTTGGAATTTTCAGAGCAGAAAAGCCAAGCAGGAAGTAACATTTTAGGAAAAATAAAAAGTCATAATGCATAGATGCATTAATGACATTGTTTTGTTTGAGAAATTATAAGTGGTTTAATAAACTGAAGCATAAGATGTTGTGAGGGAATGGTAGTAGATGAGATTAGAAAGGGTGAAAGATGTGATTAGAAAGTGTAGGGAAAGGGAAGAGCCCAGATCACAACTGGGATTATATAGTGCTGAAGAGATTATGCTGTATTCTGCAGGTAGTGAAGCTCCTTGAAGGATTTTGTAGATGGAAATGAAATGAGAACATTTAAGTGTAACTCATATGAATTTGGGAACTCTCATGGTCTATGCATGTCATCGAGTTATTTTTTTTAGATTGAATTGTAAGTAACTAAAATCTTTTCTCAGTCTCCCCTAAAAACTTCTGAGGGGGAAAAAGCAAATTTTTACAAAAGTCATCTTTAGACATCTCTCTCATTCTCAATATCTCATGTGGCTGACAATGGCTTTTACAAAAGAAGTGTTACTTTTTATTTTTACTCTCTAAAAATCTGCTGAATATTTAGTTTTTCCTTAATCTCTTTTTTTACCCTTGCCCTCCATCCTGATCTCAGTTCTTTATCACTTCAGCCTCTTTTGATTCTGTAGTTTTCTTTTGGTTTCTATTAAGTGCATTTTGAACAACCAGAGAGATTGTGGTGATGTCCAGATTATAAGTTCATTCCTGAATTAGAGAGCGGAGAAAAGGGGGAAAATTTTAAAAATTCAAGTTCCTGTATTTAACCCTTTTAACTACTTTAGCAGACTCCTCAGTTTCAGAAAATAGAAGGTAAATGAGATATCCAACAAAGGACAAGGAGAATGTCGAAAAGCATTGTGTATTAAAAATAATTATAAAGATATAAATAATGAGTGTTGCCTTATGGGAAAGTGATTTTATTTATCTTTGTCTCTACAAGGGGCAGATTTGCCTTTAAAAGTATTTTATATATAATATGATATAATATAATCTAAACATATATTTTGCAAATATTTCAAACTCTAATGGAGATACTAATTTGAATAGGTTATAGTCACTGCCCCCAAGGAGCTTATGTTCTGTTTGAAGAGAAAATCAACATGTACTGCACAGTATGATGACTACTGAGCTACAGCCATATTTTAAATGATAAAATATCAAAGAAAAGAGTCAGCTACTTTAGACAACTATATGAAGTCTATTAAGGAAATGTCCCAGGAAGCAAATTCTTGCATGAATGAGTTTGGAAGGATGATTAGGAGCTTGATGGGTGAAGAAAGTGTTAGGTTATATTTCAGGCTAGTCAGAATACCTAAGATAATGCATGGAGACAAGTGGCAGTGTGATGAATGATCTGTGGTTTTAATTTTGTGTTCAGTTGATTGGTTGGTAGTTTTATTTACATTTTTCTGTATGTAAGCTCCAGAGACCTTGTCTGTTTTGTTCATCACTAATTTTTTCACTTATTACAGGATAATCACTCTTCTATGTCAATACATTCTTTTTTTCTGTGTCATTCCTGATGCCAGTATAACATTCTTTGTACAGTAGTATCATTGGGGAGGTAGTCCTCATTATTCAATATCTAGGTTGTTTCTTACATTCATTGCTTACTAACACTATCAGATGACTGGAAAAATAATACAGTCTGAAATTGAAAATCTGAATAACATATTCTTTAGAAGGGAATGTATGATGAGGTACATTTTGAAGGAGTTGAGTTTGAATTAATGACAAAGCATCCACATCCAAAGGTCTTGAAGTCTCTTGGAAATCTGAATTTGAAGGTTGCAATTTGGATTTGGGAGGAATTAGCCTTGTGGTGAGAGCTGAAATCTGAGATGCTTAAGTTCCCTGAGCAAGGGTGCAGAGGGGAACAAGCTTTTAAATTTCAGAAAATGAAGCGTACATTAAGGCTTGAGTATAGTGTGAGGTTGACCAGACTGGTTTGCTGTAGCACCACACTGTGGTAAAAAGGCACAAAGACAAAACAAAAAAATAGCCCTGTATGTACAATATGAAAAAAGACTGCCTATTACAACTAAAGATTTTACATTATGTCATATCTGCATATACATCAATAGTAGTTTTGTCAATGAAATAAAATATACATTTTTATAAGAAGGTATACTTCTCATTTGACATTTGTGTGCATATTGATTTTTTTGTTATTTGTTTTGTTGTTTGCTTTTCATTTTTGTTTTGAAGCTTAAGGAAAATCTTGCAGAGTTTGGCCACATCATTCCCTTTCTAAATATTAAGGCAGCAACCTTCTTAAGAATTCCAAAGCAATACTTTATGTATTTAAAACTACGTAAATTAAGAAATGCAAGTTGAACTACACATATATATCTACGTCCTTGGGATATTGTCTAATGCTATATAGCTATAATTATTGACAAACTAAAATTCATCTGTGAGATTGAAGAGATTAGTTATTTCAGTACAAAGCCATGAAAAAAGGAGAAAATGTAGTGTCATTCACCTCACCTAATAATGAACATGGAACCATAAGTATTTCTGCTATCATCATCAGATCAAAGATTGCCCAAAGTTTCTAAGGTTCCTCAAACATGGAAGGTGCTTCTAAAATTTCCCTGGTGTTAACCAAATTGTGGTGTCAGGAAATTCTTCCATAGTCTAACCTTGAAGTTCCTTGATTCAATTTAAATTATGATTATTCAGAGCTAAGAAAATCTCAACGAAGGTGTTTATTTCCTCACCCATCCCTGTACATACTCACACAGACACAGACAGACACGCATCTCAAATTAACATGACTCAGATTATCCCTCACTTCCTTATATTATACATTATAACTTTTGTCTTTGCTAATAATCCTTTTAATAGTATTGCCATCCACGTGAGAACAGAAGACATTATGCTCACAATAGGACTGTACAATTTTCAGAAATGTCCCTTGAAACCCAGAACATTGTTGGCAGAAGATGCCCTCCAAAGCTGAAGGCTAGATGCCATCAGGTACCTCTTTGCAGGCACCAGAGACACACTAGTCTTTCAGTTGACAAGTTTAATGCTTTTTTACATATTACGTGAACTTAACCTTGCATTATAAATGGTGGAGGTCTAAAAATAATTTTTATGCAGGTCATGGCAATCTTTATCTACATAAGACACACTCCTGTAAAATTAAAGTTCGCTCAAACAACTTTTGAGTGATGATTCACAAGAGAAAAGAGTTCTAACGTTAGAATTAACTAGACCTGTACATTCAGTAACCACTTTGGCTGAGAAAATTCATCCTCTTTATATTTGCCAGTATTATTTGTCTTTCAGAGATAAACAGAGAAAGGGAGGGAGGAAGGGAGAGAGACAGAGACTTTTTTTTTACATTTTTATTGGAGTCTAATTGCTTTACAATGGTGTGTTAGTTTCTGCTTTATAACGAAGTGAATCAGTTATACATATACATATATCCCCATATCTCTTCCGTCTTGCGTCTCCCTCCCTCCCACACTCACTATCTCACCCTTCTAGCTGGTTACAGCACTGAGCTGATCTCCCTGTGCTATGCGACTGCTTCCCAGTAGCTATCTATTTTACATTTGGTAGTGTATGTATGTCCATATATACGCTACCACTCTGTCACTTTGTCCCAGCTTACCTTTCTCCATCACCGTGTCCTCAAGTCCATCCTCTAGTAGGTCTGCGTTGTTATTCCCGTCTTGCCCCTAGGTTCTTCATGACCATTTTTTTTTAGATTCCATATATATGTGTTAGCATACGGTATTTGTTTTTCTCTTTCTTGACTTACTTCACTGTATGACAGACTCTAGGTCCATAAACCTCACTACAAATAACTCAATTCCGTTTCTTTTTATGGCTGAGTAGTATTCCATTGTATATACATGCCACATATTCTTTATCCATTCATCTGTCGATAGACTTAGGTTGCTTCCAAGTCCTGGCTATTCTAAATAGAGCTGTAATGAACATTGTGGTACATGACTCTTTTTGAATTACGGTTTTCTCAGGGTATTTGCCCAGTAGTGGGATTGCTGGGTCATATGGTAGTTCTATTTTTAGTTTTCTATGGAACCTCCATACTGTTCTCCATAGTGGCTGTATCAATTTACATTCCCACCAACAGTGTATGAGGGTTCCCTTTTCTCCACACCCTCTCTAGCATTTATTGTTTGTAGATTTTTTTCATGATGGCCATTCTGACCGGTGTGAGATGATATCTCATTGTAGTTTTGATTTGCATTTCTCTAATGATTAATGATGTTGAGCATTCTTTCATGTTTTTGTTGGCAATGTGTATATCGTCATTGGAGAAATGTCTATTTAGGTCTTCTGCCCATTTTTGGATTGGGTTTTTTTTTTTTGATATTGAGCTGCATGAGCTGCTTATAAATTTTGGAGATTAATCTGTTGTCAGTTGCTTCAATTGCAAATATTTTCTCCCATTCTGAGGGTTGTCTTTTCATCTTGTTTATGGTTTCCTTTGTTGTGCAAAAGCTTTTAAGTTTCATTAGGTCCCATTTGTTTATTTTTGTTTTTATTTCCATTTCT